>NC_053450.1:146820491-147420491 GCF_015227805.2 Hirundo rustica | reverse complement strand
TGGCCCATCTTTCCAAGTGGCCACTCTGCCAAGATATGTAGGGTGCACGTCACCAAGTACAATCCCAAGACAAACACAAAACAAGCATCTACATGACAATCACCCTAAGAATTTTGTCCTGCTTTGAAACCTGACAAGGCCTTGACTGCCAGCTTCAGACCCCAGCATGTTTTTCCTGCAATGCCAGCATTTGGTCCCAGGCCCCCTCCTATCTTGCTGGCATCTGAACTACTCACCTCATACCACACTCCTGCCTTGCCCTTGTTTTTCAGAACTTCCATTTGTGGAAGTCTTGTTTGTCAAAACTTGTGTTTTTTCACCCTTATTCAGCTGAGTTAACCAACAGGCAGGACCACCTGTGCTCCAGTCAACACAAACTGAATCAGACAACAGCTTGATTTCCACAAAGTTTGAGAGTCCTGTCTACTGCAAACATATAATAAAAGAAACTTGTTGAGACTGGGAGAATCTACACTCTGCTCAGAATTTTTTTTTAAAATAATCGAATGTAACATGATGATTTTGGGAATGGCACATCTACTCTCCTATACAATTTTAAGGGGAATGTTGAAAGTGAGTTAAAGGGAGAAAAAATATATATTAAGGGCTATTAAACACAAAATACCATCCCTGATGCAGGAAGTCCCTGAAGCACATATCACCAGAAGATGTAGAAATACATCAGCAAAGTGTCACTGGTCCTACTCCTTCTGTTGTCTGAAGGTTGGACACAGAGTTCCATGGTCCAAGAAAGATGTTTTTATGTGCTCATGTAGCCAGGGGGAAGATCATCATCAATATAATCAACTATATTTTTTGCTGGAGTGTGGTTGGAGTGTGTGTGTGGGGGAAGAAATTGGGAGGACTGAAGGTGGGAGTCCCCATCTGCTTCATAAAACCACAGCTTTGGGTACCTGGCCTGAATGCCAAAGAACCAGTCGATGGCACCAGTAGACACCTTCCAGAACAGCACTATTTCTATATGGGTGTCTCCTCACGAACTTTAAGGCAGTGCCTTTCCAAACAACTGCCTCCTAGCCGGAGAGAAGATGGTGATGGTGGGAAGAAGGGAAGAGGGAAGGCAACAGGGGATCTAAAGAGTCTACTGAATTAATGGAAGGGGACAAATTGGAACAGCAACCCCATCCCCGCCAACAGAATACATGTCTTCTGTTAGAGGAACCAAAGAGCAAAGTCCCAGGCACAGAGGAAAAGCCGAACTTTTACGGCCTCTGTTAGCAGAGAAGACCTGAAAGAACTGAGCTGGGCTATGAGTTTGGATGGCAGATGCCCCAACAGAGAGGAGCCTCCTGATAGGGGTTATGTGCAGGGTATATATCCCTACTGTCAGGAGATATCACCTTTTGAAACCCCCCTAACAGGGGGTGCAGAGTTAAATAACGTGGAAACTTGCCAAAGGCTAAAGAGGATCACTCAATTTCCGAACAACTTTCAAAATACAGGGCCATACTGTGCAGACTGACGGAGCAGTGGAGCTTGTTTCAGGTTTTCACAAAGAAGGACAGGATCAGTCAGCGTTTGGGCTGGGGTAGCACAAACCCTGAGCCCTAACACTGTTGTATCAGAAAGCAGATGTGTTTCTTTTATGCCCTGAACATGCTTGCTCATCTCAGACCCCAAGTGCCGAGGAAAGGAGGGTGCCTGCCACCAGGCCCAGACATGTGGGCAGGAGGTGCCTGAGGCAGGTGCAGAGACACCACAGCGCGGGCGGCTGACATGTACCATAGCCCCGAGCTGCCTGGGGATAACCTGAGCATCTGGCAAGTCTATCTGCTGCAATGTTCTACACCATTTGTCCAAGATATTCTCTTCTCTCCCTCTGTGCGGCTCTGTGCAGTGACCTGGTGGACCCCTAGGAAGAGTCCAGCTCCAATGCAATTAGCACGAACATCAGAAAACGTCTCCCTGCTGCACAACTCCATACAGCCAGGGCACAGCTTGAACGTGTTTATTCTGTGCAAAGCTTATGAAGAATTTGCATTAGAAAACAGAGACAAATGGAAATTTTGGCTTTCACTGCTGTTTTTAAAGGAAGTGCCACCCAAAGAGCTATTTACCTATTATCTAGATTCTGTTGTTGATAGTGTTAGCTTTGCAATATGAATTTTTGAAATTTATTTAAAGTAATATTAGGAAATGCATTTTACACCATGTAATTATATTAATAAAGAAATTTGTTTGATGTTAAATATTTATTCTTCTCTCCCTGTAATCATACTTTTGATGCCGCATACATTTAAAATGAAAAAATGCAATTTCAAATGTCTTCAACCTAGTTTCATGATTGTTTGTCAATCACAATCTATTAAAACATTTAGCTTCTGAGTGGAGGGTTTGGGTTTTGTTGTTTTTGTTTCATGGTGTTTTATTTGGATTTTTTTAGTGGGGGTCTGTTTCACTTTGGTTGGCGAAAAGTAATTTGGGTTTAGCATGTAGAATTTAACTAAGCTTTATTTATTTTATTGTCAAAAGTAATAATAGGGAGTAATTTAAGTACTTTGAAGACGTGCCTTTAGTGGTCTTTGAAGCATAATCCCATTAAGATTAATAATGAATTACAACTGAGAAAGACTAGGTCCCTTAATGCTAATGTCTTTTGCAAGGTGGATAAATCACTCAATTTAACAGCAGAGACAAATATGCTGAGGAGCTGTAGTTGCACTGGTTTATTTGAGGTTGGGAGGGTCTAATTTTGGTTTTTGTTTGTCTGCTTTAGTTTGTTTTTGTGTAGTAGTGACTCCTGGTGATTGAAAACAATCAGGTGCATCAGGCCCAGCATCACCAGCTGGGCAAGGGAGGGGATTGTCCCACTCTGCTCTGGGCTGGGCTGGGGCGGCCTCACCTCCAGTCCTGGGGGCAGTTTTGGGCACCTCATCATATGACAGGTATAGAGGTGTTCGAGATCTCCCAAGGGAAAGCCATGAAGATGCTGAGTGGTCTATAGGGGAAGCCGTGTGAGGAGCAGCTGAGATGGCTTGGCTTGTTCAGCCTGGAGAAGAGGGGACTGAGGGGAGGCCTCACTGCAGTCTTCATCTTCCTCATGAGGAGAAGCAGAGGGGCAGGCACTGATCTCTGTGATGAACAGTAACAGAACCTGAGGGAATGGCCTGAAGTTGTGTCAGGGGAGATTTAGGTCAGACACTCGAAAAAGGTTCTTCACCCAGAGGGTGGCTGGGCACTGGAACAGCTCCCCAGGGCACTGGTCACAGCAGCAGCCTGACAGAGCCCAAGGAGCATTTGAACAATGCTCTCAGGCACATGGTGTGACTCTGGGGTTGTCCTGTGTAGGGCCAGGAGTTGGACTGGATGATCCTTGTTGGTCCCTTCCATCTCAGAAAATTATGTAACTCTATGATTTGCATAAAGCCATTCACAGAGAGGAGCAGCTCCCTCAAATAATCACCATCCACGTCTCATGACTGCAAACCTCACTGAAAGAGTTTCAGCATTACCAAAGGCTTCCCAGCAGGTCTTGGTCATGGTGTGCACAGAAAGCTTGAAGCAGCTAAGATGGGCTGAAGAGCTAAGCCCTAGTTCTAATTTGGCTTGATAAACTGTGCTCCTAAGCAACTTGGGGGGTCTTTCACAGACACCAGCATTCAGGATATCAACTTCCCTCAAAGGTGCTGCAGTGCCCCAGAGGAAAGAGATTCTGCTCCTTTGCCAGGAATAGCAGCATGTTTTGTGATGTGAAATAGCTATGAAGTAAAAAGTAGATCAACGTTAAGCCTGTTTTGGCTCTTTTAAGAGCAAGATGAATGGACCCAAGGACTGACCCAGAGCCTGCAAAGGAAAGCCCTAAGTTATGGCTCACACTAGCCTGAGGAAGAAGCCATTTCCCTTTGGCATCCTTTCAGGTCCTTGTAGCCGAGACCTGGCGGAGCAGCTGCCCATTGCCACTCAGAGAGGATAGACATCATTGGCAGGACACCAGGCAGTAGTTCCTCCTGTGCCCTGGCATTACATTTGTGCCAGTCAGCTATGTCTTCATCCTGTTTAATTTATAAGAGCTAAAGAGATTCACATTATGCACTGGTACAACCACAAAATCAGTGCTGCTTTGCCCAGCAAATAATGGTATATGTCGCTTCTGATTACAATTGGTTCAAGGGGGCAACAAACCTCACAGTATGTGCAGCCTTCAAAGCACCTATTAAAAATACACTTTTATGTTGTAATTGCTTACTAAAAAAGATGCATCGATTTCTTTCCCTCACATCTGAGAAGCAATTGCTCAGACCTATTCAGAAGAATGCACATAATATACTTGAAAAACTAAGCGTGAAAAATCAGTTTAGATTTCACTGAGTGTGAATTTGGGGAGAAAAATTATCCCTCCACCTTCTCACTACTAATGCAGTAGGGTTTATTTTTGAATGAAGGCAATATGAGCTTAAATTAAATGTCAAATATAATTTAACATTAAGGCATGAAGTGGCTGAGCATGTGCGTGTCAAAGCTAGCAGCTCTTCTGAGTGGTTAATTGCTATCTACAAAATAATAACCTATAAAAAGATCTCTCATTTTCAGTAGTGAGGCTTAAATTTACTGTACTGGAATAATTCTAACAAAATAGAGCTTTTTAGTCACCCATGCAACATGAAGACACACAATGACAAATAAAAACATCTGCAATCTGGCTGCCTACTTCTCTGGGAGATGTCTAGACTCCTTTTATAATCAGCAATGAGAAATAGACACTTCTAGGCTGTAGTTCATCTTGTCCTAAACTAGATATCTAAAATAGGCCAGAAGAATCACATCTGAAAAATGCCTGTTTCTCTCCACTGACTGTAAAGAGAGCCAGCAGTGATTAATTCAGAGGTAGAAAGCTACAAGGCAATGTGTAGTTTTGATTATTTTCTGCCAACATGATCAACTGACCAATTCTGCAATAACGTTTTTTTTCCCACTGACATCTGATAGGTAATTATTATTAGTGTTAGAAAGAGATTATTTTATGCAACATGCTGCCCACTTTAGAAAGTAGTGAAATCCTTGCTAAAAGAAACTCCCAGTCTGAGACTTTATCTTTGGGGCAGGACACCAGAAAGATATTACAGGAGCCAGAACAGGTAAAACTGAGCAAAATAGTCCCAAGAGACCTAACCTTCCATGCAGTTGCTTAATTCTAGCTACAAAAATGGTCCCATGGGGCAGATATAGATGATTTTTTAAAATGAATGTTGGCTACCAGTGGGCAGAGCTCGATGTGCTGTAGTACAATGAGCTGGATGGAAACCACCACTGAACCAGCTGAGTTCTAGTTGAAGGAAGGGGCAGCTCCAGTAGGGGAGAAAAAACAGAGAGGCCAACACATGGTTTTTTTATTGGTACATTTCTTTCCCAAAGTTAAGTTATTAACTAAGTTCCCCATTTTTTTGTTATTGTTTGGTGGTATTTCTAAATATGTTAAAGTAAATAATACAGAAAATCAGAATCAAATGCATTAGGGACAGCTAGACAAAATCCTGATATGTGAAGCTAACAGCAAAGCTGTCACTGACTTCAATTGATTCACAACTTCAATCCTTCAGTGTTTAGAACAATTAAAAATCTAAGATTTTTTTCCAGAATATGAAATAACAATATGTGATTATAATATCTCTGTACAAATATATCTGCAAGAAGAAGGAAGAAGAAATTTGAGATAAGGAAAACAATAAATGATTTTTGTAAAGGCATTATCTCTGGGGTCAATGAATATAAAAACAATAAACTGTAATTTTCATCAAGATTTCTTGTTTGTCTCCAAAGTGTTATATCCACCAGTACAGAAGTTTTGATATAAAAGCTGACAAGTGTCATGCAAGTTACATCATGGAGAGTGCTGGAAAGTTAAATTAACAGAGAAATCTGAACATGAAATACACCTTAAATAGCAAGAATTACTATACAATCATAAAACATAGAGTTAGGCTTCTAAATGCTAGACATAATGAGGAGTGAGTAATATGGATGAAAGAAATGGAGCGTAAGCAGGAATCACAGGGAAGCAAGTACACAATTCTTGTCCAAAACTTTCTACCAAAACAGGTGCCTCTAAGTGCTACTGCAGTGCCTTCTTCCTTTATGACTAAAAACTTTGATACCAAAGCAAGGCCCAAGTCTCGTTGGAAATTACTCTGTTGTTTGCTCTCCAGTGTCCAAAGTCAGCACAGACAGCGGGCAGGAGCCCAACACGGGACAAAGCCAAGGCAGCTCGTGCCCTGGTGCCACAGCCACGCTCTGCACAGCCACTGCCAAATGTACAAATCCGTGGGAGCCTTTTACACAGCGGCACCGTCCTCGGGCACGGTGCTGCCGTCCTCCGCTGCTGCCAGCTTGGCCGGCGCTCGCTGTCCCCGCGGGCAGTCGGGTGCCAGCCATGAGCTCCTCCTGCCCGCTGGGTCTGGGCTCAGGGGCTGCCGCCTTGGCAGCGGCATCCTGGCACCGTCAGGGCAGCCCTGAACCTCCCCACGTGCAGCAGCGGGAGCACAGGCCTTGGTCTGCCACAGCTACAGGGGAGGCACAGCAGCCATAGTCTCATTCCTGTCAGCTCTGGCTGATAAAGACTGAGGCCCAGAGCGCTATTTCCAGCCCTGGCACAGTGCGCGCAGGACAATCCTCCTCTGCTGCCCTCCCTCCCTTTGACGTACCATGAACAAGCACAGGGTTATTTCACGCTTCCAGCCAAGGGCTAAGTTGGTGTGGGCCTGGAGGGGAAGCCGTAGGAAGAGTGGTCTGGAGGGGACTGAAGGGAGACCTCACTGCAGCTCCAAATTCCTCGTGAGGTGAAGAGGAGGGACAAAGACAGATCTCTGTGGGGGCCAGTGACAAGACCCGAGCCTGAAGGTGTGTCAGGGGAGGTTTAGGTTGGATATTAGAAGAAAACTCTAGAACCAGAGAGCGGCTGGGCTCTGGAACAGGCTCCCCAGGGAAGTGGTCACAGCACCAAGGCTGACAGAGCTCAAGGAGCCTTTGGACAGTGCTCTTGGGCACATGGTGTGACTCTTGGGGACGGTCCTGTGCAGGGACAGGAGGTGGACGTGATGATTCTTGTGAGCCTCTCCTAACTCAGTTTATTCTGTGATTCTTTGTATTAATTATTTCCAGTTTGATGACTGTTAGGAGCTTGCTGATGTGGCTCCTGCTCCACATGTAGCTTGTGTTAAGCTGTCTACAACCTCAGTGCCTTTCCTGCTCTGGGACTTCTGCCAGCTCTCTGCTGTATGGGCTCACAAAGGAACATGGGACTATCTGCCCTGGTAATAGGCTCTGGTCCACACCACAGAAAGCAGAAGGCTGTGATAATCATATCTTCCTCATTTCAGAGGTATCCTGTATTTTGATACCTTTTGCCAGCCCAAGACAGGAAAAACCAAAGAAAGACTGGCACTTTACTGGGTATAACAAACACCAACTCAGTTTACTGAAACAGACAGTGTAACATCCAGGGGATGCTTTACTTTCTGGAGCAAATTGCATTGAACTTGCATTTCAAGAGAGACAAGAACGTCCCTGTGCAGTGACTCGATGATTACATGGTGAGAACAGAAAGTGGGTCAGAAGAAAAGGATGTGGAAACAATGGCAGTAAAGCTTGGGCAGGGCAAATGTTACTTAACCTGGCACAAGGTCTGCCGACAGCAGTCCAGCCAGGAATATTATCTATTAACTGTTAGTAATTTGGAACTTGTGCAGTAATCACTGATTTATATCATCTTATAATCTAAAAGCTCCTTTTTAGCTTTAGTTCTCAGGCTACTCTACAGACCTAGAGATCTCTACTCCTGCTACCTGAAGTCTGGTAAGATGCTCCATTAATGCCAATTCACCAGCAACTCTGTCTTCTGAGGTCATAATGAATGTTTTAAAACAAGAAGTAAATACCTTGCCCAGCAAGAGAGGATCTGCATACCTTTATGGTCATCATCTTAAAAACCTACTGGCAGTATTTGTTGTATGGTCTCCTAGTCTTCTGCAAGTTAAACTTCATCATAAATAATTAGGAACTTTGAAGCCTCAAGATTTGCTGATTTAACAGAAAAGATATCTTGTAGCAGATGAACTTCAGCAAATTTTGCTGAGGTAGTTTAGATGTTACTGCTCTCAGTTATTTTTCCCATCTTCCTGCCAAAGTTACTGCCCCTGGACAGAAGGAAAAACTAAAACCTAGGCCCGTATCTCAGACAGCCTTTTCAAACTGCTGAGATATCAGTCTGAAAAGGGATGTCTTTGAAGTACAGGTGTCCAGTCTTTTTCTGTTGACCTTGACACTGGGCAAAGTTGAAAAAAATGTCACCATCAAAGCCTTAATAACAAAATATATAACCCCCCAAATTTATAAAAACTACCTCAGTTTTCCCTCCCACTTGTTCTCAATGAATTCAAGTCACAGCTTTGTATCTTTACAACTGTCCTGTCTCTGCTAGCTTCTAATTTTAGCCAGGGTACTCCATTATAGGGCAAGATAAAAAGCAAGATATGAAAGGATCTGAGGCATAGCTTTCCTAAACCTTGGTATTTTTAAGTTCCTCACTCAGCTCCCAAATACCTTCCCTAGTTCTCTCACAATTCTAGCATACAGAATGGAAACACAAAGTGCCAAACAGATGCAGCTATTTGTGAGAAAAAAGCCAAAGCCTTCTGTCCTCTCTCAACGATCTCTGACTTTCAGAATCTTGCCTTAACATTCATCAAATATTCCCTTTGTCTGCTGTCATCCCTCTTAAATACATAAAGAGCTCATTCATGAATGTATAAACTTTTGTCAGTCTCTAAAGTAAATGGAGTTTTCTTTTAAAATGCTTTAAATCAAACTCAGTGCATGGTGCTCTGTACTGTTATCCTCCTTTCTTCAGAGACTGTGTCTGCGTTTGATCCTTTATTCCTGACTTCTCCCTAGCACTGATTTCTCTGTCAATTTGGGAGCTGTGCCTTGTGTTAAAGTTTAGGAAGAGTATTTTGATGTTTTTCCTGTCTCACTTCTCTTAAAACTGGTGCTGATAAAGGTTAAAGATACTCAAGGATAATGTAATTGAGACTTTTGTTCTCTCCCCCCAATCAGCATCCCATTTTATGAAGAAAAATTCAAATAAATGTTGAAGGACCAGAGATTCCATTTGAGATGCATCAAGCTCTGCACCTGCACAGACAACAAACTTTGGTTCAACCCCCTAGAGTGTTAGGGCTCAAACTCACATAGGACCAAAGACCACAGTCCAGGAAGAAGTTTCCCTTCAGGAAGCAGTACTCAGTTTCTAAATTTCCTACTTGAACCTATTGCATGCTGAGGGAAATATGATCTTGCCTTGCTAAGCCCTTTCTGTCATGCTGTGCAAGGACGCCTCTACTTCGGATTCAGGAGTCAGGCCATCTCTTCCTCAAAACCATTCGATATTCTTTGGACATTGCTTAGTGTAATACCTTTCTCTAATGGTTAAATCATCTTTATTCTTCTAGTGAGAAGACTGGCAACAAAGAAGCAGACACTGAATCAACTTTAAGACAGAATATAGCTGAAAGAGCAAAGAAATCTTTCTTCAGTGTATGTGTGTATATATACACACATTTATTTTTGTATAAACTTTAGTATTACACTCGCTTGCAGAGATAGAGACATCTCTGTTAAGAAGCAATGGAGAGCTCTGAGATAGAGTAATTGGAAACGTGTCCTTCTGCAGCTCCTATTCACTGCTGGTGTTCAGCAATAAAAAGAGAATTGCAACCATGAATCACAAACACTACTGTGCTGTCTTAATACTGCCTTTCAAGAACTGAAAAGACAAATACCACTTAGTCAAAGAGAAACTCTCATATATCTGATACACCTCCAAATGCTCTGTGATTAATCTTTTTTCTTAAAGCCAAAAAAACCCCAAAACAAACAGTGGCTGAACAAAAAAATCCCACATCCGACAATCTAGATTTCTAAAGCTTTGATGGAATGAGGCCACTGGTGAGCAACAGTAGAACTTTACATAGAAAAAAACCCCAAACACTTTACTAAAGCTATCAAAAGAGCTTTTCTTTTAGGTAGTTTTGGAGTAAATAAAACAACACTTACTCCTTTAAGTGATTTGTTTGCATTAATGATTCATTTGCATTTATTTGTCTAATCCCAGAGAGGTTATTATGCTGCAGCATACTCACACATTCAATTGGGCTGATCTCTAAAGCCAAGTGGTGTGGCTTCTAAAGTGGGAGTGTGGATGCTGGATTGCAGCAGAGTTGGAATCCACTACATAAATTGAAAGAGTTGGCTATTCTGTATTGTCTGTATCACGCTTGCTTGTTGAAAGAGCATCAGCCTTTCAGCAGTGGGAAGTGGGTGGCCTGGGCAGCAGGAGGGATTCCTGAGGCATCGTGTGGCCCTTTGGGAATCCCTGTGAGATGTGCTTGCAAAAGCTCTGGTGGCTGCCTCTGTTCTCGCTGTGAGCACTTTTTGAACAGCTTCCACAAGCCTCTTCAGGATTATGGTCTCATAGTGCTTAACTGGAAGGCAGTGAGAGTTTGTAGTGCAGATCCTTCCACAACATCATGAACGGCCCTCATGCTCCAAGACAGGATGAGAAGGTTTTGGTTAGGCTGGCTGCCACTGCCATTTCTGCCTACATGCTCTTGCTGCTTCTCTTGCCCCATCACCGGCCCTCATCTGGATCGGGGAGCTGAACCAAGAGACTATAAAGAATACAATGTCAGCAGATTTTTGTCCATTTAGCATCCTGGATTGGTTCACCATGATTGACCGTGGGTTAAATATAAGAAAGAAAAAGGTCACAGATAGCTGGGATAGGTCAGAAGAAAGTTTTTACAATTGTTAATTTATATTCTTAAAACATACCCTCAGTTTGTCTATCATCCATCTATCTATCTATCTATCTATCTATCTATCTATCTATCTATCTATCTATCTATCTATCTATCTATCCATCTATCTATCTGTCCTTGTCCATGTGCCAGGATTTAGGAACTGTGGCTGAAAGAGACACTTATGTAAGTGCTAATGCAATCTGAATAAATGGTGGCATTTAGGCAGGGACAATGTGGGGGTGAGACAGCCATTACATAATGTAATTGGAGATTTACCACCAAAGCTTTACACTTGGAGGGGGACAAACTGGATATCCCAGAAACCAGCAGTTAAACAAACACTGAATTTGTAAACCCATTCAGAATTTGTAAAAAGTATTGTTGTTTTATTACTGTTATTTATCTTGATCGCATTTGTTCTGCTTAGAAGAAATAAAACACTGGCAGTCTTTGCCTTAATTGCTGGGCCTATTCTTTAGTAAACAATGAAAAGTGATTAGAGATGTTTTTTGGCATGCACAGTCCAAAACCACCTAGTGAGAGTTCAAAGAACAAAGCAAATGCTTATTGAACGAAATTACTCAGCTAACTAAACTTGTATATCTTTGAGTCAGACATTTTTTCGGCATCTTTACCCCATTTATCAATGCACAATTACTGTCAGTATTGTGTTGTGTCATTAGGCGTAAGGTTACAAGTGCCAGTCGGAATAAAAAAATTGCAGTAATGTTGGCATAATTTTTCATTATCATCTTCATTAACCACAGCTAGTGGGAGTAAGAGTTTATCCTTGCTGTTGTCATTGTCATGACAACGCTTCCAAAGCTTGTCTGCCGAGAGTTCACCAGATACAAAAAACTGAATGTCCTCATTATTCCACTTCTCACACTCTCACCCATGCCAAGGGTGATCTGAGATGCACAGGGCCCTTGATTTATCCCCTGTGATTTCTCTTGACAGCCTGGTATGGTGTCTCAGCTTAAGGCAATCGGTCTGATTTCACAGTTTAATTACTGCTAATCTGAAGGAGCGTGGCCAATGCTAATGAGCCAGCAGCAATCAAAGCAGTAATGGCTAAACTCACCCTGTTTAATTCGTCTTCTTCTTTTTTTTTTTTTTTTTTTTTTTTGTTTTTTTTATTTACAACACCCCTGTCCTGAAATAAGCAAGTAATTTCTCTTTTTCAGCACAACTGCAGTGAAAGAACAGATGAGCTTCATGTACAATTTGATGTTATTTCAGAACTTTCAGAACCAGACCATTAGATTCCTTTCTATTTTGCGCTTAAACCTCTCCTTAATGTTAGTTTCCAAACAGCTTTGAGTCAAGAAAAGGATCAATAATTAGAAAAGACTCATTAGCAGATCACTAGCTCAACTGCAGAACATCCATGCTGGCACACTGGGGCCAAATTTTGGATGGAGGTCTCCTTGATTTTTGCAGCTGAGCATCACTGAAAAATGCAGCAAATAAAAATATCTATAATGGTACTGCAAAAGAGAACCAAGAATACCCAGAAAGGGCTTTATTGTAACAGGAATTAATTACATAACTGGGTAACAATCTGCCCTGCAAAATGACCTGCATCTTCAGTTAACACCATCCAATAGCAGCAACTTGCACATTCTTCCTTTTCTTGAGCTTCTCTCCTATTGCTGAAATGGATGAAGAAGGGCATGGAAAAAATCTTCAGAAGTGATTTTTGTCAATTGTGGCAGTCAAATATCTGGAATAACTATAGAAAAATAAACCCAATTGGGTGGGTCTTGCATCTGCTTTTCCATACATCCTACAGCTGTGTCAAAAATTTCTTCAGAATTTTTCCTTGGTTTTTTTTTTTTTCTTCTTCAGCAGAAGTTCAATTTAATTTTTTTACCAAACTTCACTGTGATGATTTGATTAACATACAAAAGCTTTCATTCTTTAATGATTCTCCAAACAGGAAGCCACTTATGAGAAGCAAGACCCCCAAAACCAGTCTCAAGCCAGGCAACTTTAGCCACCTTCATACAGATATTCCATGTTTACTCTGGTGAGCTATGTGTATCTCATTTGAAGGGAGCCCTTTTTGGAATGAAGAAGAAAAGCTGTGTTTTGGTGCCACTGTGTGTGATACATGATATATAAATAGAAGGTTAGGCAATATTTTGCTGGTTAAATGACATGGGAGGAAGATGTATAGAGAAATCCTCCATAAAGAAAAGGGTTTAGAGCAAATTTTGAAGAATATAAACTGCTTGTCTCGTGCTTGTCCCAAGCTTATCTGCCATTACTTCAAATTTGGTGTTGCTCAGTTAACCTGAAGGAAAATATTTTTTTCACAATTCTGTGGCACCTAGGAATACCTGACCAGTGCACAAAATCATATCTTCCTTGCAGGAAAAGGTGCTCAATAAAACAGTAAATATTACGATGTATGATATGCTTTCTACAGCAGCATAATTTAAATATGTAATATTGCAAGACAGTGGCCCTTTGTAAGACTAAGTCCATTATAAACCATTTAATCTCATCCATTCATTAAAAAGCTATCCCATCAAGGATTGTTTCACATTCACAATGTTGTATTCAAAACCACGAAAGTCCAGATTGTAATGCTACAGAGAGCTGTTCTTCTGCATTATTTTAAAAATTATATAACTTCCTTTCCCCCCTTTTTTTTTTTACTCTGTCTCAGTACACAGAAAATAATGCTATGGGTACTTACAAAATATGGCTATTTCCATAAGATATATGAGAGAAATAGAGTGTCACAAGAGGGGAACATCATTCTAATAATATTTTGTACTTCATCATAGCACTGTCAGAAGATGCCAATGGAGACTCTAAGTCATTTTAAAGAACCACTTCATTTACAGGGAAGGAGTTCACTCCTAATTAAGTTGGAAAGCCTCCAGGGCTTTTTCCAGCCTTTGCAATTCTGATTTCCTTGGAGAACTCTTGGTAAATCTAAGAGATCCAGAGATTTCAGTGTGATTAAGACCCTATTGACACAGACATTAAAATGGCAGTAGTCAAACTATGCCATAAACCTTACACAAAAAACCCAAACCAACCTGTCGACAACAGCTTGGGTAAACTGAACTGGAAGTCCTTTGGAATGACAGTAATGCAGTGTAGTTATGAAGAACAAGTGGTAAAAAGGAAAAGAAGGAGAAAAATCTCGGTCCAAATCGCTAAAAAAAAAAAAAAAAAAAAAAAAAAAAAAAAAAAAAAAAAAAAAAGCTAGGAGCAAAATTCAAACTCCCTATGAAAGTGTTACAATCCTCTTATCTTCTCACTTAGAATGATTCTATATCGCAAGAATTTAATCAGATGCCACCAAGCTGATGTTGTATAGCTACATGAAAGATCTGAAGCCCTGTAAATAAAACTAACATTTCCATATAAGGCTAAATTCTCTGGTTTGGTTCACTGAGAAACTCCCCAAATCTATCAGTACAACAGGCAGCAGAGAAGAAAGGTGGCACAGTAATAATAATAATAATAATAATAATGATTTACAGCTCTAAGATGAGACTCAAATAACCTGATTTCCTATTACCTCATTCTGAACTCAACTGTTTATGTCTAACATATCAGTGGACTGTCCATATATACCCTCTCTGACCCAGAAGGCAAGGAAATATGCATTCTTATTTGTAGTTTGTCCTTTTTTATTGAATATCCTTCAGAAGGTCTAGGTTGATAAGAAGTTGTCAGTCAGGAGTAAGTAGCAAACACAGGGACTTGGGCAAAATTGAGGCCTTGTAAATTTGGGTCAAAGAGAGCAAGCTGCACTGAAAAGAAGTAATTTTATGTCATTCTGAATAATGGAAAGTACCACAGCCATTGAATTATCCTTCTCTTCCCATAAATGGGAATTACTAGCAGAAGTGGAAAGCGTTTTTGTTACAAAAGTGATAGAAGCATCAAGTTAGAGATGTCATTAACAAATGTAGGGTATTTTAGTGAAGTGTGGTGTGATGGACCCTGCGACAAAGGAAACACAATGATGAGAAAAGACTTCTAAAAAACGATGCAGGGACACATTAATCACACAGAGGCAATGAAAACCAAAGAACAGACTGTCAAGAAATCTCAGTTGATTTCCTTTCGGATGTGGTGAATTGGGAGGTCATCTGTTTTAGTCAGCTGTGGACTGGCATCCTGGCACTCTCCCCCCAAAAAGGAACTGCTCAGATAATAATCTACCATAGAGGCCAGACCCAGAGCTGCTGAGACTGCACTTCTTGCACAGGTAGAACTGCTCAATTTTTAAGTTACAATAAAGCAACTGCCTTCTATTATTCTAGAATAATGTTACTGCTGAGGCTTTTTCATTGCAAGACAGGAGTGAGACTGCAGTATCAGGTCACTGCTGTGGAAAAGAAGGGATCTGAGTAATCACACAGAAGAGTCAGGAGAGGGGGCATTTGAAGTGAACACAAAGGGAGAAAATGAAAATGAATAAAATTGGAGTGATCTTCAAACAGAAACAAACGTCAGAGGCAAAGGAAAATAAAAGAAAGCAAACTTGGTTTGTTTAGCCACCAAGACTAATTCCCCTTCCTGTTAGAAAAGACCTTCATAGATCAAAGTATTAGAGTGCTCTGAATTTCACTTGGGCTACCAATGATATCCTGATTAGATTTGTATTTAAACAGAATTCTCATACATTTCAATTATCAGAATCATTGGAGCCAAGTGCTCTTTCAAGTTAGACCTAAATTATCCATTCCCTAACAAAAAGTGAAAAGGCATACAATATTGATACCCAGCATTGCTCTGCAGAGCCATATATACTTTTAGCAGTCATGAGCATTAAGAGAAGTGTTCTGTATTCATACAGTTCCACTGGCAAACTTAACACTTGCTACAGCAAACAAAAGCAAGCTTGTTCTTGGCTTTTCATTTTTTTAATATCCAAAGGCTAGTCTTTCATCCTAGTCTTCAAAATTGTTCTTCGGAATAAATCCTCCTGTGTGCTCAAAATGATGAAAGAAAATAATTAAAAGATACTACAAAAGGTACTGATTTTCATGTATTTGGGCTAGGCACCTTCTAAAAAAATTGTCCTTGATGATGTGCCATTTGAGGGGTAAAACCAGAGGTACCCCAAACCAGGGGTCTCTTTAAACAGTGATGTGTGATCTAGGGAGTTGCACATTTCCATACTCCAAGCAGTGAACAGGACTCTAATATATATTGATACAGCCCTGAAAGGTAAACATATTCAATGCTATTGACAAACACCATAACACCATCCAAACACGACAAAGAGAAATGAAAGGAATCCCTACAACAGGTCTGGGCATCAGCAGGAATTGTAGCTGTTACTTAAACGCACATGTATATATATAAGGTGAGAACATTCATTTGTCACTTTGAATTCATCAGACTATGAATTTTGCAAGCATGTGCTATTCTAACTTAACACCTACGTTTTGGCCCTTGGATTTTAAAATTACAAAGACTGTTTTGGGTTTTTTTTGCAAGGTGGTTCCATATTGTCTTAACTTTTACTTGCTGTTGTTCAGTATACCCTAGGGGTCATGCTGTTACCGTGTTTTATGCTGTCTGTAAAATTATGAAGAGCATGCAGGATAATAGGGAAAATTCATTCATCAACACAGTTTTTCAGCAAATAATCTTCCAGATTATACCAGCCTCCTACCTTCCATAATTTTACTGCTCAAAGGTGATTCTAAATGACAATACAGCGAGAAAAATTTCATCAGTGCTTGATGCTATTGTGGACATTGCATATCGTTGATGCTTTGTGGCTGCTTCCATCCTCCCTGCTCTGCTGCTGACAGCAGCCTCTTTGCACTCACTGTGTTTTCTCACAAATCCTTTCCAAAGTATCTGCACAAGATCCTATTTCTACTCCCAGACACTTTCCTTATTATAGCAATTTTCTCTGAAGGATGATGCTGTCTACCTCATCTGCAAGACACAGTAGAAAGTAAAAGATGCTTAAAAATGTTGGGGTCACCCAGATATAGCCTTCTCCCATATCTCCTGCTCAATTTCATCTAAAAGTTCCACTTTCGCTGTGGGACCACATGCAGTTACCTGGGACAGAGACCAGCTATTTCCCCATCTCACAAGATGTATCTTTGAAACCTTAATAATAATAATGCACTATAATAACAATTAAATACCAAAGACTGCTTGCAACTTTTCCCTTATCCTGATGAAGTCAAAAGCGAAAGAAATCTACAATATATTCTTAACACCACACCACCAACATATCTGAATTATGGTTTTCTTGGGTTTGATAGTTTAAATAATTTTAGAAAAATGTTAGGTGAAATGTTAGGGGCACACCTGCTATTTCCACAGAATACTTTGTCTGGAAGGTAGGATAACCTACCCACAATTCACTGTTCTCTTGCACAGAAAAATAAACAGAAATTATAGTCTGAATTTACCAGTCAGGTTCAGGCCTTATTTCAAGTAGGCAAAATGTCTGGACTGGAAAATTTAGATGTAATCCGTATGTGCAGTGCGTCCTCTTGGGATCCTGTAGAGTGTAACTGTCCATTACCCAGTTCTACCTCACCAGGTGAAATTCCAGAGTCAGAACCTCACTTTGCTTCTCATCACTGAGAAGGAAAAACATCAAAGGCCCTTCCACTGCTAGAGAGAAACAAGGTCATCATCATTATCAGTGACAGCAGATCTAAATGGATGTACAAAACTTTTGCAGAGTGGGAAATGTGGCACAAAGAAGCTCAGATGCAAACTGTTCTGTATTATCCAAAGCCTCTGCGCGCAGCATTTTTTCCTTTTTAACCCTTCTCTATCAAACAGCAGCTCTTTAAAAGGATGCCTGCAGCCTCCCTGCCATTTTTGTGGCAATATTTAGTATTCACAGAGTCACGTTTCGAGGTGTCAGTAGCTGCAGCTGTCTTTATTTGTGTGGTCCCAAAAATAAGGTTTGAATAAGACTTCTACTTATATGGCCTGGTGAGTCTGTCAGCCTGCAGCCCCAACATTTAGCAGATGGCCATGTTTAGCCAGTGAGCCATGGGAATGACAAAGAGCAGGAACCCTCTCTCCTTACGCCATTCAGAAGGCACAGAAGCACAATTATGAGCAGGGGTTCCAGGGCAGTTATTTATATAAAGGGGGGGAAAATCAATCTTAATTCTAAACTGTTTAATCACTTTAGTTGAAATGATGAGCTAAGTCAGGCCATTCTACCTGCCCCTACTATTTAGTTGTCTCCCATGACAGCCAGTGTTATCCTCTACAATAATCTGTGTAGGACAGAAAGAAAACCAAACATACACCTTCTATTTCTAATTATTTTTAGTAAGTTGTATGAGCCATCTTTGTCAATATAACCCAGAGGATAATGAAAGCCTTCAAAAAAGCTATCTCAGGTTACTCTTTCCATCACACCATTAAGCATGTGCAGAATTCTTTTAGTCATGCTCTGTAATTTTTTTTTAAATGTTGTTGAGCTTTGAACCCATGTTCCTGAAATAAGAAGAGATCTGATTTTTCTTATATATGTTTCTTGCAAATAGGAAAAAGAAAAAATTTTCATGAACAATCTTTAGGCTCCCTGTTTGGTATCTTCATTTGATTCAACACATATGTGTAGAACTAGTTTAATTAAGCTTAATTACTACCAAGGAATTATTTTAAAATTATTTTTGCTTTATTTTTTAAATTTGCTCTTTCCCAGCTATGCTAAAACAACAGCGGATGGTAACAGGCAGTGTCAAACATTTTATACTTTATGTATAAAACACTATGTGTCAATATTTTCTACTCGTCTCCTTCATAATTTTTAGCAGTAAAAAAAGAGGCAATATCATCCTAGCTGGACATGAAGTAACTCATCAGTGCAATGAAGGCAGTTTGCTTTTGTCGTGTTTTAGACCATCTTCTGACTCATACAATCTCATCCTGTTCATTTACACTTAATTTGCCCCATTATCTTTTCAAGCATAAAAAGATGATAACGTCTTTGCTACATAAATAGAGACTCTGGACATAACAAAACACTCCCCATGGACAAAAAAAAAAAAAAAAAAAAAAAAAAAAAAAAAATCAAATCCAGACCACACTGCACACTGTAAGGATATTTTTAATTTCTCCTTTGCCTTAAGCCAAAGTCACCTGGGCTACTGAACAAGTAACATTGATGACCAATTTTGGAGTTGTACCCCTTTGTGGTTGTTACTTGAGCCGGTTTAACTGCTTTTTATCTCTAGCCGGAGGATATGCCTGTTCCTGCCTCCAGTCCTCTTCCAAGAATCCTCAGTTTAGCATAAACAAAGCAAGGGAGTGAGATGGACAAAAAACCAACCAACCAACCAAAAAAACCAAAACACACAAACAAACAATCAAACAAGTCCAAAACAGCTGTCTGGGAAGCCAGAAAGATGGGGAGAGGGAGAACAAGTTTGTGTCTCTTGAGGTTTACCAGAAGAGCACATGCTGAAAGCAGAGAGGGATGGGAACTTCTTCCCTTCAGAAAGATGGGAAAGGTATTAAAATAGTAGTAATATAATTTTCCAGACTTGAGCCTCAGTAGTCCATTCTCATGAAAGAAAGCATGTAAAATATCCAGACAATTGAAGGTAGCTGAAAAAAGGATTCTTTTACCAATCTGTCCTCATTTAGCCCAAAGCTGCCAGATGATATTCCCCTAACATAAATTTCTATCTTCTCTCAGTTAAAGATTTTGTGTTTTTCTGAGCTGGAAGTTGTAACCAGACCATTGTATTTATCAACCTTTGCTGCATCTTTCTGTCTTGAATTTGTCCAATCTGTTCTTCAAGTTCTTTAAACATGTGGTATCCAAAGAATCCTGTATCAATGAAATCCTCAAATTATTTTGCATTAGTAATTAAAAGTGCTTTCCTGCTGCCTAGCAATTTCATGGTGCCCTTGCTTCTTATTCTGTGGTAGCAGGGGATGATCAATGCCTTCCTGCATCCTCTAGATCATTTATAATTTTGTACATCCCTTTCCATCTTTGTTGTTCACACCATTATGCACATCATGAGACTGTTTTTTCCACAGGATGAAGAGATTTGGTGCATTCTGTCCCTGCCTGTACAGAAACTGCTCAGTTCCCCTGTTCAGGCTGGCATTTTCTCTGCAGCTCTTCCAGTTCCATCACATCCAGCTGGAGAAGGGTAACAAAAGCTGCACATAGCTTATGAAACACAGGAACATCACAAGTTAGAGTTGGAAGGTATTTTCTTCTCTGTTCTGCTCTTTTTCGGGTAACTCCCGTTTGTCTGATGAAGCTGCATTTTTACAAGCTTCTGGGCTGCATGCCAGCATGATGTGAGATGACTTGATGGTTTTAGTGCTATTCTTCTAAACTCTGACTTCTCAGCAGTCATGTGTCCTGTGGGATAGCTTCCTGGGAAAAAACGAATTGGCCATGACTGAAGTGTCACTGCTACCTGTGTACCAGCCACCTCTGCTACAGATATCATCTCAAAGCAAGTGTTGCTGCTCTGGGAAGGTCCCTGTGGGAGAAGGCAGGTCCACACCATGACTGAGCAGCTGCATTAGACACCACAGTATTCTAATGTAATTAGAAAACAGCTGGGAAGGAACAGTCAATTGTTTTTTGGCAGTCACGGCCAATTTTGCACCAATGCAAATGATGAATCAAATCCTGCAAGTTTACAATATCTGCTGGGAACATAATGGCAGAAGCCATGCTAATGATTTTAAATCTTGTTTATGCCATTTTTGGCTGATGGAGTATTTCCCTGTCCCCAAGAAGCCTCCAGTGTGAAGGAATCCCCACATGCTGCACCATTATACCAACTGGGCGAGGGAGAGGAGAGCCAGTCGGTAGGGTATGGAAATCAGGCAGCCACCTTTCTGCCACAGACTAGACATAGTGTGTTCTTCCTTTCTGGAGCAAAACCCATGCTGTTGAGCCATGCATTACACAACCTCAGCAAATAAACATAAAATTTTCAAGAGAGAAGTACCCCATTACTGCCAGGCTGATCCTCCCTGACTATCCAGCTCAGTCCCCCCTCTATATAGCAAAATATCAGAAACAGTCATGCAAGAGAAGAGTATTATTCCTTTAAACATGTTCCTTGTACCAGTTCTTTTAACAAACATCCCTTAAGGCTATCAAATACAGCCTGTAAACTATCATCTGCTCTTAAAATGTGTGCAACTTTACTATCTCAATGATGATGATAATCTCTAGGGCCACATTCTCTTGCTGAGGCCCCCCACACGATCTTTTGAAATTATGTGTCAGCTGGGATTGAAAATGCTTCATGGGAGGAAAAGTGCTAAAAATATATTTTTGTGTTTGCAGCAGTTCCTGTTAGCATGAACAAATGGAATCCACTTAGCAATGTTTGCATAAGTGCAAACTTTGAGATAAAGATGTTAGAAACAACATTTCAAAATGGCCCTTTGCCCTTGTTCTGGCCCAAAAATAACTACATGTTAAGTCTTGAGACGGCAGTACTTTTGGCCAGATAGTCAATAATTTTAATAGAATTAGCATGGGACAGAAATGCCATCCAAAAATGGATACATGTTTAATCTGGTAATCTGATCCCATATGGCACTTTAAAGAGTGGGAGGAATTAGTGTTTGCTGCTTAAAGAAATTACCCAGAAAATGACTGCTGAAGACGGACCAAATAGTACCTCATCAGCATTCAGTGTGAAAAAGGCAAACAACACAGGAACAAGAGAAGTTAAAAGGTGAGCCAGCAAAGAAAGCCAAAATTTGTTCCTGCATGGCTGGGAAAGGGATAACAATCAGATGCTAAAGGCAATCTCACAAAGTACTGGATATAAATAAAGAGGAATTAGAATATATTGCACAGGAGGGTAGAAGATAGTTTAAAACCAAAGCTAACAATAGGGCAAGCTCCATCCTTAAATGCCCATTCACCTTCTCTGCAGTTCTGAGGCGTTAAGAATGCACACTTTTGTCCCATAGTTATTCCTAATCATTCTAATAAGGGAAGCAAAGGTTTGGGGCACAAGGATCATAATGACAAACTTGTTTCTGACACTTCACTGTGTTTTACTTCACAGTTTCAGGACACATTTCTGGGAGGCAAAGCTGGCCAATGTGGCTCTTTCTGCCTTTGTCCTTCAGTCCTGCAGATGTTTGTCTGTCTGACCTTGTGGTGGACTACATAGGGAAACTGAACATACAACCAATCCTGTTAAAGAACTACAAGAAAGGACTGAGTATCGTTTTCATATAGGTGAGGTCAACCAGTTCATCTATAGCCCTGCAAAAAGTGGCAATGGCACAACTGAGGAGCCACCCCTGGAGAGAACAGTTGGAGCTAAATGGAATAAACAGATGGAGTTGAAGAGGAGAAAAGCAGGAACAGCTCACGCTGCCTTTGATGCCAAGAGCGACGTCCGCAGAAACACGGCCTCGGAGCTCCCAGTTTGTGCCGTCTCTGGAAGTGTGTTAATATCTGCATAAACACAGTAAATACGGCCTTTGTGCTAAAAAAGAATTGTAATGGCCAGAGAATAAAAATAGCCGAGGGATGAAATGTGATGAACATCCAAAACACTTCAGATTTGGGCAGGCAGAACAATAATGTCATGATGCCTTTTCTGTTCTTTGTCTACCAGGAGGCTCAGCTAGTCTGACCTCCCCCATGTTGGCAAATCTCCGTTCATGACATCGACCTTCCACTTGGCCCATCCCCAAAAATCCTACAAGATATGAGGAACTCTTCTCTTTTACTGAAATTACGGAAACTGAAAGGCACCAAAACAATGGCTAGTGAGGTTGCAGATAAAGCAGTGCATGGGTTGTGGCTTGCAAATGTATTTGGTGTTTCTATAACTTGAAATAGACATGTAGCATAGGTTAAAAACCAAAGAAAAGCTATTTTTGCCCTTCACACCTCTCTGGAAAAGAAAGCATTTAGCAGAACAAAACAACTGTTGTAAAATGAAATAAGATGTGACTGTTCCCATATAGGGATTACACAAAATACACCCCTAAAGAATTATTCTGTTGCTTACTTCTGGGGCAAGAATACAGGATTTATCTGTAAAACCAGCTCAGACCAAGGGCAGTGCAGTGGCTAATGAAACCCATGCCAATATATGTCCAAATCCTTTCCTTTGTGTCACCAGTCCAAGCACACCAATTTGTGACAGAGCTCTGAAATGAAAAATCACAGCCCAGTGCACAGAGATAATACAGACAATAACTAAGCTTTTGCTACATGCTTATGCACACATGCAACACCCAGCATTCAGCTCAGGCAGAGCTTGGCTGGCTCACCAAAGCCAAAAGCCCTGAGATGGAGAGTCCAAACTGGGGGAGGAAAAAAAAAAATCTCTTACGTGCAAGCTATAAAAAAACCTTACAATACTTTTCCGCTTTTATCCTATGGTTCTGAACAGGCACAGGCTCTGGGTTCTGCACCAATGTCCAATGGCAGGATTACTGCTATGGAATTACATCCTTAAAGGATATAATTTTCTATTTTTATATATATTCTCTTTTTATTTAATATTTTCATTATATATTTTCTCTCTTTATTTTATAAAAAAGAATTTGCAGAATAAAACATTTTTTATGTTTTGTTTAGGCAGCAGTAGAGGCAGAGGGAGAACAATATCCCTTTCTCTGAAAAAATTACAAATTCTTGAGTGAGATTCCCTAAAATTAAATATAACATGAGTGCCCATAGCAACTTACATGTCCTCACTTAATAACCTGGGTTTCGCAGCCCATGGCTAGTCTGGGTGTCAGAGCAGCAGCTCTCAGCTCTGCACATATTAAAAACTTCTTTGATGAATGAAAGAAAAAGCCCCACCACATTTATGAGAGCAGTATTTACTCACCAAGGGGGTAAATCAATACAGGTGTCTGTGCGTGTTCAGCCTTGCCTGCCCTTTCATACCATTTTCTATCTGTGAGATGCAAACAGACTCTCAGGGTCCCTTTCACTAAGGACTGGGCACTTCTGGCAGTTCCCCACTCTCATGCCACACCAGACATATTTACATGATTTTATGTGGGTATACATTAAGGCAGAAAGGTTATGATTTGCCAGGCTGAATAGAGCCAGGCTAGAGGCCTTCCTTAATTAAAAACACCCAGGTTTCACCAGGGACATCTTCCAGGCTTGATTTCTCTTGATTTTCCTTCTTCCATTTCCCCTTTCCCTCTTCTAAAGGCCTTGTTTAACTCTTTGCAGAAAAATAACGACAAGTGAACTGAGCTGACATAAAAGCAATTTCCCTACACTCACATTCTTTGTGCTCAGTTCAGCCAAGATTTCCTTATTTCACCCAAGAGAAAGGCAAAGAACACGTTTCTAAACCCAGCTTTTTATTTGCCCAGCAGTCCATCGGGTTGTGCCGCTATTAGAACATCCAGCTCACTAACAGCACAGTGGTCACTTTCCATCAGCTTTTGCAATAAAGTGTTTATTGACAGGTCAGAAAGGAAAAATGTCAGATTGAATAAATCAGAGCAACTGTAACCATAATCTTTTGCTAAACATACCCCAGAAGTGCCCTTGACACACATTCTGCAGTGTGATTAAGAATGTCAATAAATTATGGTTTTTATTTCAGGATTTGGCTAAAATAAGGATGATAGCCTGCCTTTTTGACTGCAGTATTATTTATTTATTTTTGGGGTTTTTTATGGTCTTTAGATTGTGTCCCTTGTTGTGTTCTTTCCAGTTCAGGAGTTCAAGTTCCAAGGACTTTCTGCATGTCAAATAGAAATATCACCACTTTGCATCCCTGAAAGGGAATCACATTTAGAAATCAAAAGGTTAAACTCTATTATCTGGAAAGATCAAGTTCCCCTTGTATCTCTGCAAGCTGACTGCTTTTATGCAAGTTCAGATTATTACTTAATATGAAAAGCACAGGCTGGAGATGGGACAGGAGATATGCAAGACATGTCATGAAAAAAGTTGGAATTAGTGGATGGGTCTCATCAATCTCATCCTGTATTTGTGATGAAGACAGTGCAAAGTGAATGCACACCTTTAATAAGAAAGAGAATGTCAAAAACATGACAGCTCTAAATCCAAGGTCAACTGTAGCCTTCAAAGAGTTTTCTTAAGCAGTTATGATGGATTCCCAAATTGCTGAAAGTTTTACATAGAACAGCTTGACGCTCTATTACCTCACATTTCACAGCATAAGAATTTCAAGGCTTTCAGCACACACATCTGAAGGAGATTATAGAACCTTGGCCTCATTCTTGGTAGCCATGTTAGTGAAGCCATGAAGGGGTTCCCAAAAACAGGAATGCCAAATTTTGCTTAGCAGTGGCCATAATTTTATCTTTGACTAGTTATAAACAGCTTAGAATAAGCCAAAGCCCACAGAACTCTTGACAATATTACCAATGACTTTCAGAGAAAACCCATAATGTCCTTTTCATCTTGGAGGCTATGTAAGCATCCCACACCTTCATACACTGGTGATGTTCAGCAGCTTTCAGGCTAGTGTACAGCAACCATTTAAAAATTTAGAGCAAACCTACACAATTCTTTAAAAGCAAATGTGAAGTCTACTCTAAAACAGCACTTCCAGGGTTATTTTAAGTGGGTACAATGTAATCACTTTCACAGTTTAACAGCATATATTTTGCCTTCGATCACTTTATAGACCCTCTGAGAACATAACCTTACATAACTTAAAAAAAAATATATATATTTTAAAGATAATCCCTGAAAAAGCTTTACCTTGTTCTCCCACATCTTTCTCAGTGAATCCCAAAGTCTCTAAAATCCACGTAAAGCCTCCAGTTTTCAGGGAATGACACAGCAGTTCAGAATAGGTTTCCCAGAAAGACAGCACTTTCAGGCTGCTGCCATTAAGCACTGCTCTGCTTCAGTTCCTGTAACTTCTTCCCTGTTTCCTCTTCCTCCCCAAATCAGCATCATTATCTTTACACTGTTAACACTGCAGCTCATTAGCTGCAGTAGTGGGCAACCTAGCTTTGTATTTTTCTTCTTCCACTGGTTTTCCATTATTCTCTGCCCATCCAAGTATGTTAGTACATTTCTAGTTCTTTTACAGGAGTTTGTTCATGCCAAATCAGAGGACAGTTGTTAGATACCAGAGCAGACAGACACACAGATGTATTTATATGTGGGATTCCTCCCAATCTCCTTTATGAGAAATGATTTTTTTTTTCTTCCCCAGCATATATTGTGAACTAAACCAGGAAAGCAAAAATACAAATATTAATTCCGCAGAATTACCAGAACAGAGCATTTGCACTTGTACTGTGGCTCATACTGGCATCAGTTATAAAACAGCACATCCACGAACTGCAGCATGTGTCATGGTCTTATTTCTAGCCATAGAAATAGATTCCAAATTTTAAATCTGGTCTGAAAGACAATTTCCGTGAGCAACCCATCTCCTACTTGAAGGAGCACAACTTTTGGCGCAGTCTCTTTTCAGGGGACTGGATCCTTCGCTGCCTCGCCTCGGTATCGATACTTTGGCACAAAAGGTATAATGTGCTACACTTCCTGCTGGAGCACTCACTCCACTCTCCTCTCCTGCTGAGCAGGTGAAAATGAACAAAGAAGCTGCAAGGCTGCAGCAGTAGAAATCCTTACACTTGCTTTTCCAAATTGTTTCTACCAGAAACATAGCATTTGAAAGTCCTAGCAGAGACGAGCTTATTTTCAAAGACAGAGAAATTAAATTTTTCTGTCAACATTTCAAAAATTCAAAGGGCCCTGTATAATTTTAATACTATTTTACATCTGATGACATTCTGAAAATTATACTTACACCTTTGAAAAAACCCCAATATTATTAGCTTTATTAAAGTTTTTCAAACGTTTCCTTTTTTGGGAATATATTTTAGAGCTTTGGTTGAAGGAATAAAAAAGTACCCTTTCCTAGTTAGACTTCTCCCTTGAATGAATTTGATCCTCATTCCAACCACCGTGTCCCCTTTGCTTCTCCTTGAAGCTCCTAAATGAGCTCTGAAGCGATCATGGGAAGGGGCTTGCCAGGTAATGGCAGCCAGAGGCAGCAGGGGGGGCTCACACATAGGGTTACTTTGCTGGCCTTGCATATTTTCATCTTTATTTTCCCTCTTTACTGATGGTAATGGCAGAAGACAGAATTTCCATAGCAGTACTAAACTTTGGAACCTAAATTTTCTGATAATTTTCCTTGGAATTTCTGTACATGAATGCTTTTGATGATAATTTATATCTATTTCTTGCATCGAGACATTCATCAGTAAATCTCAAAGCACTTTAGAAAGGAGATCAATGTCATTATCATCATTTTGAAATTAGCTTACCAAGAGATTATTATTTCTGGTACAACGTGATTGCTGTATAAAAGCAGTATGAGTGCAATAGCATTTGCCTTTGTGCCATAATCCTAACACTGCTATCTAAAGATTTCTTCAGCCAAATCAGAGTAAGACTGCCTTAGTCTTTTCTTCTATCTTGAAAAAAAACCCCCCAAAACGCGACAAAAACACAAAAACAACAAAGGAAGGATTTAAAGAAGTATGAGTCTTTTGACTAAAGGAAGAAATAAAAGTTAATATTACTATATATTTTACTTAAATCCAGACGTATAATTCCAAAAAGACTGACAGACATCAAAAGGAACCATGTTCACTAAAGGAAAGCTTTGCTGCTTGAAGGCTTGCTGAGTCCTCTCCTTCACAGAAAGGGCTTCACTGATATATTGTGGAAAAACTGGCCCAATCTTGAATAACACTGTGCTTTCTCTCTCTAAACAGAGAAAAAACCAGAGACCTTCAGAGAATTTCATGCTAAAATGCCATATAGAAAATGCTGCAATGCATCCATGACAGGGTTTCAGTGTCACCCTTGCAGCGCAATGCAAAACTCAGGGAAGCCCCAAGAGCTCCTTGCAAGAGAGGGAAGAGGAAAGGAAAACAAATAAGTAATAGCAGCCAAAGGATCTCTGAGCAGTATGTTCTTTTGTGAACACCCTTAGTACAGCACAAATCTACTTTTTTTTTTTTTTTTTCAGTAAGTGCGTGAGAAAAAAAAGTTAGTTAAAGAGAAACCTATAATGGTTAGTCTGAAATCGTAATTATTACACTGCCAAAAGAAAAAATGTGGACAAATCTGTGCTTTGAAATGAAGATACATGTATTGTAAATAAAAATGAAAGGTGTGGGGTTTAATAACTTGTCTGTTTTTACCATTCAAGCATCAGCCTCAAAACAAAAAAAGCACACAGAGCAAGAGAAAGTTCTGTAACTTTTTCAATATTCTTCATTAGACTCCACCATTCACAGCCCCCAGAGTGAGCTGCATCATCAAATCAATTGCACCAAAGCCTCCTCTGATTTATGAAAGGCCTCACCATGGAGTTTTCATATAGTAGTTATTTAAGCACTGAAAAGTCTTACCTATAGATCCTCAAGTAATTACACACTGAGAAGGCTCACGCAGAGCAGACTTTCAGCAAAGGGAGGCCGCTGTAGGAACAAAAGCCTTTTTACAGCCGAAATCAGGCATGTATTACAGGTTTGTGTTTTTATAGGGTTGCATTAAGAGCTGAGCCCCAAGACTAGCACAAAATGAGAGCAAAGGGACTTTTCCAGTGATAAATCTGAAGAGATATAAAGGAATTTCCAGGACCATCACTATGATAAAATCCAGGCACAGGTTTTTCCTTTACAACTCTCTGTTTAAATAATCATTTGATGACCTTGATGGCACACATACATACGCGTATAGTAGGTGCTCCATACATCACCTTTCTACAGTTCAGCTTGGATTTTCACTTTTAATGTTCTCATCACCTTTTTTCCCACCCCCCACCAGCACAGTCAAATAGAACAGTCAAGTTTCTGCTTGCAGGAGTAGGATCTGCGGCACTCCCGCTTATGGAATTTGGGCAGTGGACTTCCAGCCACCACACTGTGTCATAATGGTCTGGGTAAAAAGAATGCTCATCCCTTTTCTCTGAAACTTGTCCTTCAAACACAGCAGAACGGAGCTTTACCCACTCTGCAACAGAGTAAAACCAGCAAAAGCAGCTGCAGCATCCTCCTCTTCACCAGTGGAAGTATTTTCTGCCTTTCCTTCCCCCTGTCCAAAGTCTGTCTAAAAAATGAATTGGATAAGTGAATCAGCACTCATCCCTTCAGAGAATGCAAGAAGACCATGTTTATATGCTTTATCCCCTTTTTAAAAATTTATACACAATTTATAACCATCGACACATGTTTATGCTCATTTAGGAGGGTGGGCAAACAGAAATTTTCAGGATCTTTACACCAAACTCAAACAAACATAACCCCTCTGGTCAGCATCAATCAGTTCAGATGGCAGCTGTACATTCACTGATATTTTGGAAAAATTGCTGTATTTTGTGACTCCTAAAGAAATCTACACCCCCTCAGTAGCAACACCTAAATTGATCTCTCTGCTTCAGATTTAGCTGGAAAACAGTTACACATCATCAAGTTATATAGAAATATATTTTATATATGTTACATCTCTACCAAAATGCAAATGAAATTTTAATACAGAAGAGTGAGGTATTGCATCTCTGTGATGCAGCTCATGGGGGCAACTCATGAGCACAGCCACGAGGCATTACGAAGGCACCTTACCTCTGCTACTTCTGTACAGTGATATATTAATAAAGTTACCATTTCATTGACATCCCAGGACCTACAGCTACTTATGGGTGTCCTATTGTTTACAATTATTCCAAGTGATTAAATATCACAGACTGTGTGATACAAAGACGTATCTTTGGTTAAAATCTACCGAAACAAAGACCCTCAGCTGCTACACCCTAACCATTATCAAATAAAATCTTAACCTTGGCCCCATTTGTTGAGAAAGCACATACTAGTGCTTTATGGGGAGATTAGGAGGAAGATTAGGTACCCAACAAAAAAAAAAAGCTAAAACATCTAAAACTGCCAGCAGGTGGGCGCAATAAGACATCCTTGAGTTTTAGCCTGTGTTAAGGCTAAGAACTAGCAGCCAACCTGATTGTAGTTGGACACTTTTATTTTAAAATATTTTTTGAATAGAACATTTTGAATGAGGTTTTTTAGTCAAAATTTAGAGAAGGCCAGAATTAATTTTGCTATCCTAAACAAAACCCCTACTACAAAGTGAAAAGGGCAGGTATTTTTAAACGGTAAAACACATGAATTTGCACTGTACTTGTGCGTATACAAATCACCGTCTTCTCCTGGGTCACCTAGCAGATGCTCTGAATGTTTATGAACATATTTTTCCTCTGGAAGCTGAAACCTCATTGTAGTCTTAAGATAGGATTTTCAAAAGATTGAATCCCTAACTCCATTTAGGATCTTTCCCATAAAACCTAATCCTAACTGCTTGATGGGGCTTTTCTCTAGATACCCTATCTTTACTATTTTTAAAATATAAAGGCAGCAGAGCCGAGGCTTGGGCTCACCTAATAGAACTCAGAATAAAAATACAGCATCAGGTCACCAAGATTTTGCTCTCAAAAGAGGCTGATGTTTTCTGATTTGTCATTGATCAATGTGCAATTTATCTTGGGGAAATAGGAGTGACACAGTATTTTCCAAAAGGCGTGACTCACTCACCGCTTTCTCCCGGTGAACTTTCAGTGGCAAAATCATCATCAGGTTTGGCACTGGGTGTACTGGCTGTCCCACAGCTGCTGTTCCTGCAGTGTTAATGACTTGTGCTTGTGTTGGATCACACTCAATGGCCGTGCCACGAGGCTCCCTGTGTCCTGAGGGATGCTGTAGCTCTCCAGCAGCACATCTATTACCTGATGTCAGACAGCACTGTCCCCAAGAGCAGCAGCATCCATCAGCTGCCACAAGCTAGGGAAAAAAGCAGCTGTTTCCAAATCTTTTTGATATGATGTGCAATACACTCAAGCGAACCTCTCTTCCTCTCCCCTGGGATATATTATAAATATTATGAATTTGTATTATTAATACTGTATGAGTGCTGGAATATTTACTGTTAATGTGGGGCCTTAACATTTGTACAACTCAAGTGTGTCTAGGGAATCTCTCACTAAGTGCTGATATGCAACTGCTTCTAGATAAGTGTAAATATCACAGGACAGGATTGCACAACTGTTTAAGATGGAAAGTAAAAAAATGTCACATTATCCTACAGGGCTGATGCTGGAAAGTATGCAGCTGTATGACAGGCAGCCGAGGGTGAATTTTGACAGGGTATTAGGCAGCCAGCAAAAGTGTAATAAGATCATTAATGAACAAAAGATCAATAGCCTTTTAATTTCTCCACCTGAAATACTGTAAAATGCTCTCTCTAACACGAGGTTTTTCAGGGAAGGATGTCAACTACTCACTAATCAAAGCTACTTTCTGCAGCAGTGCTGCGCCTCACAAACCACCCTCTAAGAAAGTGTTCCTGATTTACTTGCGAATCAAATTGCTCTCACAGTCCAATGTGGGATCGCTGTAATAGGAGAGAGCAACAAGGGAGGACACCTACTGATACATTACTTTTCTATTTTATTAGCAGGAACCGTGCTAAAGCCAATTAAATTTCATAGAACTGAGATCAGTTGCGCTCTTCTGGAGATTCCTGTGAAGGTTTAAAGCTAAAATGAAGAGCCTCCCACTGAAACCGTTAATTATAATTGTTCTTAATAAAGAGGGAGCACAAATGCAACCAGAATTTGAAACTAGTGCTGCAGATCTGGCAGGTCTGCTAATAAAATTTTGTTTGTAAAGTCTCTTCTCAAAACTGTCTTTAATAGTCCAGTAACATCAAAGCTCATCACAAGCAAGACTATTTTCTGATTTTCAGTGCACAGAAATGTACGACATTTTTAATTAACTAGAAATTTCTGTCAAAATTTGGTATTTCATATTTCCAGCTACCAGGACCAGGAAATGGCCATTGAATGGAATTTTTCTCTTTTTAATGCAAAGCACAGTCTGTTCCGCTGGACCTTTCATAATTGGGAAACATTCTCAATTGTTTGTAGTTTAAAGTGTTCAAGAAAACTAACCTAGAAGAGAGAAGTTTAACCTAAATTCCTAAATATATAGTTAATTCTTTTGGAAATAACAACCATTTTGGTTTTATTTATGATTAAACACCGCCCCCCCCCCCCCCCCCCCCCCCTTTGTCAAATTTCCCCTCCCCAAAATGAAAAATTGCACTTTACAATTTTTTGAATGGCATTCTTGAGAAAATGTGATCAGGTGTTGCTCCAGGAAAGAACAGCCATCCTTGTCAAGCTGCAAGTATTTCATGGCTGACTCAAAATAATGCTCAGGAGAAGGAAAAGCCAGACTACCCCAATATATTATCACCAAGTTACTCACAGTCTCAACAGCTGCAAAATTCTTTCTGACCTCAGCAAGCTCCAGCTTTTGGGAGCTGCCACCCACCTTCTCACACATGCTAAGTTATCACTGCAAACCAACTCTCCCATAGCTCCAAACACCAGTGTAAAGACCTTCTCATTTTAAAAATTGTGCAGGAATTTGCTTCTATCACCATCAGAGTTTTTCCCTGTTTATTTTGCAGTTTCTTCTGATAATTTTTGATCACTGGGCACATTTCTGCTCTGTGGTACAAGTTCTATAGCGTTACACTGGAGTCTTTCAACCCAAACCTAACTTACACATCAGCCTCCTCTTTAGAGCCTCCACTTAGACCTACCCCTCTCGGCTTTGCCTTGGTTTCCCATCTCTTCCCTCTGCAGACTTTCTGCTTTTTTCATTTATATTTATGTATAAATATGTATACATGCATAGAAAAGAAATATAAAATAAATATAAAGTGGTATCTAAAATATTCTGATTTTTTTTTTCTTGTGGAAGAAACATTCATACTGTTAGTAGAGGTCAGAACAAGATTCTGATGCAACTCCCAATTCAAACGTGAGTGGTGGTGAGTAGGGGTGTAGTGTTCCCCTTCTGCTCTGCCATAATCTTATTTCCCCTACACGAAGGGCTCACACTGGAGTAGTCTGAATGTGCCATGTATGAGCTCCCCAGCTGCCACCTTCTGGAAAAACACGTGCAACAAACTGCTTTAAAATTGGTTTCTACTTATTCATGCATTTGGCACTTTAAAGCCGTGATATATAATTTAATACAAAAAAATAAAATCAATACTGATTTAGTTCCAACTATAAAGCAAGTTGAGCACAGATCAATTTTCATAACATGCTTATAATCATTTAAACACCAACTGATGCCTGATAAAAAAATCGGAGAAGCATTTTGCTGGCTGCTGCCTTATGGAAATAGATTAATTCTGTGGGATAAGGACTCGGCACTCAGTAAAACAGAGAATTCACTCTACAATCCTCTTCCTCTCCAACATTGCTGTGTTATGGTCCCTGTACAAGAAGCACTGGATTAGGACTTCACAAAGAGCTATTATACTCCAGCATGTCATGCAGAATTAGCAATTTTCAGTCCCAGAAACTTCCACAGAGCTGTGAACCTGAATTTACATAATCCCAAAGAGGCCAGATTAGCTGGGCCATAAAAACTTTACTTTTTGGGGCTGCCAATGCTGTGGCAGGGACAATATGGGTCAGCCTCTCCAAGTGACTTTAGGCCTTGCACTGTTGCGTATGAATCAACAAAATGGAGACAACTGGGCTGCTTCTGGGCAAAAGGACCCATTTTCATGGGGTTCACAGTCAATTCTTGTAAAAGAAATAATGAGTACTAACATAAATGCATTCCATTACACTTGAGAAAGCCTCATGAGATGTTGAGACAGCTCCAGAGGGGACCACCTCATTCTCAAACATATCATCAGCCTCTAACTTGCTGTATCTGTTGCTGTTACAACAGAGTCTTGAGCTTCTGTGACACCTTTGTGCCCTTTTGGGCTGGAGCCTACCTCCAGCTGACCTGGGACTTGGATCCAGAATCAAATCCACCAGGAAATATGTGAAGGAAGCTGCCCAGGTGTAGCTCATCACCTCTCGCTGCAAAGGACAGATGTTACACCTCTGAGCTAGGTGGCTTAGACTTAAAATTCACCCTGAGGGTGGATGTGATGGACGCCTGGGCAGCCAGAGGAAAGGGACCATCAGTTCACCAAGATGAGCGGAGACAGCAATAGGTTCCAATTCTTCAAGACTTATTTCTATGACAGCACAAAATACTAACCCCCAATGCAGTAACTACTCATCAGGTAGCGAAAACTCAGCAATGGTGAGGCTAAGAGTTTTGGAAATGGTGACTTTCAGGGCCTTACCGGATCAACCCAGCCCTGACATACAACTCTGGACACATGGACAAGTCTCTATAGGCTCAGTGTCCTTGCAGCAGGCAGCTCTCCTCCTCTTCCCAAGCATCTCTTCTTCTCTACCCTTGCAGTAGACCTCTGTTTGCAGCTCCTGCCCCCTGCTTCACCTGCAATCTCTGACACCTGAGATCTGGTGTCCTGATTTCTGCCAGTGGAAAGGGAAACAGCCTTTTTGGAGAGAGCAGAGCCAAGATGAACAACACAGATAGCCTGCAAACAAATAAACCAGCTAATTATACCTTTGCCAGAGTGAGACTAATTTCAGATCCTTTCTTCAGCAGCATTTCATTCTGAGCTAATATAATAAAGGATTAGTTGCCAGAGGAGTGGCTATTCAGTTTTGGGTAAACTTGGATAAGTGACAGCTAACTGAAGTCTACAGCTGCCTCAGACATTGTGATGTACAATTAATCAGATATCCTGATAAAGAGTACCATTTCAGACCAAACTGACAAGCTCAGATCAGGGGAAGGCAAGATTTTGCATTAGCAAGGTCTTTGCTGGAAACTAGCAAATCCTCCATGAAGATGTGTAAGCTGTGGAATGGATCCTCTTCTCTCACTGCTTCCTGAAGCTTTAAGTGGGATTCCCTATATTTTAATTAAAAAATTGGCAAAGCTCCCAATACCCTCAAATGCATGACATTCATCTTTCCCCAGTAAAATGTGTTTTGATTTACTCTGGGGACAGAAACGCGATCAAGAGTAGCAATCATTTCCCTATTGCATTTTTTTATTTTGATCTTATTTCAGATTAAAAACAGGAACACCTTTTCAAACCAAGAATTTCAATAAAGAGATGTCACTGCTGCAGCGATATCTAGTGACACAGATATTTCTTTACATAGAATTGTATTTACAGGGCAAAAATTATTTTCTCAGTAATGCATAAGCGTCCTAAAGAGGCAGCTCAGCAAATTATTTTGTTAGTGCTGACAATTTACAAGTTCCTCATGTTAACACGTGAAGTTGTGGGGGATTGTGTGAAAGCATTTTTAGGATCTATTCTGCTTATCTGCATAATAAAACTGACTCTTATACATTTCATGTCTTCTAAAAGATGTCAATGTTCCTCACAACTTAAACTAATATTCCAGCTGGAGAGACAAAACCTAATTCCTCACTGAAAGTCAGCATTGGTTTAACAACACACATCACTAAATAGGAAATCATCATGTACCCTCATACCTGCTTCTGAAAAATGTAATAAAGCACTAATGAATGGAAAAAGATGAGCTTGCTAGAGTTCAAGGGAAGCAGTTAAGATAGTCTGTTGAAAATATGAAATAAATTGAGACACCAACACCAGCAAAAATAAAGCACTTCAGTCATTGACGACTTACCAGAATTTACACCCGCTTCATATTTTTCCAACTTCGATGGAAAATAGATGAAACTTTAACCTTTTGTGGTTTATTCTCCCACTGATACTGGGGTATCCCAATATAAGCCTGTAATGAGTCGCACTTGGAAGAAGGGAAGCAGCCCCACAAACCTTTCCAAAGTGGGGAGAGCTGGGGGCAGAGCAGGTGAATTGAAGCAAAGCCTTAGCTGGCAGAGGGATATGAGTTGTTTTGCTCTTTCAAAGGTCAAAATGGGAATTGACCTTTCCTGGTTTGCAAAGGACAATCCAGGATCTAGATTTGTATCAGAGACCTCGTTCCTTGTGGTCAGCAGGATACTCATTCCCAGACCCAGAGCTTTCAGTTCAAGTCTTGCTTCTTCCATCCTTTTGGAATAATTTCTGAAGTATGTAATTCTTTTCTTCAAATCTGAACAGACTTTCAGTCTTCGTTGAGAGTGCATTTAGAGTGAGGTATTTTTGAACAGAAGCATCAATTTCCCAGAGGGTGACTATTTGCTAGAGCAAGCTAGGTAATTCTTGGTAACACTTGCATTTTCTAAACATTTTCATCCTTAGATAGTTATTTAGAAATACATTTTGTTCTTTATTTACTTTGCTCTTTTCAATTGCATTCAACAATATTAAAATCAGGGTTTCTTCAGTGTTTCTTGCCCTTTTGCAAAATCAAAAATTTGAAAAGAAAGAAAAAGCAAACTCTTGAAACTTTGTTTTAAATGTACTAAATCCATACCAATCATATTGAGGACATTTGATTAAGGCCATAATCATTCTCAGAATGTCTGTGTTTCACTTAAAGTGTGCCACACAGAATTTAAACATTTAAATGCAGAGCAAATATTGTCATATAATTTCATTTCCAAAGCATCAGCGTGACATTTTTCACCTCTAAATAATACAAATGAATCCAGGAACAATCTGCTTATAAATAAGCATGAACCTCTGGAAGCCCTGAATGATGAGCCACCACTACAGGCAGTGGAAGTGTTTTTATTCACAACACTAGGGGCCTGACCCAGACCCTTGATGAGTATTGTAATTCCCTGCGTACACAAAACAAAACAGAAGAAGAGTTAGTGACTGGAATCAAGTTCTGTGTCATAGGTTGTTTTAGGAAATTGCGTTTTTCAGTTCCTTCTCTTTTTGGGTGTTCAAGCCATACCTCTCTTTCCTTGTTCCTTTTATCTCCCTTTCTTGTATTTCAGAATCAGAAATGTTTTGCTCGGTCTGTCTGAAAAAGAGTTGTCTCTTGCAGCTAAAGTTGTCTCCCACAGCTACAAATCCACATTTGACCTTCACACTGCGTTTCAGTACATCACTGCTTCATTTTTCACACATAATCTGATTTCATTATACAGGTCAGAATTACTCATAATGAAAAGTTGAACTAATAACAAGGGGCACAATTGATGCCTCTTGTCTCCTCATTAAAGCATAAGGCTTTAGTTACAATGAATGAAACCATAACCAAATATACATGCATAGGTACCGCCAGATATTTATGCTTTTTGCCTTTTTTTTTTTTCTTTGTATTCTTATTTTCTGAATAGCAAGTATTTAAGTTGGTTTATTTAGTTTTATTTAGATTGGAAAGTCTTTCATTTATGTGTTTGGATAAGATGTTCGGCTCACAATACGACAGCAGCAGCACATTTTTTAATGCACAGCTCTGCATGAAAACAGAACACAAATCCCCAGCTCTCCACCCACTGTGCACTGGAATCTGTGGGTGACAAAGTGCAGCTAGAAAAGCACATTTGCAGCCTGTAACAAAACAAATGTTATGATGGAGAAGAGAGGAAAAAATGAAGCAATTTTTAGAAAGGGTTTAAACCATCATTTACCTTAGCGGGAGGATGTGACTGACTTGCCACTTTAAGGCTTTATTGATTAATAAGATTTGAGGATACAGCATAGTAAGAAAAGTTTCCTTCCTTTTCTAAAATAAAAATAACTTCAAAAGATGGTACACAGCTATTCAAAGTTGCTCGTACTTGCTTTGGGATTGAAATGAAGCCTTTGAGCATCAGGAATCCATTCCAGTGGGAATGAATGATGTATTTTGATTTTTAGGTTTGCTATTGTACTTTTAACACATCTTTTGGCAACAATTCAAGTTCTTATTAGTTTAAGTTGGAATGACTTGCTTATCTGTGGTTGAACAGACCAAAGCCGAGGAGCCAGAGTTCCTGTATGCTGCTGTGGAAAATGGGATGCTTACTGTTTTGTAAATACAAAACAAGGCTCCAGACCTGCAGTTGACTCCAAGCCCATTGCAGTCAGTTCCATGATCAGAAGTTATGTATTATTTAAAAGTGATGGATTTTTATTAACCTGGAAAGAAACAATAATTGTAAATGTGTGTGAATTGTAAATTATTTTCACGTGAAACCCCTGATCTTGTTTGGATCCAGTCAGCGTACATCTTTGTCTGAGAGAAGGCTTGAATGGCAAATCTACGACCTCAGTCTCTAATAAACAGCTCTAGAAGGAAAAAAAAAAAAAAAAAAGGAAAGGGGTAAAAGAAAAATGTGTAGTTTAATTCCATACTAGTTGAAGAAATGAGTGTTTTCACAAATGGATTTAGGAAAAGCAAATTCTAATGTTGAGTGCCATCGCCCAGGCTAAGCTAGAGACTTGCCCTGATGGAAAGCTGAAGCCAGAGAAATCTAAGACCAAAAGAGTTTTCATTTCTTCCAGCTATATTCTGTTTCACTTATTATTTCTTTTATGTCATGTACTAGAAAGGACTCCCTTTTTTCCCCCCACAACACTTTCATTAAAAGAGAAATAAAAAGCCCCAACCCAACAACAGTAATTCAAAGCTCAGACAAAAAATAAAGGATGCCAGATATCAAGAATGAAAGAATATTTTTCTTCGTTTTCCTCTTAAAATGTCCTGGTTAAGAGTTCAAAGCCATTTTTTTTTTTCCTTATAGGCTAAGCTGGAATAAAATGCCATGCCCAAGATTTCAAGTACAATTTTGAAAGTGCATGTAGAATTCTAATTGGCAGCAGCAGGAGAAAGTGCATAACTAAGAAAAATATAATTTTTCTTCAGAATCACTAGCCTTTGCAATTTTCCTTCTTTAAAGAATGCGGATCAGAATTTAAACCACAATAACTAAGCTGCATTTTCTCATCCATTTAATTTAAAGACACTGACCTAGACCTATTGCATTCACCAGGGATGCAGCCACATGCAGCAGCATCCTTGTAATGTGGTCACAAGCAGGCCAGTGGAAGAGCTGGGAAGTGAATGAAATCCTGTGCCTCAAAGGAGAGCATTGCATTCATTAGGCAGGACAGCATTCCCATTTGTAAGCAGACCCTTGTGATGCTTCCAGAGTTGCATAAGGAATGGAGGGCAACCAATATATCTTAAAAATTTGAAGACTCTTCCTGCATTGAAATGAAAACCGAAGAAATAACAAAAAAAAAAAAACCCTGTCAAAGAATAACTACTGATGTGCAGAATTTTCTTTGAATTAAACAGATTGCATAAACCCATCATGATGGCTGCCTCTCTGCTATATAATTTCACTTACCTGATCACTCTATATAAACATTCAAATTTTCTCTCTGACATTTAAAACAGTCCAGCCTCTTATTAAGGCTCTACACCAATTTTTAAATCATAATACTTACACGTGCCACAAGTAAGGGGCACATTCTAAATGTAGGAAATTCCGAAGATCTGTGCTATTACAGTAGTTTGCTGCACTGTGGACTTTAAAGGGCCATTATTTGTAAAAGCCCCCTATGGCCAGCATCCAAATTTCAGCTATCGATGAGTATTGAGTCCTTGGGGAAACATAATAAACAGCAGAGTTAAATAGAGCTTTTTAAGAGCCTGGGATTTGGGTTATGCCCTAATTATGAAGTTAGAATTTGTTGCTGTGTCTGGCTGTGAAAACAAAGCCCCATGCAGGCTATACTATTACAATCCCCACCAGCAGCAGAATGAGCAATCTGCACATTTGCTGTGACTCTGTGAGTGTTGCATCACTTCATAAAGATGTTTGTCATTTCTCAAAAGATACAAGAGCATCCTACAAAAAGCCTCCACCGCTCTAATTCAGATTTTTTCTCCTCTGGAATATAATGTATACAGACATGCTTTGGGTGACAATATACATTCAAGAATGGTTACATTCAATGAATCCTTGACTTGAGGGTCAGTGATTTAAAAACATTCCTAGATTCAAAAAAGAACTGTTTGTACTGTAAATGCTGGTGAGCAGCCCAGTATGAAGGACTGCTTTTAAAGATTTTTAGAACCTCTCTCATTTGTGGGGTTTGTTTTACTCCTTTGGGTATTTTGGCTGTTGTGCTATTAGCTTTCTGTTAATACATAAAGTAAATTGCTGTCATGCATCAAAGGGACAAATTTTGGCTATTTGAATGCTAAAATGACCAGCGGTTTCTGTTTATTTTATAGCTGATTAGAAATCTGCCTTTTGCACCAAAGCAGTATTTACAGGGTATTCATGTAGCAGGCACACAGTGTAATCTTCTTTCTCTGCAGCTGACAGCACACAGAGATGTTCAATGTAAAACTCAATGATGTACAAAGAATTTGACTGCTATGAGATAACTGGTCCTTTTCTTAACCCTCTCCTGATGGATTATGGGAGGCAGAAAAAATAGGGATCTGCTACCAGGCTGATAAGTCATTTCTGTTCTCTAAAATAGGAAAGCAGGGCCATATTAAAGGTGAAACCATTTATAAATACAGTCCTGTGGAGAAGGAGATGGACAAAAGGTTGTATGTGGTGTTTGAGTACCTATCAAAAGAAGCAGGTACACAAAAACTGAACAGAACAAAATATGCCTGTTTGCATATGCCTATTAATTCAGAGGCAAACTTTTGATGAAAACTAGCCAATATATTCCAGCCTGAGTAACAAAACTGGGCTAAGTTCACAGCAAAGCACTTAAATAAATCACTGATTTTCAGAGGATATTTGAAACACAAATACAAAATATAATTGCCTACCTTTAGGCATAAAATAATGAAGCTGCTGACAAAATTACTAACTCTCAGCAGCCATGAGTTCAAGGAAGCTCAAAGATTGAAACCAAACATTCATACACAGGTAATAATTATTTTTTCTTCCCCACCTCCCTCCCCCATGTTTCTATACAATGTCATATGTGATCCAAATTTTTGTAAATATATAATATTGTCGTAGGCACAGCCATACCTGACAATGAGTGAATGTGATGGAAAAGCTCACAGTAACTGGCTACTGACTCTGACTTTAATCCCTCCTTTGGTGGAGATTGTCACAATAATAACAGTTTTCTCCTTTAGATAAATGTGCAACACTGGCATGTGTTCATCTCTCTGGGATTTAAGAGCGTTAATGAGATGGTATCTTCCCAGAAGGCTTTATATATGTATTTACACTCATGTATACGTACTCACAAGCACATGTACATGGGAAAGTTCTAATATATTTTATAAAATTTTACCTTGAAATTGTCCTTGCTTAAAAACATTTAATCCTCTGAAAAAGCCCTTGCAATGTTTATTTCAACGCAATAAACCAGTGATGTAAGAGGAAGTTGATTTTGGGTGCTCTGCTTGGAGGCCCACCTCTAGCAATTACTGGCAATTTTCCATTAATCTTTTCTACAGTTTTACAGAGGAATGGAGATACTGAAAGTGACATAACAACCACAGAAACTAGGGCAGGCCCTGTTTCTAGGTGAAAATGTAATAAAATTATTTATCAACAAAATATTTTTATAAGAATAGTTTAAAAATAGTTATGTGGATGTGTATTGTGATTCTGCATTTCTCTAATCTTCAGTTAAACAGTTAATCTCCTTACTGCTCTGTCCAGGATGGTAGCACAGAGAGAGAGACCTTGAAAATCTTATGTTTCAATGTAATCTTATTTAAAAAGTGCAGAAAAAATTCTCTTTCTTGAATTTTTATATTAGCCTATTCTGACAAAACCTTTATATTTTAGATCTAATGCTTTTTCTTAGCTGTTCTGATTAAAAAAGACAAACTTCCTCAACACATTTTTTTCTCCACAGGAGCCAGGGTTTGTTTCAGTTTCAAACTTCACTTGAAGCATCAGACATCAAACCTTTGCCCTGGAAATTACAGGCTGCACAGACAGTTTCTGAAGGATGTGCAGGAATTTTATTTACATGTTTTTGCTGCTTCTAGTACTTTGCCTTTACTACAACCCCTGTGCAGAGAATGTGCAAGCTTAAATAAAGGGGGCTGGAGTGATAAAGATCTGAGATGATATTTATTGGATATTTTAAGCCATTCAATTTAGTAGTTAAATAAATCTGGTGACAGCCACCCCAAATTTCCTTTTTAAATACTTTAGGTAGTCCCTTTCAATTCTGATTTCTGAATTTTTAACATCACCTACATATGTAAGGCAACTTGCATGAGAGTGGGAAGAGATCAAATTCTTTCTGTGAGTTGGATCACGATCTCCGATCAAAACCATAAAACTCTTTCCTCTGCCTTCTATCAGGAAGGATAGTTTTCACAGACTGACTCTTCTGCTGGAGAGACAAAAAGGCAGTTTGGGTTGTTGCCTGGTACCCAAAAGCCAGGTAGGCTCTTAGAAGCAGCAGGTTTGGGAGCCAGTCATGCCTTCTTTTGCCACACTGACTGACATGCTACACATGCAGAAGAAATGTTTTAAATATTAAGATTACAGTGACAAGTACTCAAAATTTAGGAAACACCAAAGTCCATCTAGCTCATAAATATGTATTTTGCTCCTGTTGTTGATTACATGATCACAGACCCCCTTTCAACAAAGTCCTCAGCTGGTGCTCTCTGAATGAGCAAATGCTGAATATTTTATCTTCACTATGTAGTTTTTGCACTAAGCCTTGGGGATAACGTGAGAGAAGGTAGCCTGCATTACCCATGAAGTCAAAATACTTGAGGAAATGACTGCTGTGAAGTAACTGAGCATGCTTTTGGTTTGCTCCATTGTGGTAACTCTTCTGTAACCTACCCAATTAACTGCATTCTTGGAAAGTATCAGCTGGTCCCAAAAGGGGTCTTTTGGGACTGATGCTGGGCCCCATGCTGTTCAACATCTTCCTAGTAAACTGGCTGTTGGGATTGAAAGCACCAGTTTTGCTGGTGACACAAGCCCAGGTGGTGAGATGAACACAGCAGAAGAGTGACCCACCTTACAGACAGCCCTGGACAGGGCTGGGAGGGTGGGCAACGGAGAACAACATGAAGATTAACGAAGGCAAGTGCAAAGTCTTGCTCTTGGGTGACGTAACTGATGAGCCCAGCGCACACCAGGTTCTGGGGGCTGTAGACACACCCCAAACAGGAGTCAGCAGGACACCTCTGAGCAACAAAGGCAAAGCAGATCCTGAGCTGCATCCACAGGGCGATACTAACAGGGACAAGAGCTGTGATCATCCCACCCTGCTCAGCACTTGACAGTCTGCACCTGGAGCACAGCCCGGTTCTGAAACTACAATTCAAGAAAGACACAGATAGACTGGAGATAGTCCAAAGGAGGGCCACAAAGATGATCAAAGGGCTGGAGAGCCTGCCCCACGTGGAAAGATTTAAGGAGATAGTTCTTTTGTCCCTGGAGAAGAGAAGACTCAGGGAGCACCTTGTCCCAGTATTCCAGCACTTACGGGCAGAAAGAAAGAGGATGGAGTCTTTCCCTTCACAAGGAGCCACATGGGTACAAGTTCCAGGGAGTTCCAGGGAGAAAGGTTTCATGTCAATATAAAAACAATTGTTTACAGTAAGAACAATCATCAACTGGAACAACCTCCCCAGGGACATGATGGAGTCTCCATCACCACGGGTTTTCAGTATGCTGTTGGACAGATAATCTCACCGGGGTTCCCTTTCCAATGGCAGGATAGACCTGATGATCTCTTGAGGTCCCTTCCAATCTGGGCATTTTAGGCAATTGCAATGGTAGACAGTGCTGCAATTTCTCCCTATGCATTAAATGTCTTGAATATTTTGGTTTTATTTATTCCCTAGAATTAAATTCAAGTGATAAAATAAAGACAGAGGCCTATATAGAGGCAGGTAAATTCAATTAATGTGAAGAAAAAGAGTAATTAATGAATCTATATTAATCTGAAATGCTAAGACTTTTCAAATGAAAACATATTGCTGTTCAATGTACAATGAACACAGAAAGGAGTTTTTATGGGAGAGATAATTGTATAAAAATAATTCAAAAGCAAAAGATAAAATTAAAACAGCTTCAAACTAATAAATACAGATTGCCAGCTTTTGAAGACTTAGAGCTGTCTTTATGAATACAAAAGAGTTATCTGCATGTAATTGAGATTATTGCTTCTGAACTATGCATAAGACAGTGATTACAACAATGCTTCACTGGCCTGGTTAGCTGGGTTGAAATACTACTCCCATTAAAATTGTTAGAAAGTTACAAGTTTCACTTCAACATTACTGAATTTCTAAAGAAAATTTAGGAGTGTGGTGACTCACATGGCGATCAGGCTTGATTTGCAGTGAGGATGCCATTAGTGAGTAAGATAGAGCCCTGAATTTCTTTAACTCTTTTCATTCTTCACTACATGACACACAAACCAGCAGTACTGAGCTGGAAATAGGGATTTTTTGCCTTAATTTTCCCGATTTTTTTTTAAAAATTAAGAGGTTTCAAAAATCAAATTGTATTCATCATTCACACACAATAACCTGCATTTTGCCCTACGGCAATTTTTAACAAATTATTTGAATCACAGTAAATATTTCATTTAAATAAGGTACAATGATTGGCAATTTTTAAGTTCTAGATTAGACTTATTTCAAAATTTCAGAAAAAAAATATTCATGCAGTTATGCAAACATACCCAAGTGTGCATCTCAAAATTCCAAAGCTTATTAAAAAAAAAAAAAAGCTTGAATTCAAATAATTCTTTGAAATTGTCTTCCATTAGAAAACTTTTAGATCCATCCTTTAAAACAATTTAAAAGGAAAATGTTTGACTAGTCCCATGAAGTGTACCGCATGCAGTGCATAAACCTAAGTATTAATTCTACATTTTTTTGCTAAGTTTGGAAAGTAAAATTCTAACTGCTTTATAGCAGCATTTATTTAATTTTTTATTATCATTTGGTTTTGGTGAAACATCCAGAAGTGCCTGGCTGGGACCTCAGGTCACTTCCCAACATCCCAGGCTGCTGTGTGCTTGTTCCACAGTAAATACCCACATCCATGTCCTGCCTTCCTGGCAAATTGGAAATCAAGTGAAGAACATCTGACCATGCATCACTCCAACAAAAATGTTAGTTACCAGCAGAAGCCCTCCTTGCAATAAGATCTGATCATTTCCTAATCTGCCACAAGCTTTCCCAGTGCTCAAGCCTCAGCTTCCCAGTGATTGTGATTGTTTCTCAGGACTTATGGTAAAATTAAGCTGAACAGATCTTAGAGAATAACTTCTGTTGGTCACATCATTGAAGTGCTAAGATCTTCATTCTGCATGTAGCTCTGTTATTAGTCCAATTGAAGCACAAGGAAATATATCCAATTTGGGAAAATTATTGAAATGCAGAGAAATTGTTCTCCCAGCATGAATAAATGTTACGAGATTTTGGCTAATCTGAGTTTTCAATAGTAAGGGTTAGCAGATTTAGGGTGTATTGTAACTCAGTTTCAGACATTGCGCTATTTATTGCCAATCTCTTTCTTATTTTTAATTGTAATGCTAGAGTTCATGTAATGAACAAGAACATTAGCATACCAAGGACAATGACAGGACTTCCCTTGCTGCTGTGTCCCTGCAGCATCCAGCTAATCTCCTGCCAGCACCAACCACCCAGAAAATGCCACCTCCCTGTCACACACAAACACTTCACAACCTGTTGATATTCAACAGAGGAATTAGAGCAGACCACTTCCATTTGCAGCTATAAATCAGTGCTAGGGATGTAATTAGAAGTGCCCTAAAGTCTGATTTCGTTAAAACCATAGGAATTACCCAAGAGCCAAAAAATCATCTTGATTAGCACAGATCCGTTCCAGCAGAGCCCTCATGCAAGCATGGATTCATCACTGCCTTTAGCAAGAGGACTTGCAAACACAGTTTGGGAGTGTCACATATAGATGATTGCTTTTGTTCGCAAATAATCCTGTGGGCAAGATCTGAACCGTGCTACACCAGCACACTCAACCCCCCCTTAAAACAACAGAAATAACTTTGCACTGTAGCATTGCAGCTTTGGATGCAGTCTCAGCTTAATTAATAATCAACCCTTACACTTTGAAGGGCCACCTCTCAGTGCTGTCACACATTTCTTTCTGTACGCTTGCTTACTTTTGGAGAAATAGCTGCAAGATTGACAAGTGCATGGAACAAAATTACCCCCCTCAAACCAGAAAGAAGGTGTCCTCTCAAGGTCATGCTCAGACAAATGGCATGAGCTGTGTGCTAAATCTCCAGCAATTTACCTGGGCTCAGGGTAAACAGATCCTTCAGTATCCTGTGAAGCTCTAACGCCAACTCCTCCTCCTTTTCCTCCTCTGTCTTCCATATCAAATTCACTGTGAAGTTTCAAGGGGGAAAAGTACTCACAAAGGTTATTCTGAAGCTGAAATCTAAATGCATTTTTAAGCACTACTGAACTCACTGCAGATGCCACACACTAGACAAAGAGCTGCAGAAGGCCCACAATAATACGCTAATTCCATTGCTAGAAGAAAGGCAGAAGACTTCAATCAATCTCGAAATTAACTTTGCATTTAAAAATGTAACAGCCTCTGCACTGCATTGAGTGTCAATTCTTTTACCATGATTACTTGTAATGTGTCAAACCATTTAGTCTCACCTCCCATTGTGCTGTGATTGAGTTCATGACAGCAAACATACTGGCCATAAAAACAATGGAAGCTTGAATGCTGTCTGAAATATTTGTTTCATCGAAGCTGAATAATCAAATGCACATTATGATTTTTTGTCAACAACTTTAATTTAGTTCTGTTTAATTGATTGCCTATGCCTTATCCATTTTTTTTTCTCCATAAAGGAGGCCTGTAGGACAAACAAGAAACAAGATAGCTAGCTAAAGCTCATACTCTGTAAATAAAGAAATGGCTGAGAGCTTTTTTATGAATTTGTTTCACAAATCCTCCTCTTTTTCTAATATCCCTTTTGTCCATTTAAAGCTTCTGCACTCAGCTGGTGGCTTCAAACTTTTTGACCTGGATGCCTAAAACATTTTTGGGGAGCTACAAACCATTACTTGGATGGCTTGTAACATCTGTGAACTTGTTTCTTTCAGACATGTTTTGGTGGTCCAAAGTCTGAAAATGTCTGGACTTGCTGGAGTGACCACTCCGTGAGCGTGCAGGATGTGTGGGATGGGCAAACGTTCCGCTCAAAGGGACTGGAGAGAAAATGGAGGCAAAGCTCCCCTCATCTGCAGTGCTAGTGTGTCACCCTGGTTTTTCTGAGGTTTTTTTAAGCCTTCTGATTGTTCATAAGATGGAGTCAGTCTCTTTAGCTTCTGCACAATATTAGGAGCAGTTTTTGCTTCTTCTCACACATGGTAACATAAACAAACCTTTTGTTTTTCATTCCCTGTCCTTCGTTTACATATTTCTAACCTGAAAACAACTGTAACTGACAGCTGCTCTGGCCACTGGGCTGAGAGGTGATAACCCCAGAAGCCAATCCACAACCAGACCCACAAACGTATAAAAAGTAAGAAATAAACAGGCAGAGAGCTCTCGGCCTTGGCTCGGCCTTGGGCTGTCTCTGAGGAGCGGCTCTGCCCTGCACATCTCTGGTCTCCGTGTGGTTGCTTTGCGTGCCGCGATCACACTCGTGAGCACCGATGAGCCTGGTAGAGAGGATGTCCAAGCCTGAGGGTCACTGTGCTGCCTGGGGACACCCTGTGAGCGCCCCAGTGCTTCTGGCATCTGCTGTTGGATGTCCCAGTCCCACTCCGCACCTCTGCGAGTGCAGAAGGTGTGAAAGCATGGAACGGACAGAGAGGAAAGTTTAAAAGTGGCACGGCCAAGGAGGGAAATAAATCTTCCAGCACGCTCAACCATGTTATTGATCTTCTGATAATTACTGTTGGCCACAGCTGCAGTAGACATGGGATCCTATGAACTAAACTTATCTTGGGCTTATTTGTTTGTTTTACCCTTTTAAACCATTTCTGTTTTTAAGAAGTTCTGAAATTTGTATTGCAACCTTTTAATGAAATCCCTTTACTTGAAATCTTGTGTGAAAATCATTAAAGTTTTGATTTTTCTAACAACTAAAGAAAGGCCATGTCCTGTAGCATACTTTTTATCAAATTCCAGTTTGATAAAAAATGTTTTACTTCTTCTTTGAAGTTAGGTGCCATCTTACCTTCCCTGTTTATTGCAAAGACATTTTCACCTAGAAAACAAAAATGATGCTTCAGCCTTGTGGTCCCGGTGTGAATATTTGAATACAATCCCACAACTAGATGAAGAAATATGCCTGGGTGAATATGTATAGAGAGGGAAAAAAAAAAAAAAAAAAAGGAGAATGGGCTGTTTTGGCTGTGGTTAAAAGCAGAAAACAGGGGGCAACACAATGATGGAAGACATGCATTGTTATTCACTGTGAATTTCGCAGATCATTTTCTCTGCTTCACAACCTTTAAGTGCTAGTCCACTTTTTAACCTGCTCCACAGATCTGAGAGCACTGCAGTTCTGCCCACAATACTACTTTATTAACTGCAGATAATGAGGTATGCAGCACTTCAAATAACAATACATCAGTCAGCAGAACGGGGAGCCAAATGCCTGGCTTGGTTTGGCTTGCTGTTTACCTTCGCACCAGCAATTATAACGGCTCCAGGCTCAGGCTGAGAAAATGAAAGAGATGGTATAATTTGTCTTTTTTTTTTTTTTTTTTTTTTTTTTTTTTTTTTTTTTTTTTTTTTTTCTCCCCCTCCTTTTTTTCTTTTTTCCAGGAAAACCTTTTTAAGAAAGAAAGATATTGTTATTTTAAAACTGAATTCGTGTTTCTTATTTATCCTTTATTGTGAGTACATTTTTGTCCTACAGGCAAAGTCAACCACTGCCAGAGATAATCAAAGGACTTTGGTTCTTCTGCCCACTTTGACCATGGCACAGCACTGACCATCCAGGCTAAGAAAGGGAAAATTTAGTATGTGACTTCTGCTGAGGTAAAGGTTGGAGGACACTGTTTCCACTATGTCCAGATTTGTTCCTCACATCTCAGCAGTAAGGGCTTCATCCTCTCTCTCCATCCCTCTGCCTGTCCCTTGGACTCTGGATTAGTAAAATTTTTTTTTTTTTTTTTTTACTAAATAGTGGCTCCATTTTCTATGTATTAAACTCTGAAGGAGAGGATGGAAAGAACTAGACCATCTAATTTTCCCAGTTAGAAAATCAGGCCCCTAACATCCTGTGAGACAGTAAAAAGTGAGAAATATTGGGAAGACAAGTAAGAATAGAGATCAACTACATTGAACATTTTTCTATTTCAAAAAACGATAATGAAAAAATATTTTCATGTGTTTACTGGCTTATTTTTGAAAATAGATATTAAATTAAATCAAAACTGTCCCCACTCATACTGTCCAAAACTAAAATACTTGCACAACAGCCATTCCAAAAATAAGGTATCAATTGTATACTGATATTTCTAAGGTCTTAGAAACAATGTAAACAAATAACAGTCCTTCAGATCATGCCATATTCCTGATGAAGGCTGAGAATATACTCAGAAAACAGAAAAAAAATAAATTAGTTCTTTGACATTTTATTTATTTTTGTGACATTAATGTTTTCTGTCCATCTACATTTATAAATATTTTAGAACAAATTAAGAAATTATATAAGTGAGGGGATTATTTTAATACATTCACAATTTAGTTACAGGACACCTTAAATTGCCTCACTGAAGAAAACTATTTCTCATTTTTAAGAGGGGAAAATTAAAAAAGAAAAAAAAAATAATTAAAAAAAAAAAAAAAAATCACCCCACCCAGCCTGTGGTAATTTTTCTCTGTTTTTGTCCACATTTTCTGTCTTACTCAGAAAACCCATGATCAGTGAGAAAAGAATCCTCTGTTTTGTTATGATTTTCCATTCAGGAACCATGGCATGATCTGGACTGTATTTGCTTTATAAGCACATACCGATGGGTGAAAATGGTTCCAAGACTGGTACAGGGGGAAAACTGAGGAAAAGCTAGAAATGCTCATTCTATTATTGGAATCAGTTACAGAACCAGAGAGCTGTTTACCCACAAGTAAGACATGCTGATCCTCCTCCACAAAGGGGCTGGAAAGGGGCAGTGGATCCCTGTAGGTGATGTGGGATGCTGCTCTCATCCTCACATGACAATACCAATGCCTGAGTCACTGATCCCCTTATCATTACAGGACAGGTCTTTCAACATCCTGGATGAAAATCCCACAATTAGAAGGGCAGAACCTCCCTCTTTAGGAAGTTTCAACTCCTAATTCTGCAAATCTCAGAGGTCAGACATGCACCATGTAGTTACCCAACAGTGCAAGAGTGCTGGGATTCCCTCCTTACTCCTCCTGTTGCATCCATGTCTTGATAGCAGAAAAAGTAAAAGAATTCTTCAGTAAAAGAATTCCCAGTGTCAAAAACACATCAGTTAAAAAAAATTGTGGTTAAAAAGCCCAACCTAATGTGCCAGGTTGTCAGTGCTTCTACAAGTAGCATACTTTATAAACCTGTCTGAGAGGCCAGAAAATGTCTGAGAGCTGTCTATTTGCCATCATCTTCATATTAATCTAATACTTATTTCAGTGGTCACTAGCTGAGATTGACAGCTTTGTGACAGAGGTGTAGTAGTTTTAGATTCTAAATCAATTTAAATAGCAACCACAGAAAGACTGTCTGGAAATGACATAAGGAATGGTTTGTAGCATCAAGGTTTGAGGTTAAAAAAGTTATTTTCTGCCTGTATTGAAATGGAAAAATCTTCTATTGATATGGAAAACTCCTCTCGAGCACCTAAAAGCAGCTAGGGAGTGAACAATAACTACAGATTGCAAACACCCAGATCAATGGCAAATGAAACATATGGTAAAAAGAGACAGTCTCCTTTAGAGGAACACTGAGCTTGGCCTAATTTCCATTGAATTGGCTATTGTGTTTTGAATTCAGACTAGGGAATTGCAACTGTCTTTTTTGGACTTCCAACTGTCTTTTTTAGACTTCCAACCTCCTCTGTTCCAGTTCCACAGCTGGAGCTCAAATCCAGAGATCAACCTCCTGGCTCAAAAGGGTGCTGCAGAGCAAGAAGGGAGAATGCCAGACACCTACCTGACACTAGCAATCCTTCCTAGCCATGAACTGGCAAAATAATGTCTCTTTTGAAAAAGAAGGGAAGCCAAGGGGATTTTGGACTTCAAAGACGTTTTGTGTTTAAATATGTGGGAAAATAATTTTGCATGGAGCTTCGTCCCAGTTAACTTCAGGACTATGAGGCCTGAGGGAAAGATATTTCCAAATGTGTGTATAAATTTAAGAATTTAAATAGTTATCTGACTTTTAGTTTCTAGATAGCTGTAATTCTCATTCACTAATTATTGCTGGCTGTTTCCATTTACTGAAGTCTTTTAAATTAGAACAGGTGAATTTGAGAATATTTGCCTAAGCACTTAGCAAAATTTGGACTCACAAACTTATGTCCAAAGGAAGGAGTACTCATTGTGTGTTAATAATGATAAAGGAGGGACTAAGACCTGCTTTCCTCCTATAAATGCATTATTGTGTTGTGCTGCATCAAACCAGCAGTGACCAATAAGCTGCTGCAAAATTCAAACTAATTATGGAGACAGAAAATATTGACTGAGAAAAAGGACAGGTAAGAAGGAAAACACCAAGGTAAACTTCTCACAAAATCTATATTTTGTATCATCAAGTCCTTTCATGAAAAGCTCCATCTCTGCTCTTTATATACATAGAAAAAATTAGCATATCATTTGATGACCTATCAAAACCTATGCTTTGATTACAAGCAGCTGCTTTTGATTACAATCAATGAATCACTAATTTGTGCTCAACCACATAACAGTTGGACTCCATCTATTATTCATTCTTGAAGTGGAGATCCTATTTAGAACTGGATTCCGAATTTGACTAGAGCTTTTTACCCTCTTGGCTATTAATAATTTTGTTTTGAAGTTAGGTCTCTAAGGTTTCATGATGGCCTCTTTTGTTATGATCAAACTCTGAAATAATATGCTCAGCTTTTGCCCAGATGTATACACCTTTCTCCCTGACTGTAAGCGTGGAATGGCCTTATTTAAGTCTTTTAACAATCACATGATACTCCTTTGATTTTCAAATCTTTGGCTTTTATTTCCACTGTAGACTGAGCCATATTCACAAGGGACTGGTATGACATTTATTGTCAGTGGTTGTATGACGTGAGATCTGTAGATCTCTGGACTTCTTTACAATGAATATATATATATATATATATATACACACACACACACACACACACACACATATATATATATATATACACGACATGATGAAAAAATATACAAATGTCACATGGCTTCTCAGTTCAAGGTATTTAGCCTGAAGTCATGGGATATAATCCACCTTTGTGATTATATTCTGTGTGCATAAACAACCAAATTCTTCAGATAATTCCAAACCTTTCAAGCTCCCAGATGCCATGTTCAACAGCTTTGATTATATTGTTGCATGTTCAAGATAAGGAACAGTATGTTGTTTCTTTTGGATTACCAATGATATTGTTCATAGGAGTGTGTGAATGACTTCTACTGTGGAAAAAAAACCTCTCTGGTCTGAGCTGCTTCCAGAGTAAAACTGTCTGGCCCACAAATCTGTGTGACTCAATCAACCAAAGTGACACCACATTGGGTAAATGAATGATGATTAGACTCAAAATGAAATGTGTGTTGGTTTTCTATCAATCCCAAAATAAAAATAATTCACCATCAAGCAAGTCAATTAATTTATGAGCCAGAATGTCAAAAAAATGCTCTATCATTCTGTTTGGGTGGTGCAACTGAGAGAGGGATGCCTGTAATTCAAAAGGTTCTATTCTAAAAACTGTTAAACATGTTCAATCTATGCAGAAACACTTCATAAAGGTGCTCACGCCTCAGAGTCTGGGTACTGTCCTTAGTCTAAAACTGAAGAAGGCAGCTCAGGATTGGGGCTCAGCCTTGAAGAGCATCACCAGTGCTTGGTGAGGGTGAACACAACCTTGCTTCCCAGTCATGCGTTCTCTTACGCCTCAGATCTTGTGAAATGTGGCAAAAACTGTGGCCCTGAAATGCAGATGTAAACCAGTTCCAAGTAGCCTGGGATGATTTCCCAAACTGTAAACCTGAGGAAAGAAACTATTAATATCTTGCTTATAGTGGGGGAGTACAAAGAAAAAAACCCCAGTTTTTACAAGACAGTCTGCTTGGAAACCAATACTCTTTCTTAGATTTACTCCTGAATTGCACTCTACTTCTGAGATTAACCACCCACGAGAAAAAGCTGAGTGAAAGTGAGATACCTTTTCAGTTCAAAATGATGGGCAGGAGTAGTTGCAAGTGTAAAGTGGCACCCACAAAACCAAAGATGCAATTTAAAAATCACACTTCAAGCTCGACAAGCACAGGCTCCCAGGGACCCCAGTGTAGTCCATGACTCTAATGAGTGCCTCCTGCTCTTCCAACCTCTGCCCGTTGACTTCAATATGAATCATTCCTCATGATTTTTTAAATAGTCAACAGAACGCTGAAATCTGCAACTATTACTCATGTTAATAAGTGATTAATCATCTCAACAGGATTTGGATACACATTGGGACTGCTCCTGAGAATAAATTACTTCCCATTGAACATAAGGACTCAGGCCCATTTTTATTTACACATTGTATGTGAGATTCACAAAAAGCCTGTGAAAATTCAGCCCGAGGTCTCATTGCAAGAGTTGCTGGGAGCTAAGTGCCTCTGAATAGCTGGCACATAGCACCAAACAGCTGACAATCAGTCAATCCATGAGACAAATTTTGCCCTCAGATATATGTTGCTTCCACTAAAGTCAGCAAGTTACACGTACTTCACAAGGGAATTTGATCATAAAATAGTTGCTAAAGCAGACTGGCATTTTAGAGTTCATTTTTAAGCAAGGTGGTTCATTAGAAAAGTTGCCATCTAACTAAATGTCTAACAACAACCCCATAGATTTGAAATGTTAGGGAGGAATAAGTTTTTGCAAGCCTTTTTGCTTCCCAGGGAAAGATGCATAATTCACTAGCCCTTTTATAAACCAACTAACCAACCAACCAACCAACCAACAAATTAACAAAAAAGGAAAAGAAATGTCTGCCTGCTGAAGAAAATCTTCTGTGAAAGAGAGTGGCTGAGTGGAGCCACACAGCAATTCAGCTACAATGGCCAGTAGCAGACTGAAATCTTTGCCATAGAGTTGTTTTCTATTAAGACTCAACATCACCATATGTTCTAATTACTGTTAAAATTCAGTGTATCATGTCTGAAATCTTTCAGTTTATAAACACACCCACAGGTAGGTACACAGTGGCAGCCCACGCTGAAATTATTCTCAGCAAAAAAAAAAAAAAAGTAGGAGGGAAAAAATCCTCACCTAAGTGACAGAATTTTGGTGCTCAATACCCTCTGTATGTGACCAGACCCCAGGCAAAATCATAGCCTCTGCTTTGTAAGATATCACCTAGAAAGTAAAATTGAACCTGTGTGGCTCATTGCATAGATCTAGGCTGAGGGAATCAAGCTAATGACATCTTTGTGTTGAACACAAAACACTCTTCTAAATGTTTTCTGGTTTAGCAGAATTTGCCTGAATGAAAGTGGAAACCAACCACGTAAAACTGAATTCAAGGATTCTTGAGTGGCTCATGCTGTTTTAAATACATAAAATATAAAAGATATAAAATCTCGATGTGATTATAAAGGTACTTTCCTATGGAGACAAAACCTAATGTGAACAAAATTTTCACTGACGTGTGAGAAGCATTATGAATTATCATTATTTTATATGTATATACACATATACTCAATGCAAGAAAATATATATGTACTATGTACTGAACAGTATGTATGTATACACACACACACACACACACTCAATGCTGAAAAATTGGTAACCCCATCAGACAACCAGGATCAAGTGAATTCACTTGAAACCAGGTTCCTTTCTGGTTTGCTGGGGCACTAAAGAGCTCTGGTAGGTTGCAGTGTGGGGTTTTGCTACCAAATGATTCAATACAGAAAACACATTTGGGGAGCCAATACATTTCATTGTTAGGATTTTGCATTATGGTGAATCATTCCCTAAATTTCCAGAAGCCTGGTGTTGGTGAGATGTGGCTGTCTCATGAAATTTCTTTTTGTTCATTTAAAATACAGTTTCTTTAAATGAAAGGCAGACACAGAAATATCTACACACAAGATCCATGTGCGCTTTCCTTCAAAGTTTATTTTTTCTCCTAGTTTTCCTGAGCATAAACAAAAAATTTAGACAGTGAAGAAATAACAAAATCATGTAATTAAAAATTCAGTAATTGCTTAGTTTTGAGTGGTGCTTTAGAACATGAGTGGGGTGATATTTCAATGCAACTATTAATGAAAGAAGTCCCATAAGTTGGATGAATATGATATGCAGCACTGAAAGACAGGTATTTTGCAGCAGTAGCAATTATCTTGCATGAGATTTAAAAAACACCGGTGAAACATGTGACTTGACTTTCACATGAGAGGTAATTGCACCTTCTCTAAAGTTCACTGTGGTTCCTGGTATTCTGGTGCTTTGCTCTGAAAATTGACTTCATCAAACTAACTGTATGAAAGACAGAACCTTTTATTTAATAGCTTTCCATTAACTATCATTTTGTCATCTTAGTACAATCTTTGGTAACATGTCTGACCAATTTGCCATGGGAATAAGAAATCGCAGATTGGGAGAGGCTACTGAGAGGAGCAAATAAGTTTCAGAACCTACAAGTATCTCCAAAAGATATTCCCCAGTCTGCCATATGCCAAGAGACTTCATCCTGTTGTTTCCATTCAATCTTTACTTCTGTTTAGAGCTTCCTTCTGAAACTGAAGATCTAGGGTTAAACCAAGCTGTGGGTTATCATCAGATAGATCATAAGAACGAAAAAGAGGACAGGATAAATGCTGCACAACAAAGGGTATAAAAGCAAAAAGCAAAATGGTAGGTACCTTCAGAAAACAGAATTATTCCCAGAAAAGCACTTTCCTGCACCTTGATGAATATTAGTCTTTCTGCCATCCGGCAGCCTAGTGCTGGCTGGTTTTCCCGGTGGTGTATTTCTGGAGGCTTCTGAAGGAGACACAGGGCTATAGCACAACTATGACATAATTCTGATTTTAAAAATCCCCAAAACTATTGTTCCCTGATGTCCATAGATTGGATTGATTATGAGTGAAAAGGATATGAAGTAAAGTTGAATTTTTAAATATTAAACCTGCCAAGATCTGAAAAGCTGGGCAGCAGGTACCATCAAATTGGAGAGACATACACTCTTCAGGGGAACCATTCCCAGGGGTGGTATGCTGCTCTTCTTACCGATTTGCATGTCTGGGAGCACTTTAAAAACATGATTAATAGTTCTAGAAATGTCAATATTCACTGCCCAGGGAGCTAAGTGAGTGTAGCTGCATGGGAAAAGAACTGGTTGTGACCTTCATTTTCCAAAGTTTAAACCTGCAAAGAAACACAGTCACCATTTTGTTTCACCTTTGTGGAAGCGTAGATGAGAGACAGCCTTTCAAATTCAGCTATGGTGAAAGTTAAATTAACATAATGTCAGCATTTCATATTGCCTTTTCTTTAAAAAAGAAGATGCACCAACTAGGAATCTTGAATAATCTGATAGATTTTTTTTTTTTTTTTAATCAGCTTGTATTCTGATGCTTGAATTGGTCTCAGAACCACCTCCCTTTTAGTATAATTTTCTTTAACTGTGGGGAAAGGAGGAGCAGAAGGCACGGGTTTTGAGAGAAAAACAAACAGCAGAGACTAAACTTAGGTCTGTGTATTCCACCTGTGATGCCAAAACTAGCTGATTACTACATAAAGGGAACTAAAGGCATGACCTATACATTTATTTTTGCTCATGGTTTTCACTGTTCTGTTGGTTTTTATTGCAAGACTTAATTAAAATTAATAGCAAGTCAGACTGGCTTCAGATTGTTTGGAAACACTACAGAACAATTGGATTGTATCTCCACCTACTGTTAGTACTCAGCTTGAGAGGGGTGTGACTATGGCATTTTAAAGCACTGGCACAAATGATGCTCTGGGATGCAAGCTGGGCAGGTCATGAGTAAAAAAACAGCAGACTGAAATAATGGAGAAAGTTGAGTTTTGGCTAAACCCCATATTTTATTATTAAAATAATAAAAGGGCTGCAACTGGGAGCTTTGAGCTTTTTCTGTCTACTGTTTCCTTTCTTCTGTCAAAATCAGGTGCATTCATGCAAAAGGAACAAACAGCCTTTCCTCTTATTTCCAAACATTACTTCGGAGATTTTCTCCTTCTTTGTATCTATGGCAAAGTTTCTTGTGAAGCCAGGGCTCACAGAAGCACCAGCGTGCTTTGAAGTGCATAGTTTGAACACACTTCAGAAAAGGCTTCTCAGGAGCAACCTTGTATTTTACATTAATGAAAAGCTTTCCTCTGAGATTATGCATATTTCTCTGCAGATGCTACCTAAGAATGTGTGGATTACATCTTGCCATGCCTAAATATCCTTTTTTCCCCCTTAGGCTAAAGTAGCCAAAGGGCATTTGGTAATTTCACTGCAACAACTGCTTCCTTAATACCATCGTGCCAAGGGCTTTTCCCAGCTGGAATTAGGCATTTTGGGGTAAGAAAAAGGCCAGACTGAAGGGTTCACAGCTACCACGTCACTGGATCTGCCCAGCCTGGTCAGTAGAAGATGGATATGACTTCAGCCTGCCTCATTCAGGGCCTCACTTGCACAGAGTCCCTGAGCTGCACTGAGGGCTCAGACAGCTAAACCCATTCTTCAGGTAAGCAAAGGAGGTCTGGTCTTCCTTAAGAGCAAGACGATAGTGCCCCTTTTCAACCAGTAGCTCAGTATTTAGAGCATCTGACCATATGATGTGGGCCCCTGCCTTGATCAAACATCTCCCCCTGACCTCAGGGATCCCTCCTGCCAGACAGCTGAAGCCACCAGAGCTGAGTGTCCTGTGGAAGCTCCTCTTGGTCCATTCTGATGGAACTCTTCTACTTTGTATGGCCCAATTAAATATTCATTGGGCCAGAGAGTAGTGAGCATCCCACTGTAGCTCAGTAGTTTCGTCAGCCCCTAGGGACAGAGCCCCATCTCTGCTGAAGTATTTTCTATGATGGATTTGCCAAAACAAACATGTTCTGGTCAACAGACACCCAGAGGAGCCGAGCACGTGGGGTCAAGTGCTGTGATGGGGAGGGGAATCTGGCCTTTGCATCCTGGATCTGGGATGCAGGTTGAATCAATTTGTATGCCCAAGGATTGAGGTCTTTTTTTAGATTTACCTGCTGCTCTCACTTGGACCAAAGAATCCTGGGAAACTTTTCTTTCATTACTGGACTAAGTTTGGAAAATAAAGTGCTCAGTGTCAGGAAAAGCCAGGATTATGGTTGCCTCATCATCTCTATCTCGCCCTCTACATGTATTTTGAAACGGTGTTTTTATAAGGACCACTCTTTGTTCAGGGCACAGTATTTTTTTTTTTTTTTTTTTGCTTATTTTTGCATTTGGCCATTGGCCTTATTTACCTCACATTACACAATGCCCTCTGTGATGACAGGTGTCAGCTCTAAGGATAGATTATTAATTTTCAATATTTTCATTTCATTCTTTGGTACTTATTTTCCTAGTATGCAAACACTACATTATTTTAATGAATTTCATGTCCTGCTGGGACATGTGGGTGTTATTCCCTCTGTACAAAGTGGATTTGAAGCACAGAGAGATTTATTTCAAAAGGTGCTCACTGATTTTGGGTACAGTTTGAGCTGTCTCTTTATTTTTTAGTATTTCATATATTCACATACACTTCAGTTCATACATTTGTTGTGCGAGTGCTCATCAAACCCATGGGTCAAGTCCTGTATGGAAGGTCTTGTACATCCAGAAAATGAGAAAGAATTGGGAAAACTGGTGTAAGAAAATTGCCTGCTGTCATAAAAGCCTCTCTGGTCAAAACAAAATTAATTTTGCTGTATTAAGCAAGAGACTATCCTGTCTGATTCACTCTATACTTTCTGACTTACCTAACAAAGAAGGTGGGGGACTCTTAATCATTTGCTTTACTGAAAAGTCCTAGTACACTGCCAGACCTGACTCTTCCTGCATATGAATGAAGCATGAGTCTGTAATTAAACATGCTAGCTTAATATACATGGAAAAATGAGACAAATTAAGGATGTACAAAAAAAATGTATGTCAGGCATTAAATTTTGAGGGCTTAACTTTGCATTTTTTTTCAAAGAAATTATTATTTTCAGAATAAAAAATTATATCCACAAGGTTTTGATTCTGAGAGAAAAAGTACTGTCCCCTTTGTAGTTTAAATCTTTGCTTTCATACTGACTCCAATATAGCTTGTCACTTGACTCAATATCCATGATCCAGACCTATGCCATTTAGGTTACTGGAATAAGGTATAGAGTCAAAGAATCATGGAGTCCTTCAGGTTGGAAAATACTTCTAAGATCACTGATTCCAGCACTGCCAAATCCAGTACTAAAATGTGTCTCTGAGTTCCATTTTTACACGTCTTTTAAATACCTCCAGAGATGGTGATTCCAGCACTTCCCTGAAAGAGAGCCACTCTATCATCATTGGTTCCACATCTCTCTGCTGATGCAGGGAGTCTCTCAAAAAAAACCCAGTGACTTCAGAGCACACTGTGAAGAAAGTTACTCTACGTAATGTCTTCCACATCTGAGCCCATCTTTTTCCAGACCCTCAGTTTTTCGCCTACCCAGTCCCAGTATGAGTTTCTCTCCACGGCTGTACCTTTCCTGTCAAATTCTCCTGTAAACCAAGGTGTGCATTACTCCTGGTGGCCTTGGTACATTTCTTGTCACAAGATGTCATCCCTGATATCCATCCAAAATCTTGACTGCTGTGTCCTGTGGAATTGCTGGTGCAGCAGGGAAGTTAAAGTCCCCTCTATTAACTAGGTCTGTTTTACAAAATCTTCCTTGTTCTATTTAGAAAAGATCTCATATATTTCTCACCTTCATCATGCAGTTTATAACACACTCTCTGGATCGTGGTCCACAAGCTCTCAACAAGCTTTTTGTCTACCCTGACCAATGATGGGATGTAGTGCCTGGTGAATTCAGATGCTAAAACACCGCAAAATTCTTCAGGGCATGTGCAAACCATAGATATACACAGATTTATAACTACCTTGGAAAGGGTTTCCTTCACTTCCATTAAGAAAGGGCAAAAGATCCTTGTAACATGGCTTCCCCTATCCATCAGCAACAAATGAAAAAGGGATGAATCACTGGGACGGTTAAAAGAAAAAAAAAAACAAAGCACCATAACTTTTTCATATTGGCTTAGGTTCAGTTTTCAACACTGCAATTTCAGAAATGACTGAGTTGTTTTTGCTGTAATTTTCTTAGGAAAATTCAGCCAGAGGCAGAGAGTACGTTAGGTATTTTCAAATTATTAAAGTTTGCAGCTGAAATTTCTAACAAGAAGAGCCAAGAAACTTTAATGGTTGGTAATGTTGTCCAAGGTATAAGCTATAAACAAAATAACTAAGGAAGAAGTTTTTATATGCTTGTATGTGGCATATTTTCACCATATCCTGAAAGATGCCATGAATGGAGACAGTCTGTACCTCCATCAAAAGTGCCTTTTATCTTCCAGAGAAAACACACATCATACAAATCTATCCTCTGTTCTGCTTCCAAAAGCAGAAAAACTTTAAAAACAGATTTTAAAAAAGAGCAAATACTCAACAGAATTGCACAGTATTGAGCTCCTGGGCTGCACCGTTTCAGATTCAAGTGGATTCATTTAGCAAGTGCAATTGTCATAATTTTCCATTAAGCTCTCAGGACTGGTGGGGACAGCCAGCTTAAAGGAAGACTGCAGCATGTATAAACACCAACTTGTACTTCTGTCAGTCCCAAAATTAAAAAGAAAACTTCATGAATTTTGTGGGGCCCTCCTTTCAGCCTCATCTTTAATATAAATATGATAATGGATTTAGGATTTCTATTTTAAATGGGTGCATACCTTGCTTCTTATTTATTGGTTATGCTTTCTGGGTTATCTCTTTTAAATTAAGTCTGTGATTAACTTTGATGTGTCTATCAACAGTAGATCATAGGCTTACTCATCCAGTACTGCTGGGAAGCTGAAATAATTTAATGACAATCTAGAAATGAGAAAAACATTAAATAAAAAAATTACTAAGGCTCCAAGAAGGTAACATTACATTAAAGCCTACCTCTGAGATGTCCACTCAAACACACAGTCAAAGACAGAGATGAACTTCACACTTTAGTGTTGCTACAGAGTCTCTCAATTATTGACTATCATTGCTAAAAAGTGAATTGAATGACTAAGAGTCCAGAAATTTGATCTTTGCTACAATATTACCAGATTGCTACAGAATTAGTCGATTATGAAGGTACAACCCAACAGTCACATCACTTACATTTTCAGATCTTATCCAAGCAACAGTCTATAACTTTAAATAATCTGTGTGAGGAAGTCAAATGAGTTGAATGGGTCTACTGAAGCATCCTGGAACACGTATTCCTGATTGACTGCAGAAAAACATGAACTATCCTCACAAAGAGTTATTTTAATAGTCCCAGGAATCAATTTTATCTGCATAGCACTTTAAAAGAAAACTGAAAAAGCTAATGACAGTAGAAAAATGTATTTTGTGTCTCAAAGGTGATGCAATCATATAATTATTTAACAGGTTTTTGTTTTGTTTTTAATTTCTATTATATCTTTTAATTTGAGCATTTGGTATCTCCCAGTGTGCGAGGGAGGGCTTCCTCCTCCCGCAGCCTTCTGCTCCAAAGCTGATTCAGAGTTATGTGCTGGAGCCAGGAGTCTGGAGGAAATGCAAGTCCTCAAGAAAATTACCCTTGTTCTCAGGAAAAAAGTTCTGACTTAAAAGAGCCCCTCCCCTGATATTGCAATTGTAATTTCAAATGTGTATGGGATATCTCCTTTTATGTTTTCCACTGATTGTGCTGATAGTGCAAGATAAAGAAGAATGTTGTGTTATTGCAAACCACTATAATTTTGATGTATATAATTCATTTTTAATAAGGAAAACTTATTAAAATTTGCCCACATATTTCCCCTTAGAAATGTATTTAAAAGAGCCTGCAATAAACTACATTCTACAAAGGAAGGCTATTTATAGGCAAAAAACCAAAACCCAACTAATGCTAGTTTCAAAGAAATTGCTTAAGGAGGTGCATACTAAAAAGCTGAGCTTGTTTGTGCACAAAAGCTCAAACAAAGATTTTTACTGGTAATTCAGAAGCTTGGTGTGCATGTAGGTGGGCTAAAAAATAGCAAGTATACAGTATTTCCATATCAAACAAATTTTGATATCAAAGATTGTTCCTGAAAAATGTAAAAAAGCAACAACTTTCCCTATAAATAGATATCCTGTCTTCAGAAACAAGTTTTGAGATTGTTTTACTGGAAAAGGAGGTAAGGGACAAAGGATCTCAAATGAGAGGTCCAGCTAGAGCAGCTTAGTGCAGCATTTCAGTCCAGCCCCTTTGAAAGCTACCCCTGTGTTTTCCAAATCTGAATCCCTCTGCTTTCCTCTCCAGACTGATGAGAACTGTATTTCTCCTGTTCACAGCTTCCATAGAGGATGCAGAATACAGTGCTTTATGCCATGCAATGTATGGATGTCTTCCATACACTCATTTATGCCATGCAATGATGTCCTTCCACACTTCCACTGAAACCATCAATAAACTATCTTTACACTTGAACAGTCAGGGAGTTTAGGTTTGGATGTTAACACAGACAGAAATCAGGTGTTGCTGTGCATCTAGCTGCATTTAGGTCCCGCCCAGCCACCCCCCTGCTCCTCAGCACTGGTTAGGATTTCTTCCTCCGATGAGTATGAGAAATGGAGGAATTCCACTGAGGAAAACCAGCCCTTTTCAGCAAATCCAGGCAGCCTGGGCGGGGATGACTTCCTCAGGGGTGCATTCCTTGCAGCAAATGAACACTGCAGCAAAGACAGAAGGGAGAATGTTGCAAGAGCAAGGAAGGTGTCTATTTTACCCCTTCTCACAACTGAAGAAATGACAAATGTCATATTGGCATTCTAGTTCTGCCATCCCCCTTATAACAGCTGCATAATATACTCCAGGATTGCCTGCTCTCTGGGTCCTGTTTCCAATGCCTGGACTTGGCCCCCTGCACGCCCTGCCTGCATGCAATTTATGGACAGGAGGTCAGTATGTGATAGGCTGGGCCAGCCAGCAAAAGCCTGTCAAGTTCCTTGGATGCTTCAAGGAAGAGAAATGGATGAAACATCCATTGTGGCCTTCAGCACCCATTTAAGTTGGGATGATATGAAGAATAACAGAATAATAGAAATTTAAGAGTGAATGAATGATGACTCATATGGGTTAAACTCAACTTCTAAAAAATACACACTTGACATATCTGGCCTACAGCCTGCTCTGCATTTTTACGTTGTGTTTTCAGAAATAAGAGGATTTTTTTAGGTTGATCAGAGGCAGCTGTACTTTTTGAAATGGCTTATACTCTATCTGTACTTTACACTACACTAATGGACTTCTCTGATGCAGCAATCCTAATCCATTTGGGCTGCTATGGATGGCTACGTTTCTGTAAACTGGAGATAGTTTTGTTCCCAATTTAAACATGGATTTGAATGAACATTAGTGATGGGCAAACTGAAATTCTGGAGCTGCAGTTCAGTTTGAAAAGGACTGGCATATTTGTTTTTCCAAACTTCCTGGCTTTACACAACAAATAACTTCAAATGACCTCAGGAAGAGAAAAGCCTCTTGTGGCACTTTCAGCACTTCATGTATTCAGTGAAAACTAAACCCACAAGGAAGGAAGTGTGAGTGGATGAAAAAAAACGTAGTTCAAATGACTATTTTGTTAATGTTTTGGGCTGCACCAGTCTACCCAAATTGGAATTGTTACTGGTTCATTTATTCATACTTTTATTAAAATTTAAGGCTGGAGGTCACCAGAAACTGTGCTGACAGTATTTTCATGCTGCTTTCTAGTACTTTCTAGTTCCAAGGGTGTGCTACATTGCTCTGAAAGCACCTTCTCAGATATACCAACAAAACTTCTGAAACTCGTAGCGTTCTCTGAGGGCAATAAGCAATTTTCTCAGCACTAAACACTTTCAGCACAGCACTATTATAACAGAATCAGAGAATATTCTGAGCTGGAAGGGATCCACAAGGATCATTGAATCCACCTCCTGGCCCTGCACAGGACACCCCAAGAGTCACACCAGGTGCCTGAGAGCATTGTCCAAACATTTCTGGAACTCCATCAGGCTGGTGCTGTGACCACTGTGGAGCCCTGTGGAGCCTGTTCTCACCCACCTTTTTCTAATATCCAACCTAAACTTCCCCTGACACAACTTCAGGCCATTCCCTCAGGCCCTCTCACTGTCACCACGGAGAGATCAGTGCCTTCCCTTCCTCTTTCTCTCACAAGGAGTTGTACCTGCATATATAAAATATATATTCTATTTATTGTATTGATTGTTTTGTTTATTGGGTTTTGGTGTTTTTATAATTTTTATTTGGAGATGGTCCATGATACCCAGGAACATATCTCCATGCAGTGCTGTAAATCTTTAAGAGGGAGCAGCATTTGATCCTATAATACTTGACTTGAACCTTGACACGTTATAAATAAAGTAGAACTATTGACTTCTAAATTCCTTAATCTAGGAATGGAGGCAAGATCTCTTCTCAGAGTGCCAGAAGAGAAGGAAGGCTAGCCTGTAGTCACTGTCTTCCTACAGAGAAAGCATGAATATGTCATGGGCTCAGCCTTCAGAAAGACAAATGACAATTTGGACGCTTGTAGAAAGAAACTGAATTAAAAAAACAAAACAAAACAAAACAAAACAAAAAACAAAAACAAAAACAAACCCCCCAAAAAAAAAAAAAACCACCAAAAAAACCCCCAAACAAACAAACAAAAAAAAAACCACAAAAAAAACCTTTGGGAAATATGTTGAGTGTGTTTTCAAGAGAGTCCTTTTTGCCTTTTCACCAATAAAAACTTTATACAAGAGTAAGCCTAAATTATGGGCTTTCCCCCCTCTGCTTTTACTACAAATCTCTCAAAAATTTTCTTGCTTCAAAATCAGCAGCCAAGTAACTTTTGTCAAAGACAAAGAAACAGAAATCTCAGTGTTGCTAATTCTTCTTTTTCAAGTCAGGTACAACATTTAGTCCTATCTCACTGCCTCCTGCGTGTGTCACTTTTTATGAATGGCTAAAAGCAGAAGTGTGTGATTCAAAGAAAAAATCCAGCAATTAGAAGGAAATATTTATGCTTTGATTATTGAGTTTGACACAGCCTGTAAAGCAGACATGTGGCATAAATACACATTCATCTTTTCGGCTAATGGAAGAGATTTCAAACAATTTATATTGGTTATTAAATAGAAAACATGAGTGTAATACACATATTTATGCCTAAAAAATGCTTCTAAAGACATCAAAGATAACTGGAACTATTTAGTGAAGTATTGAAGCTGCTATCAGTTGTAACTAAGGTGATTGCAACATCTGGACACTTCAGCTCTGTTCCTGACCTTGTCAGGCAACAATCAGTGCCCTGGAGTCCCCTGTTTTCTGGCCTGGCAGAGTCGGCTGCTGCCTTCTGTACTATACAATATAAACTGGGACCAAATTAAATAGATTTAAAAAATCTCTTAAAAATAAAACCATGACAGAAAAATAAAGGCAAATCAGAAAATCTGATTTTTTTTCCTATAATTTATTTAAAAAATTGCATTTTTCATAGAGCTGGAGGTGCCCTTACTTATTATTACAGGAACACCTTCAATTTTGCATGTTTCTCAGTGCTGACTTGCTGTCCACAGGGTGCATGCAGAACAGCATATGGTGCACTCTGGACAATTCTTCCCCCTCCTAGAGAGCCACAGTACAGCTTTGGCAAGCAAGCATTTTAAGGATCAACAGAAAAGTTGGGAGTTTATTTTCTGTGTTGGTCCAATTAGAGTTACCCTGTGTCTTTCTATTCTCTCACCTACCATAGCTGTCAGGAATTTGGAAGTGTGTACTCATTTGAATCGATACCAGATTGCTTTAAAACCACTCACACAGTATGCTCAAGGCACTATTATTCTCTTCAAGAAGTTCCCTGTTTCCTTTACATAAGGGCCTTTCTCAATTAAATTCCATTTAGGCATCTTGTCCGGTGTTGATTATTAAATGAAATTGTTTTTTACGCTACAAAGATGATGAAGAATATGAATCCTACACAAATATTTGATAAACCAATCACACAAGTACAAACACAGAATGAAACACATACCAAAATGAACACTTGTCCATGTATGTGCAATTTGGAAAGTAAACCCCATTTTTAGCATTTGGTTTTGTATTTCTGTGGTTTGTACAATATTCTCATCAATAAATCCCTCAAAGCACCTCCAGGCTCTTCACCTAAAGTCTGTAGGCATTAGCATACTGCCACTGCAGCTGATAGGAGTCCTGTTTTCTGAAAGTCAACTGTGTGTTGAGTCAAAAAGTTGAGACTTCTCAGCATCTGAAGGATGCAAGCTACAAGATAATTGGGATTCAGTTAAACAGGGATTTGGAAATTCAGCTCTATTCAAACTTGTACTCCCACTGATCAATTTTTTTTCCCCTTAGTCTTACAGAGCCTCATGCCTGTGTATCTGATTTATGATGTATGGGAGGTTACTTTTAAAAATATTTTCACAGACCCAGAGAACTCTAAACAAGAAATTAGACTAATATAATCGAAGACCAGCTGGCAATACATGTTGGGCAAAAAAGGAAGATGTGACAACTTCAGCTAAACCAACAGACAGAATTACTTGATTTGGTCTCTGCACATCTTTGAAATCATGCTCTGTGAACATTGTTATGACAGGGAAAAACAAGATTTTTTTTTCCCCTGTAAAATTAAATGTCACTCTTGATAGCATAATATCTGAAACATCATCCTTCCAAGTCCATAGCAATACTTTACACAGAAAATTAAACTCTCTCTCTGTTTATTGAGTGGATAATGCTGTCTTCGAATGTGTGAGAACCCCTGCTAGGTGAGAAATTAAAAAAGAAGCACTATAAAGTCTAATGGTATGTATGAAATACAAAAAAGAGAGAAAAAGGTAACTTAATTGGTAATCAGAAGAAATCATAAAACTAATCATCCAATTAATGTCTTAAAAAGTCAGCATATGAGGTGTGTATAATTACCAGAAAACAATGCAGTGATGGTTTCAAGGATTAATGAATTAATGATTGTTGGGGGGAGGAGGATTTGATCTGCAATTTTAGATGTTAGCTTTAAATCCATGCTTAAGCTATTACTTTACTTTGTTTACAGGAAGTGCCCTCACCATACACATAGAGAATTTATCTCTGAAATTAGTATTTTTTCAATATTACACTGGAAACATTTTCCTTGATAAAGATGCAGATGCTTTTCCTTGATACAGCTCCCTATCCTCCCCTCTTGTTCATGAAAATTGAGGACTCTTGGCAAGGAGAAGAGTTTGGGCAACACATACATCAAAATGACACAAAGCCTAGAGAAATTCACCAATTGCAGGTGCCAGAATAAATTAAAAAATATCTTGACATATATAAATATTTTAATTTTCTCTTTAAAATGTAAAGTGCTACACCACATATTATCAATTGTCCTTTGTTTTGTACACGCATTAAAAATAAATTTGTGTTCTGGTGCTGATTGCTAATTTACTGATGATCTTATATATCAAGATGTTAATTTGTTGATAAAATGAGGTGATAGAAAATTACAAATGATTTAAGACTGCTGTACATCAAAACATAAGCATCCCTTTGATTTAGTTGCCAGCTACAAACCATGGTACGTAAACATTGGTCTTTGTTCCTTTTTTTTTCCCTGTCGTGTGGTTCAAATGTGTGCATCTGCTGCTAGACGTGATAGCAATGCATGACGGATGGAGGGAAGGATGAAAGGATTCCTTTTTTTATGACAGCAGAGTCCCAGAATTCAAAAACATTCAAGGAAGGGCTGAGAGGATGGTCCAGAGAAGAGGATGCTGGCTTAGGAATGAGGAGATCTGGGATACAAAACGCATCCCTAGGGCAAATAGCCCACCCCTGACTTGACTCCCCATTTGTAATTGAAGGATACACATTACTTTCCTACCTTCATGAACTTTTATAAAAGTAAATGCCTTCAAGGCTGCCAGGTAGATGGATGCTATAATAAAAGCAGAAAGGTGAGTAATACAGGTAGCAGCTTTAAAAATTGTACAGCTAATAAGGCAGAGACTTTTAAACCAAAAAATGGGTGAATCCTTGTAAATTGCACCACTGCTAGAAATGTAAGCCCTTTCTATGAGAAACTTGGCAGCGGCTGGGTTCTTACAATATCCGTGGTGCTCCAGGACTTGAGCTGCTCGTGGGTAGCTCAAGTCACAGCACAACTCCTCTCTTCAAGTCCAGATAATGCTCTTAGCTAGGGAAAGGAGGAAGGGAAGGAAAAAGCAAAGGAAATTTGGAAATGAGACTGAGAAGATATCAAGCCAGTTCTCAAGTCTGTTGCTGTCTTTCCACATGGGTTAGGGGCACTCACAGTTCATTTATACGTTCCAGCTCCCAGCTGCAGCAGTGGTTGTGATACTTGGCTGCCCCTCAGAGGGGTTCCATCACCCCTCCTTTAATGGCTGGAGCAGTCAGTGGCAGGGACAGGGCTTTGAGACAGGCAGAATAAATATCACAGGTGAAAACTGTGTTTGCACATAGGGTGTCTGTACATTGAAGGACTGAGGTGCAGCTGGGCAACAGTAGCCACTTTGCATTGAACAGTCACTCACATCTAATAAACTCTGAAGTCCCTAAATCCAGACTGATCCAGCCACTGCTCGATGCAGCCCCATTCTCATGTGTCTGCAGGAAGGCACCAGAGGGAATAGGATCATCACTTCTAGGTGTTGCGGCCCCAGGGCTGTCAGCTGCCCCAGAGAGGATCCAAGTTTTTTTCAAAAGAATCACGCTTCTTTGTTTTTAGTGCATTTTCTTCCTTCAGTGAGTTTGGGACTTGTTTTGGTGCAAGCTAGAAAGTGTTACAGCAGTTTTGGTATTTCTAGATCACTAATTTCTATTTGGCTGTTGCTGAAGCTCTGTGACCCCCTGAGTGAGACACTGACTACCCTGTCATCCCAGTGAAGTTAGTGGCACAAGGCTGCTGGGAGGGCTGGACAGGATCATATTTGGGTTTGGCAGAGCGATGACTTCACTGACCCTCACTACTGAGGGCGAACAGATGCCTTTGTCTGATTTTGCATAAAGCTGGACTTCTGATGTTCTTTGAAATCACAGTTTGTGCTGTGTAAATAAGATGTATTGCTGCTTTTTCTGCTGGACACAGAGAGAGGAGATATTTGGAGACAAAAAAAGACATAGTCTAAATCATATACATCATCATCAGTTTTCTCTGTTGCATTCTGCAGGATAAGCCTTGTCTTTTCTATTTTTGCGCCAATAAAATAAACACTGATCTACAAAATTAGCATCTGATCAACAAGAGAAACAATTATTTTCTTAACAGCCAAAGAACAACTGAGATGTGAATTTCTGAGTCTTTAAAAACATACGTGTGATTTAACCAAGTTAGACCAAAAATGTGCATATTGAACCAATATGGGTTCAATATGTGTGGGTGCTCGGAGAAGAGTAAGAACAAATAGAGAAGAAATTCAGGACACTTGCACTCACTCAGCACTGGCCATGTGATGATTCTCTCCCAGTCTCCACTCTGTAACACGGTGGGATTAATTTGGAGGCTCCAGGATCTTGAGCTCTTCTGTGGATACCCCCTGACCTAAAACATGGTCTGACATCCTGTCTCTAAACAGAGAGGAGAGGAGAGGAGGGGTATTCCTGAATCTCACACTGTGGAGGCATCCCATTTAAATTGTCCTCATGTACTGAAGTTTTGGAATCTCTTGACTAGTCAGAACCAACTCTTTCCTAGCTTAAGATGTTAAGAGATTTAAAGCGAGTTCTAAGGCGTTTGCCTTTATCTCGCCTAATAAAATGTCCAGCAAGATTTGAATTTTTTACTGATGGAAATTTGGTTTCTATGCTTTATCAAGGGGAGCTTGAATTCAATATTTAACCCCCAAGCATAATTGTGCATTTCCTTGAGATGAGAAAGCAGGGCAAGGAAAGGCTGAACCAACAAATCAATGGCTCCTGCAGTTCTGCAGTCTGTCTCCTTATCCATATCCTGCAACATGACACAAGGGTATTCGAGAAATTTCACAGAGTTCTGCCTTGCTCTGACAATCCATAAAGTCAACAAAAATTAACTCCCTCATTTTGATGAATTTCCCTTGACAAATATCCAACCTCAGGAAAATTCTACTTATAGCGCTAAAAGAAAATTTCTCAGTACAAGTCTTTTCTAGGCCTCAAAGCCACTGAAAACAGTCAGATCGATTAATTTTCCTTTTCATAAAAGTTATTAAAGTCTTAACATTTCTAACTGTATATTTTATAATCAGAAACGTTAACACTTCATCTTGATGTAAATCAAAATTTTCAGATCAATTTAAGTGAACTCATTCTTAAAAGTTAAACATAAAAATACATGTTTTGATTAATATGACTTGTTAATGCCTGAGTTAGAGAAATAGATTAATGGAATTTCTACCCTAAACCCACAGTTTACTGTATAAAAATTTATGCTGTAAAGTTCCAAAAATAAGACTTCATTTTCAAAATCGTCTGGCATTTTGGATCTCATCTGATTCAAACTGTAGCTTTGAGTACTCACTAGCTTTGAAAATCAAATGACAGTGACACATGCTAAACACTGAGCTCTGAATCTAAATAATTCAGAATTAAAAAGTACTTTTGAAACTCTAGTGAGAGCCTTGATAAAAAGTGAAATAAAGTTTTCAGCACAGCGCAGAAGAATTTCTGAGTCTTCTACTAGAAATATTCAATCATGTCCACAAGGCTGCTTTTACTCCCCAGACATGATCTAGTTTATGCTAATTTCTTTCACCCAAGCTGTTCCTTAATCTCATTTTTCCTGGCTTTTTTTTTTTTTTTTTTTTTTTTTTTTTTTTTTTTTTTTTTTTTTTTTACAAAGCAATTCAGCATTATTTAATCCTATGTGACACTCAGACAGTGACTTAATAATTAATATGCCAAGTAAACTAAATCACCTCTTAAATTAAGAAACCAGATCCTTTCTATTAGAGCATAAACATAATTTAAAACATTGGTCTAAATAACTCATGCACTATTAAAGAAAGAGCAGGTGACTTACTGTTGCTAATGCTGAATTTATAGTACAGAAAAATATGAGAATCTTAGGTTGGTGTATTATGTACTTCAGTTGCTTTCTAGCTGTACCATCAGCATTTAAACCATTAAATTAGATTCCTATTCATGAGACACACTCTTCTGAATTTTAACGTGCATATTATAATTATTTTTAGAAATTTTAGAAATTAAGGGATAATGTTTATTCCTGGTGGATACTATTTTTTTTTTTAAATTTTATTTTTAAAGTAGCGTGGTTTTAAACATTACTAAACTGCAGGAAGCAGGGCAGGTATCTCCCTGATAATCAGTAACCAAACACGCTCTTTCCATAGCAGGTTGGGTGAAAACAGAGGCTGAGTTGGTTCAGTGTACACTGAGTGCTCCAGCATTAGAAGTTCAGCAAGGGTCACTGATGGGACTGCAGACAGTTTTGTTTGGCTCTTTTGCAATGGCCATTTAAAATATCCCCCCCCCCCTCTTTTTTTTTTTTTTTTTTTTTTTTGTGCTGACAGACCTTCACCATAAAGTTCTTGTGCACAGTTTACAGCTGCTCAGCATCCCTTCCAGGCAGAAATGAAGAGTTTGTCTCCTGCCTGCTCTCCAGACCAAAATTCACCCTTGGTTTCTGCAGAGCAACATTGTACATCCTAGAGAGCCAGGAGCTTCCACTGTGATACATTCAAGGAGCTGAAAATAGGGACACACTGTCTCCTGCTGTACCCTGTGCCAATTTTGCAGTGGTTTTTGCCCTTTGTGGTGAAGATGTATCATTTAAATACATACTGCAGAGCAAGGCTGAAAGCAGATGCCTAAATGGTGGTATGTGGAATCCACTGTCACATCATCATAAATTATGAAGGTAAATTTGTCACAACGGCCACTTACTCGTAGAACTTTTCTGACTACCCCTTGTATATTTTGAGCCTTTAGATATTCATTCATCTTCCCCCTAGTCAAACAAAACCTTTGTTAAAATACTGGTAGTATTTTTGCATCTAGATATTTGCATCTAGATCTCTTTTTCACATTGGGCACATTTAAATGATGGATTTATTTACACAACAACAGAATGAAAATACCAGGGAAAATAAATATCACAGGAGGAAAAATCTTTACACTGTGACCTGCAAAACAAGATTATTCATTAAAGGTAAGTGTAGTTTAAAATGCCTTACTCTAAGATCTGCAAAGACCCTGTAAGAAATAAAGTCCAGACCTGGATGCAAACTCAGTCATCTTTTCTGTCAACAGAAATATCAATTCAGGCCAAAGTCTACTCTTTTAGATTAAAAATAATAATAATAAAAATGTAAAAAGTTCTACAAGCAGGGATGTGCCCCGTAGGAATTTTCTAGTTGATAAGGTAATGGTGTGGTCCAGGGCTGTCTTCTGACTCATCATCACCTGTGCCATGATGATGTAGTTTTACTACTGTAAGATTTTCATTGAATGCCCTTGTTGATACTGAGGGTTGACAGAAATTGTTATGAATTTAACACTAGGATGGAGGCAGAGTTAGTGATCTCACAGATAATTTAACTTGTGACAAGTCCTTTCACAGGGAATACAATTTTCAAAGAGTTCATGAGTGCATGTGAAGCATAGGTGTCAGGGGCAGGTGCTGCTCACACCTGCCAGACAAGCATTTGTGTCACAGCACACAACACAGATTTCAGATAAACCACTTGCTATTTAGATGACATTTGTATCTAGAATGGTTCAGGTTTTGGAGGGATTTGGGTATACAGGCTCTATTTTTATAATTATTCACTTAGGTGCTGTTAAACAGGTGTGCAAAAGAAGGGAATGAAACCTGTTGTTACCCAATGCCAATGGAAGCAGAGGCTTTCAGTTCAAAGCTTTTGTTGAGTGTGAAATGCGGCAATAAAAGAGGATCAAACATGCAGCAAAATACTCTTCTGGGAGCTAAAAACCCTTAGTGCAGTCAGTGTTAAATAATGTGCTCACATCAAATTGAAAAACAATGTGGCCAGTGCCAGAAGAGCCGTGCATGTGACGTTGTCACATAACTAACAAGAGATTGCTCCTCCAGCACACGGCCCAGGGCTGTGTGCACTCTCCTGAGGATGACAGGGAGGCTCCATTCGAGATGTCATTAGTAACTCCAAATCTGCCTGCTAGGATTTGAACATCACTTATTTGAAAAGAATAACCACGGACAGGGGAATGGGAGACAGGAGTCTTTGGTCCCAGTTTTGGTCTTATTAGCTTAATTTAACAAATAATTTCCCGTTATCTTCATGCTGCTGCTTGAAAGCTGCTTTTGATGAAACCAGAAGCAAAACACCTCCCTGTACTTTCAAGCAGGGCTCACATTCAACACAGTCAGTTAAAAAGCTAATGAGGCAGGGATGTAGCAACAGCTCCTTTCACTAGCCTGATCAACCACTTTACAAATGAACATGGTGCTTCTTTAAGAGACCCAAACATGCTGAAATGGTCCTTCAATCAATCTCCAGCTATATTTGCCCCTCAAAACACAAAGAGATGAATGTTTTAAAGTTGCCGTGGAGCTGACTGGGAGAAAGAGCCAGACACATGAAAAATGCTATTTTTGTGGAGAACGGCAGCTGCCATGGTGTAGCACCACTTTGTGGTCTGGGGCTGCTGCTTAATAAATGACAGCACAAATCCTGCTGCAATCCTTTAGGAAAACTTCTGCAAGACAAAACATCCTGTATACATGCAGTGATAACCACACATTAGAGAATGAAGCATAAATGGATTGTATGGCAAGAGCCATCTGTTGTACCTGCAGTTTATATTTAGTACTGTATGATAAAATATCTCCAAAATCACATAAATCATTGTGATATTCTAACCCAACCCCTGTGATCTCTATTCAGAAACTGCTGCAGCCGTCTTTAATAGGGTCCTTTTCAACAGTAACAAAAATCTGACCTTATTAATGAAATTAAAGCTTAAAATTACTAGATACTACATGATGGAAATTATTGTTCTGTTACAATTAATAAAATTCAACCCTTGTAGCCCCATAAAACACTTAAAATTTTATTAAGCTATAAAAAGATTGGGTTTCAGCTCACACTAACACATCAATAGGAACTGGGCTTATGTGATGCAGATATATGTAGTCCAAGGAGTAGGATTTACAGTAGGAGCATAAACTTATAATATATTGTAATATATTATATTGTAATAAATTTTTGTCTACAGTTCACAGTAGAAATAAATTTTTGTACATTTATCTCTTTGTGGATTCTCATAGACCTTATAACCATTAGTAGCAGATTTAAGTCCCATTAAAAGAGACAAACAGAACAAAACTCTGCCTGCTCTTCCCTGTGCTTGTAAGTGTAACTTGCACGGGTCTGTGAGATACCAGCTGCAATCTGTTGAAGCTTTAAGAAAGCCCTGAACCTGAAGCAAGTGATACAAAACCTGGTCTGTGCTTTTAAATCTAGCAGATGCTATGTGGTGGGTGTTTGAAACTCAGACTAAGGTTGTACTCAAGGAGTCCACACCAAAAAATTCCCAAGGGGAATCCCTGAAGAGATCATGGCAATGCCACGGGCAGCTACACCACTGCTTTCAAAGGGGACAGCTCTTCTTAGCAGGGTATTGGCAAGCAAGGTTGTGCTCTTCCTTTTGGGATAGCTGCCAAGTGGTGTTTATGACATGGAATTAGACCAAGGATGTGAACCCAAGGACTATAGGAGAGCTCCTTAATTTTCCTTGTCTCTTCCTTGTATTCAGGAACAGATGGGTGTAGTAGACTTTCTACTATTGGTGCTTTATCTTCCATCCTAATGATTCTAATGTATTTGAGACCTAATCAAAGCATTTCCTCCATTTTTTTTTCTTAGCATTTTCAATTGCAGCAGTTGTAGGCACATGGTCCCCAGCTCCTTCAGAGCTGGAAGCTGCAACAGGGGAATAAGCTCTGCCACTGACTGTGTCCAGAACATTTCTAGTCTATTCTAAAAGCTTTTCTAGGACCAAACAAGACTGCACACTCCTGTAAAACCCCTGGTGACACACAGAAGGAAAATAGCTGCAGGGAGCTTTAAGTTTGTTTGTCAAGCTAGTTCAACCAGCCAATCCACAAGGTAAAGAGAAAGCCATGAAAATCATGGCATTCCTCACCCTGCACAGGCCTGCCAGGAGAGGGAAAGAAGGTTCCCTGTGATTATGGGTGCCAAAGACATCTGTGGCAGATACATTTATTACATGCAGAGTGTTTGATGTATGGCTTTGAGCAGGTGAAGGAAGACAAAGAGAACTCATCATTATTTATCACATGCCAGATGGCAGGAGTGCCAGAACCAGGATGGTTCTCCTAGGGACACACCAATACTACCATCAGTCAGCAAAAGAGGACAGAAAACAAATCCTTGGAAAAGGCATGAGACCAGATTGCACAAACAAGTCAGTAGCATCCAAAGGATGATATTTCCTTACAGCTGATGTCATAATTCCTGCCTTTTCCTTCTGCCTTCAAAAATTTGTCCACATTTTCTAATGCTGGAGCTCAAAGTGCCAGTACAGAAGGGAAATCTGACACAGGATTGGCAACCACCCCATTTTGAGCAGGAGATGAGACAAGATGGATCCGGGGTCCCTTCAGACAATGTTTTCTAGGCTTTGTTTTCACTTGTCCAGATGCTTGTAGAAGCAAAGAGGCTTTGAAATATGACAGCGGTATGAGGAAACTTGATCATTGAAACAGAAACAACCTTGCAGTCAGCATGGATGGGCATTACATGGTGTGGTCATTTGGGCCACAGGAAGAATAAGGCACAGCTGACAGTTCACCTCTGTCCTTTGGAGCTACGGACTTCATACAGAACCAAATGCTGCACGCCTGAAGGATGGCAGTAAAACCATGTGCTTTTCCTGCTAATCTAGAGAATTCACTGTTCCAAATTTCATAAATGCGTCATGCAGAAAAGAGGGAGGATTTAGAGGATTTTCAGGCATTTGATGAAAAACATGCTCAGAGCTAACTGATCTTTGCAACAGGAGAAAAAAAAAAAGAAAAAAAAAAAAAAAGAAAATGTCATGGTTTTAGTAGAAAGTTGTAAGGTTACAAAAAAGGGTAAAAAAGTACCCCAAGGAAAAATACCATGTGAAGGGTTGCATCAAAACACTCAAGCACTGCTGAAGGCTTGATCTAAGTTTGTGGCAGTCAAGTCCCACTTACACCATGTTGTAATATCTGAAATACTGGGTCATGAATGCACCCCATGATACTGCTGCATCTGAAAGATCATTTCTCTTGCCTGGTCCTAGTATGATGTGGGAGATGCAAACAGTCTGTTCATCAGGAGATTTGCAGGTAAAATGTAAATTATAAAAAGTCCCAGAAAATGACACAGATATCTTTTTGGCATTTCATTATTTTCCCTTGGTAATGTACTTAAGTTGTAACAATCATCTGAAAGACATAAAATATGATGAGTAAGGTGGAGGAAAGGAAGCAGCTTTCTGCTAACTCTATGCTGGTGAGATAAGCACCAGTGATAATCTGACCTGATATTAATTTCTGTATGAGAAGGGGTTTTCAGAAGAAATCAAATACTAAATACTTCTATGTAATTGTAAAGAAAGTAACCTGTGAAGTCATGGGCTATTAACTAATCACCATACTTCAACTAAGGACAGCATACAGTTGCTAGGTAACCCCTGATAAGATGTGCTGGCTGAGAATTGCTGGAGGAAAGTGATTCCCCCTGCCAGCACCACCACCACCCAAACCATCACTGAGTCAAACTGATTACAAAGGAGTTTCTGTTTTGACTGATTTTATAGGAGATAAATGGTGACTACATTGTGTTTAGACAGACCAAATCCGCACGCTGGTTGATAAAATCTAAAAAAAAGCAATCAATGAAGTGCATTTGTTGCTTTTTCAATGGGTTCATTTACCCTTGACATCATAATGCTGCATGCTGCAATCCAGCTGATTTATTTTTATATATTGCATTATATTTCATAAGATGTAAAGAGTCAGATGACTGGAAGCTGACTCTGAAAATCAATGAGGAACAGATACCTACTGGCATATATGAGCAGTGCTTCCCTTCTACAATATTTTAATACTTTTTACTCTCTATTTCACACTATCACATTTATGTGTTTGATAGAAACCTCAAATTCAATTCCATCTGAGCATTTTTTTTTATTTTCATTCACCAAGTTAATATTAAATAAAAATGAATGCTAAGTCAATTCAGTAAACAGCTTTTGAGGAAACATTATACTGACTTATTCTGAATTGAATAGAAATGAAAACAAGTCTAAAATCAAAACAGAGAAGACATCCCCAATATCAAGAACTACATGGAAACTACTGGCAGAAAGGAATAGGTTTAATTTTTTTATCCAACTTCTTAACACTCAGTGTAGTACCCATAAACTCCAAACTATTTTGGAAAAAAGACTTAATGACATCTAACAACGACCTGTAATGCTTTCCGTGCCCTGAAAAATCATACACTCTCAAGTAAATTATTTAAAAGCAATAAAGATAAATTCAAAGGTATTTCATCCTTCTAAAGTTCTGATTACAGTGTGGGAGAGTTGTCTCCCTCTTCTGGATGATTCAGACAATCTGAGGGAGCTACAGCTTCTTGAATACAAGAGGCCTCAAGTTTGCAGTGAGCACAAGCAAGAGTCAGCTGCCCTCATGTATATGAACTCATATAGATATTTTCTTCATGGTAAGATCTCCTAGAAAGGGGTGAGGAAGCACTGGAAAGAAAGAAAGAACAAAAATAAGAGATGACGACATTATTGTCTTTTTCTTCTGAGTTAGCTTCGAGATTCCAGGGACGCACCAGGGGTTTCTACACTACCAGAAGAGAACCACAGTTGTTTGCATACACTTCAAGTGGCATCACTATTTCTGCATCCCCATCGCTCATCTCCAGTGCTGGCATCAGCCAGGGCTCTTTCCATGGCATACATTGCTCACAGCTTGATGCGACAAACTGCCCGACAACTATATTGAGAAACAGCTTGTTTGGTTTTTCTAATTTGGAAAACAAAGGCGCACTGCAAGCTGTGCTGACTGGGAAGTCATACATCTTTAACACAAAATAAAAAGGAAAAGAAAAGAAGGAAATATCCTTTAGATACTGCAAACACCCTCCTATTCCCTTGTAAAGTGCCCTGTCAGCATGGCCGACCCCATACCACTTCTCAACATTAGCCAAGAAAGAATGAACTCTTTGTTCTATTTGTGTTCAAAAGTTAATATTAGGGAATTCGCCTGTAAAGAGCGGGTTTCAGGCTACTAGAAAAGACTCTTGATCAGCTGTGAAACTAATGCAGACTACAGACTATTCACTGCTTAGGCCAGCAGTTGTCAGAGGGTTGCCCTGGGAGGTAAATCACCCACTGGGCCATCAGTACATGGGCTACATGAAGTGTAGGACAGAAATAAAGACCTCTCATATAGACTCCTAGGAATGCTCAAGGGTTGGGAGACCTGCTGGACTTTGAAATCTGACTGCTCAAGCTCAGTGTGCTCAACCAATCTGTGGGCACAGCCTCAGTGCTCTGTCAAAGATGGCCATAAATGGTTGGAGATCAATCGGGTATCCCCAGGACACGCTTATCAGACTGACATGGAGTTTGGTGAACATTATTTGCACCATTTGCACCTTCAGCTAACACTGAAGACTGTGTTATCCTAGTTTATCTAGTTATTTATATGACACAACCTTCACATCTTAGATGTAACAGAGACCTATTCAGTCTTAGATTTTAAACTGAATTCCATTTAACTATGCAGCCCCAGCTTTTGGCTTTCCCTCTAATCAGCAATGGGAAATAAAAGGCAATTCCAGTCATAGTTGGACTCTGCTGATTATAGAGCTCAGCTGACTACACTCCTATCACAGATGATTTAGTTAAGTGTCTGTACAACTAAGTTTGGGGTGGATAATGTCACTTTTCCAATCAGAGGACTCATATCTCACTGGAGGCTAAGGGTGCAGGAAACTGTGAGCCAGTCTTTCAAAGCCCTGGGAAAAGTCGGAGCCAGTCTTCTGGACTGAGATCCTGGAAACCACAGATCTGTCATTGCCCACTCCTCCAGTATCCCATGAAACAAGAGCTGGGGTAAAGTTCTGTAAATGAGCAGGATTGCACCCAAGAAGTAACTTGCATGTACCATTTACCTTCTCAGGAAATGATCCAGCAAGCCCCTGAGCATCTGCTAATCTGTCAGGTATTTAGCACGAGGGAATGCAGCCCAGTGGTTCCCTGTACCTGCTACACCACAGTAATTAATAATAAGCATATTAGAGACCTGGCACAAAGCAAGGAAGAGACCTTGCTCTGAAAGCTGTGCTTCCTGAATGGGCTGTGCAGGAGCCGAATTCAAACCCTGCAAATAAGTCATTTTACTACAGAGGAATTCTGTGGTTCCTGTTCTCCTGAGCCAGAAAAGCCACAGTTGACACAACTTTTCATTCTGCTCTCCTGATTTGTGATCTGATGGCAGATTTTTTAGACTATGTTTTAAATTAAAGGCAGGTGCCAATGCAATATACTGTTGTGACATATAGATATATTAAAGATGGCTTCCTTCCTCTGTTTCTTTGGTTTATTTGCATTCTTAATCAGAGACAGAATTTGGCTGAGAATCTGGGAGTCCCCAGGATGAAATAGAAAATTTAGCAGAAATTTAATTGCTCAAAATGCATCATGTTGCCATATTTTGTTTATTTCCTGAGATTCAATTACGAAAATTGCCAGTCTGCAACTCCAATTTGCATGACAACTGTTGAACTTACAGTCTCACAAGGATAATCACCCCAGAGCACAACAACACACACACCACTCCACTACCATCAATTAATATAAGCTACCAGTAATTAGAAAGGGCAGAATAAACTCCACACTTCCTTTATTCCCTGACTAGTATAATGAGGATGTCATTCTATTGCCTCCTGGGTGTGATCTTTTGGCACCTCTATTGTTACCTTTTTTCCCAAGGCATTTTGGGTACAAATATGGTTTCACATCACAAAGTGTCTCAGTGCCCTCACCAGTCTGTTCATCCTTGTCAAATCAGGATTTCACACATTGTTTTCTGCACATTCCCTAATCTTAGCAAAAGTTTCATTTCCCCAGCCCATTGCCACTGGCTATTAGTCTGGCACAAAACTCAAGCTCAAAATGAAAAAGATAAAACAGAGAGAAGACAGCAGACACAGCCACTATTGCTCTGTTTTATCTTGTCACACCTAACAAAATATGGTTAATAGCACTGTTGTGTTATTGGTGAGCCAGAGGGACAACAAGGTGTGTCTTGTCATGCCCTGTGAACATTCCTGAAATATTCTGTATCTGCCCATTAGTGTTTCCAAAGTTCAGCATGTCAATAGACAGAGGAACACTTCATTGTCTAATGAATAAAACCCAGGAATAACAACATGGTATTAGCCACTGTGGATGTTACCCACCAACAGGGTCACAAACAACACCTGGATCTACTCCAGGCTTTGACTGTTGAAACCAAAATAGTAAAGTATAAAAATGGTAACTTAAAATTTAACAATTAATAATATTTTTTAATATTATAGTATCCTGATATGATCTTACGTATCTGACAGACTTTTAGCATTTTTGCCTACTTGGTACTAGCAAAGTAGAGAACTTGAACTTGTTTAGAAAGGAGACAAAATTATTTTTATTTTATATATTTATTATATTTTTAAAGATGTGATGAAACCCATCAGTATGTTAAAAAAGTTATCTGCAGATTCTGGCTTATCTGCATGAAAAACTCTCTTCTCTGGTTTAGAAAAGAATGATTTTCCTTTTAGCATTCAAATTTGCATGCCAATATACTTTGCATATAATTTACATAACATACAGTATCACAACCACTTTGCCTCTTATTGTAAAATCCAAGATCAGCTCCTAGCATTTCACAGCTAGGATTATTAAAACATTTTGTTAAGTCAAGTCTGAAGATAAGCTTCCACCCTGATGCTCCTGGAATTGCACACTAATGGGCAGGAAAGGTGAGCGTCTGGTTCTGACACTGGATAGGTCTTTGGGTCCTAAAAATTTCTCATGGGCTTGTTTTTAAATCTGGGTAATTTAATTTCATATCTTTATAGCTTGTATACTTAATTTTAAAAGGAGAAAGGTGATAATTTTTATTCCCTTTCTTTCTTAATCTTGTCTTTTTCAGTGATTATCTTAATCACTCAAAGGCACAGCTTTCCTGTCACTTTATGTGTGGGCAGGTACCCACTGAGATCCCAATCCTGTCTAGAAAGCGTTACTTTAATGCTCCTGTTAATCAAAACTGCTCAGCCTTTTTTCAATTAAATGATTTATGCAAAGAAATATCAATTTGCTGCAGAATTATTTTTTTAATAGGTCCACATAAGTTTTAGGGAAACTGAATAGGGAATTTATTTTTATGTCACAAGCATGATTTTTTGTTAATGTTCAGTTGATAGAAAATTCTATCACCATTTATGGTTTATTGTCAGAGGGCTCCTATGGGAAACCAAAGTCCAAGCCTTCACCCATCTGACTTGGAACAAGAATCTTGGTATAAATCAGGAGCCATGTTGAACAAACACCTGTCCCAGGGTCTCGTAAGCTATCTAGAATATTAAAATAGCTAAAAAAAAAGAGAAACAATTCTAGGAGGCCAATGCTCAGTGTAGCTAACGAGGTTCAGCCCACAGAGAAGAGCCAAGCAGAAGATCAGGGTGTCCTTCCTTCTGCATGAGGACCTACACCTCCCCTGAAATTTGGGTCTCTGCTGTGTTTTTGTCACAAAAATCTTCATCCAAATGGGAAAGCATTAATGCTCCACAATATCAACAAGCTCTGCAGCACACAGAACTGACTCCTGCTGAGAGCTGCCAAGCATGCACGTGGTACTTTCGTGGGGAAAATCAGAGCGCACATCCTGAAGCTGCCCGTGGTGCTTCAGCAGTGTGTGGTAGCAGCTCCCTGCATGAAAGTGACTGGAAATGGGACCCAGGACCACAGCTGAGGTCCATGAAGCACCTGAAGCCTCTATCCTACCTGTGGTAAGAACCTGAGGACATTACTTCATACACGGCCACCTTAAAAAGTTAAAATTGGCTGCAGGGGTCAGTGGTGTGAGTCATCACACAATGTTGATATATTGCTCACAGGTAGCAGCATTACACTGCTTTTCTCCAGATACTGCTTTGAGGTGTACTATGGTTTAATATATATGTGGCCTGGATGGCACCTGCAGCCACCTGGTGTAGTGGAAGATGTCCCTGTCCATGGCAAGAGGGTTGGAACTGGATGATCTTTAAGGTTCCTTCCAACCCAAACCATTCTATGGTTCTGTGATTCTACGACTGATGCTCCTCTGATCATAATCTCTCCACTTAAGACAAACTCGAATCAGCATTTCAGTGGAAGCTACTAAAACTGGTTTGGTCATTTTTCCTATATATCCATCTATTTTAGCCAAGTTTGCTTATTATTTATGAAGGATTAGCAATGTTCACCATGAAGAAACAATGCTAAAATTAATAGTAAAACATGTTAGAAGGTGAAGTGAATAAAGAAGAACTCGGTTCAAATTACGCTGCCTAACCTCAACACAGGCTGCTGCTGTTCTACTGCAGAAACTGATGAACTTCGGAGCCAATTTAGTGTCTTAGGAAAAGGCAAAGGGGAAAAAAGTCAGTTCTCTAAGAACCACTCTGATCAAATGGGAAAGAGTTAAGAGGGGCCATTAATACTCCCAGGTATGCATCTTGCTGGAGCATTGCTGGTAGCACTAGAAGAATCTTTCTTTTAGGAACAAGTAATGGAATTTCCCAGAAAATATCTAACTACCTTACATCATCTGGCACCTGCACACCAGACACCTGTACAGCTGAACACCCATCTGCTATATATGCTACATGCATTTCCTTTCTCTTTTTTTAAGCTTGGCAAAGGAGTTGATTAGGAAGATAAAGTCTCTGAAAAACATTTTGGACAAAGATGCCAGCACAGATTGTACAGTTAAAGATATCAGGTCTGCCAGTACTTGCACACCACACTCTGCAGGCTACTTATACTTGCCTCACAACAATCTATTGCACAAATTACTGGAATTCTGAAACAAGTCATATCTCCATATTCCTATTTCATATAGATTTCATAAAGAAAGGGTGTAATCCCCAGAACAAGCAATATTTGTATTCTAACTAACCTCTTTTCTTGGTCAGTAGGAATATCCTTCCTTCCAGAGCAGGCTCTGTCTATCTGCTCTCTCCTGCTACAGGCAATATACCTGTATTGTTGCTGATATATTTTTTGCCCAGTTCCAAATCTAAAAAAACCATGCTTTTTGTATGGCAATTTCTCCAGGAATTCAATAAACTCAGTGAAGGCGTTTTGAGTTTTAAAAAGACTGAGTCAGATGTTGCTGGTGTGTGTACAATAATCAGGAGCAGAATGGAGTTGTCCAGTGTCCAGTAACACCCACAGGTCTGTCAGATAAATGTCAGAAAACACAAGACCCTTCCAAAAAAGGATGTCCTTCTTCATACACACAGATACATATTTGTATATATGTATATATATATGGGATTATTTGTAGTCTCAGGATCTTACTGACATTCTAAATTTTTTAAAAAGGTCATAAAATCCCTGAGAAGCCCAATGAAGAACAAGATACTGTGGACAACTACTGACAATAATAATAATAATAATAATAGTAATAATAATAATAGTAATAAGAGTAATAATAATAATAGTAACAGTAACAGTAATACTACTAAAAATAGTAAAGTATTTCAAAGCAGACACTTTTTTAGGACAAATCAGATTTTCATACTAGTAAAGACACAAAGAAGTATGAAGAAATATTTTAAACTGAGTATTTTAACATGCAAGTATATTAGTTGCACAAATTAACTGAAATAGAAAACATACTAGTCTCACTTCTGGATAAATTATAATACATTTTTTCACACTATATTTTTGCCCAGCCAGTAACAGCCTGACTCTTCTGTTCAGTGCGCAGCACACAAAATACAAGTTAGCTCTTCAGGCTGTGCATGTGCACACAGATACAGAGATACACACAAAAAATCCTAAAGCAGCAAACTGCACTTATCTTCTTCCCATTTTTATATCATACATATTTCATTAAGCTTCATGCAGAGTGTCTTCTGATTTATGGTAATTGTCAACAAAAGCAAAAAATGCCGACAATTTTAACCCTGCAGTACTGAGGATTTAACTGGGATAAAATTAAAATGTTTAGAGGGGGAACCCCCGCGCCCCCCCCAAACACCCTAAGCCACTGGGAGCTTGACCCTTGAGATGTTGTCAATTTTTTATTTTATTTTATTGTGTTTGTTGTCTGTAGAAGCAGATGCCAGCAGCAACATCTGATGTGCCGGACACCTCCAGTGTTATCCCAGCATGCTCATGGCCTGGAGGACTTGGAGTAAGACTAATTTCCATATCAAACCCAATTTAGATGAAACATCTTGGTTAAAAAAAAGAAAAAAAAAAAAAAAAGAAAAAAGAAAAAAAAGAAAAAAAATAAAAAAAAAAATAAATTAAGCCAGTGCATCAATAGCCCCTTGATTAGATTTTCATCTCCTGAGCAGACAAATATGAATATTTATTACCATGAATGCAGATTTCCCTCTTTCCATTGCTCTGATCTTGAATATTACCCACTGCTAATTTTTATGAAAATTTGGGCAACATAATGTTTTCACATAAACTGACAGTTCTTGAGATAATCCCGTTATTGTTTGGTGGGAAATGACAGTTTCCGCTTATTCATGTGTTAACGAGGGATTAAATATTGTTTTTCATCACCATAATCTAAGATGGACTGAAAATTAAAATTCAAACATTGTGCATTAGCAGAGCTTTGAGGACCAGAATTTGTTTGCATTCACTTAGTAAAGAACTGTAAATTAACAGTTTAACAATCAAGTGAATTCCGAATCACAAAACCAGCACTGACATTTGTAAAATGAAGTCATTACTCTACCTGCTAAAGGTAAAGGAGCAGACAGGCAATGACATTCCTCGGTGAGAGCAGCGGGCACAGTGAGCTGCTGGTCCCTGGGCATTAATGGATAAGGTCACTTTTCCGTGGCACAGAATCATGTCCCTTTGCCTTGTCACAGGTGCTGGTACTCACACTCTCGATATGCTCACATTGAAAAATCACATTGAAAGATCACGTTGAAAAATCCTTCCATGACAGATCTCTCCACAGCACTAAAAGCAATCTCACTGAGCCTGGAGCTCCTTCCAGGGCTCACACCCTCCCCAGCTCGCAGTGTGCAGTGCACAGACACATATAATTCTCCACTGAGCTGGGTGTTTTGCTGGACCTGCACTGTATCTACCAGCTCTCTCCTTATCTATCAGTTATCTCCTCGATGCTTGTGCATAATGTCCAGCAATGCAAATCAAAGATACCTGCATGTTCCAAAGTAAACACAGAGACCTGCTGGGGACATTCTGCAGTCCAGAACCATTTCACTGTTGTTTTTACAGAAACTTCCTGCAGTCCACTTCATTGTTCTTTCTATAGAAACTTTGAGTTTGTAAGTCAGTGAAGTATGTTTGCATTCTTATTGCAAAAAACCCCCAACATTTTGATACCAGTCAAAGTGCACACAGAACTAAAACTATGCTTAGTCAGAGCAACTCCAACATGTTTTTTTTTTTTAACTAGATTTTAAAACTATCTCATTGAGATGAGTCTGCTGATTAATGCAAAAAAGAAACAAAACAGAGCTCCGACAAACTAACTCAAGAGGAATCATCACATTTACATTTAGAGACTTGTTGAAAGTTTTCTGATGAATATTCGCTTTAGTATGTATAACAGATATTGCATTCTGAAGGAGTTTGAAGTGATGGACGCTACAGCCTTGTTGCCTTTGAGGGTGGAAATTTAGTGATGTACACGTGCAAACAGTGTGCAAGTGCAAAATAAGTGCAAAACAATTCTGAGAAGGATGAATAAGAATGTGTTATTAGGCCCCCCCAGAAAGCAAAGATCTTAAGGTTTTACTTAAGGATTTAAAGCTTAGTACTAAAAACCCTATAATAAATGACACAGTTATTTTAACCCACAGCTGAAGTTTTAATTCTATTGTTCTTTAATTTTAACATGCCTTTACACCCATGCTCCAAAGGTGACCACACTGAAACTGCCTGCTGTGATCCTGGCCAGAATCCTGCTTACATGGAGAAGCAAACAGCCTGAAGAGTCCTAACTGGCACAGGACACAATGTGAGTGACTGACAACAACTTGACTGTACTGACAAATGTGGGAGCATGACAGGCTCTGGATCCTGTTCCTGTTCATTTTACCAGCTCTGATGCAGCTACAGGGCCCTTGATGTCAAGGACTCCTATTGGAAGGCTGGATGTCTCAAAGTTTGAATCTTAGAGCCAGACCCTTATTCTCTTGGGCTTACAGACCCAGAGCAGAGGTCCTGACAGGTGTCTTTCCATGTTGATCTATGTGGGAACATTTCCTGCCCAGGGTCTGCTAGAGAGAGGGCTGAGAGATTAGGATCTTCCACTTCTTCCTCTCTTTAAATAGTTAAATATGTGTTTGAGATTACTTAAAATCCATGGGTTCCCGCCAGGATCAAGCTTCTATTTGTGGAGATGGAAGAATCTTGTTTCTTTACAATTTCTGACCATCTCTATCCCTCAAACTTTAGACAGTTTAGGAGAATTTATTCTACAGATTTCCCAGCTGACCCATTACACCACCCAAGATTTTATTTTCCTTTGAGTCATAATAACCTGGCTGATGGTAGAAGAAGGTTGCTGAATTTCATGAATCAGTACGATATCTAGTACAAACAATTGTGTTCTCCTATTTAAAGATTCTTTATAAATATATTGAGTGCAGGCTGCCAAATCACAGTTAAGGTGAATAATAACATTGATTCTTAAACAGAATTACGCTGCAGTTTGCTCTATGTAGCCAGGCTAGTATCTAAATCTCTTTTCTCTGCAGGTTTATAATGGTTTGTAAGGGAAACTCTGCTTTAGAAACAATGGCATGACGTGGCCTAAACCCGAGTTAAATCCTTAAAACAAACACACGCTACTTTTTAACCAGCACAATGTTAAATAGGACAAAAAGGAACAACACTGGTAGGATGCATAAGTTCCTAAAGCCACAAGGCAAACCACATCTTGTTTCATTTTACATGATACTGAATAAAAATTGAATTGCTGTAGTTGCCATGGCAACTGCCACATCACTTGGCACTTCTGCTCCTTTAAATCACACAGTGCTACTGTAAAGGAATTCATGAACCAATGTGACACTTGAATACTTGTGCTTTATATACTGCTTCAGGAGGAAAACATAAATCAATATAGACGGATAGTTGTCTCTGAAAATCAGGTTTGCTGTATTTTTCTTTACATTATAATCTCCTCATTTCCTTGTCGTGTTCTTTAAAAATTTGTAAAGAAGATGGAGGGCGTTGTCACAATCAGAGCACAAGAAAAGAAATTACTACTGACACATGATTTCCAAACTGAAGCTGTGACCTGTCATTCAGATGTCAAAATACCTCTGCTATGCAATATTCAAATCAAATAAAGGGGGTAAACATTGGAACTTTGCCCCTCCACAACCAGAGACGGTGTGATATGTGACAGAAGACAGTCTCAGGAGCATCCAGGCATCTCTTTAACTCTAAACTTAGCAGCAGCTTAAAAGGAATATCTAACTATATACTTAAAGCTAAGCACATCCTAAATATTTGTAGATTTGGGGCCATGACTTATATTGTATAAGTATGCTCTGTATATGACATGCAGTAGCAAAAGATAGTTGACAAAATAATGTGGTCAAATGATACACATATTTCTGCTGCATATTTTTTGTTTTAAAACATTTAACACTTTTATTAACACTCTGGATGCAATTTATTTGAAAAGCAGCCCTCTAGTGGGCTATGTACTGTAATGAATAGTTAATAAATAGCATTAACATTATCTCTAAATATTAGCTAGAATGCATTTTTCAAAAGCATACAGGGTCTTAAATAAATGAGCCATAGATCTTCATCATTCTCTTTGAAGAAATTTAATGTTGTTTAGCTTTATTCCTCAAATTTCTTAAAGTATTACTTCTAAATGCTACTGTGTGACTAAGTTCTGATCAGCATAACTTTACTATTCATGTAATTACAAACTGTAATAGTGAGATATTATTCACTGCTAGTGAAATTCCACATAAGTAGTATATTACTACTAGAATTCTATGTAAAATATAATATACTAATTTTTAAAGGTTACACAGCTTTAGAATCTGTAAATTGTGTGTGTGGGATAAGGCAAGTCTCTCATTATGCCTTCACCAAAAATATTTCAAGGATTGTACGCCTAAAAGTTTTTTATTTAATGTTATAGCTCTTATTTCTATATATAGAATTAAAGCTGCAAGCCTTAAGGCAAAGAACTAGATCCCTGCCTTGCCCACAACAATGCATGTGGCTCCAAACACTGCCCCTCCTGGAAATCTCTGTTTGGCTGCTCATCAACACAGCCACAGTGATCAGCAAAAGCCAACAGCAAGAGCTGTCTGTGGAAACTCCAGTCTCACATAACAGGGAAAAATAAACCTGTTGATCTCTGAGCCATGGGGTTTGCACGAAAAAATGCTGAAAAAATGCTGAAGGCAGGCACAGGGAAAAAAGCTCTCCCTGCTGTCCCCTGGTCTAAGAACGCTTACCCTGTAGTGCAGAGGTGTCTGCCCTTACATGGATGTGCCTGTGCCTGGCTTCAGCCTAATTAGTTCTGGTAAAAGAAGGGTGGGTTTCCGTGGAAGTTGAAAAACCTGGGGCTAAAAGTTGAGTATTGAGTTGGTAAACCCAGTATCCTCTCCTGGGTACCCCTGGGCAGTACCTGCTCCAGGTCAGGAGCATTTGGATTGCCAAGATGTCATAGTAGCAGAGACAGCTGGAGTAGATCCCAGGCTAATTTGGTCTTTACAAGCCAAAAGCCAGCACTTAGCATTTTACTTAGTAGCCAAAGATCAGAAGAAAGGTTTACACCTTATTCTTCAACAATTAAAAATGATTTGTCAATTCCACACTCCATTTTTTTTATGGATTTCCAATCCAGTATAATTCTAGGTAAAATCTGGATATATAGACCTAAGTGACAAAATCTGGCAACACTAAGGAAGGTAAGCTAAAAAACTGACTCCTGCCTCAGAAGCTTGCACATCACTGGAAAGTCTGTCTTATCACCTCCTCTAGCTTCACTGGAATTTTTAAATGCTGATTTTTTTTATTGTAGTGACATCACTTTATGCAACATCAACATAATTCTACACCTATCAAAATATATATAAATGAGAATATCCTGAAACATGTCAAAATATCACTGCTCTATTTTAGAACATCTAGAGGTATGGTGAAGTATTCATTTTGCATATATTTTGAGTTATTTCCATTTGCTTTAGAAAACTGTTCTAATTTTTATGTCTGCCATATGAGAGCCATGATTCAAATCCTACAAATGATGTTATGATTCCAATGATTAGTTTCTTCTGTGCATTCTTACTGGGAAGTTGAAAGAGATAATTTAATATAGTGGGTGCTGTTTTGTCAGTTCAAGACAGGAACAGTGCCATTCCCATGGTTTGTTTCGGGCCTTATTCATTGATTATTCAAATCACCGACTCTTATATCCCAAAACCTGATTAAACTTTCTTGAGCCACTGGAGAGCCTGACTTGTTATTCAGAAACTGTGGTTGAAAACAAATTTCAGCCAAAAGCTGAACAAACATTTATCCATGTTACAGTAATTCTGGTCAAAGCCAACCAAAGCATGGAATTGAACTTAAAAATACTGTGCTTCTATACAATCCAACAGCGCTTCTGTGAAGAGATAGAAGTAGTTAAGTTCCTAAAGGATGCTGAAGGGATAGCTGACATCATGATCCCTGGGCAGGGCTTTGGCTCATGGTGTGTGCTGAGCTCCCTTGGGCTGGAGAGAAACTCCTGGGTACAAGTCCAGTGGGAATAATGTTGGTGTGGGACTGGGGCTCCTGCTGCTGGTGATTCCTGAACTCAGGAAGAATCAGGTGGAGCTGTGCAGCTGATGAGGAGGCTTTCCCTTCATGTGAGACAAAATGTTGTCTCCAAGGTCTTGCAGGAGTGCTCAGCCATGCAGAGAAACAAGTTCAACTCAAGTAGTGGTTCACATCAAGTTGGGGCAAAGAAGAACAGAAAATGCTGTTTAGCTCTTCAGGGTTTTTTTATCAGTATTGTGTCTCTCATGGTATTATGCAAATAGACAGCTAAATAAAGACACCGCACATGCATTCATACCCTCATGGATACTCAGCTATAGGAAGTCCTTGAACAGCTGAAGATGACCTCAGAACTTCAGAGATTTATTTCATGTGTAAGAGATCAAAAGAAAATACCTCAAAGCTTCATTGTATCTGAATAAACAAGAAGGTGTAAAGTGCTCATGATGGATTTGTGTGGCACAAACACGCATAACAATGAGACCAACAAATCTCACACGGATGCCGTAGAGGAGTACAAGTTTTTTAGTTTAAATTTTTTTGCAGCTCCTGTTATAGCTGCTGGAAAACTGCAAATAAAAAAAAGAAACACCTTGGCAAATATATCCAGAGATAATCAGTAGTACAGCACTGCACAGATCCTCAAGATTACAACCTCAGCACAGGTTTTCTCTACAGCAGAGTTATTCTGGATTTCTGGTATAATAGCCTTCTTGCAAACAAGATAAGTGTCAAAATAATTCTCATTTTAAGAGTGATACACATAATATCAAATTCTAACTCTCTGGATCTTGTATTGCTGAATATTCTGTTACAAATGTTCAATGTTGAGGTGGATGTACTGTGGAAATACTGGTAATATCTGTTCTATAATGGCCTGAAAGAAGATCTGCTTGCCCACAGTCCAGAGAGTGCTTTGCATTTTATCATTCACACCTTCCCATGAAATGTACAGAACTTTGAAGTCAACATCCTGAAACATGAGCAGCTTCTGAAGTTGCAGCTAAGGAACTCATTTCTAATCCTGCTAAAGCAGAGCCTACCCTACACTGACACAGTGCAGCTAACTCAGGCCTAGCCAAAAGAATCACAAGCTGTGGAAATCTTTTACATGAGATAAAGATGATGAACTGCATTGCAGCTGTGGTAGACTCCAGACTCATGTTGTTAATGACTATATAGCACATGTTTATGCAGTGACATAAAAGCAATTCATCAGCCCTCCCTGGACTTGACTGAATGGCTCAGTAAGCTTGGTGAGAATTTTTATAATCTGTTGTAGCTTTTGAAATGTTTTTCTTGAGATAGGGGAAAGGAAGTGAGAGATTGAGGAGCTCTGAGAAGCATTTCTCATCTCCACAGAGGAAGAGACAGTTTCCTTCTAGCATAGCCAAGGCATAGGAAGTCACAAGTGTCCACATATTCTTTACTCAGACAGAAATCCTGTTATCATAGATCGACACCTATAACAGATTCCAAGGTCCAGAGCCACACATGAATTACTGCTGAGCTTAGGAGAGTACCTGCATTTGTTTGGACAGCAGCTCCATTTCCACTACCTTCTGGGCTATATTTCTCTTGAGGTATTTCAGATATGAAAATTGCCTTGTAAAAATCAATCCTTTTTATTTTACAGGGCTGCATGTGAAGATTATATATCCATTAACTTTGTCATGCATCTTACCTGCTGTCCAAACAAAAAGGCCATTTCTCATTCTCTACTAAAGTTTTTTTTAAGTACTTTTGATTTGAGCATCTTGACTTTGATTTACTGTCACCATTATATATCATTCCATTCCTAATTCCAGTGTGAAGTAAAAGGAATCCTTATCAACAAGAAACTCCTTCATTATCTTTAAATACATCCTTTCTATTATTTCAATAATAATTATTCACCAGGGTGAATAAAACCCAAACTGCAAAACTGGATTACCATAGTTAAATTTACCCCGAAATAGCCTGAATTTGATACTGTATCGACAGAGAAACAGCTTGGTTACAACACTCCTCTTTTTTTTGTTTATGTGAGACCACAGAAACGTATTCATTATGTACACAATCATATATCTGATAAGACTTGGAAAGGGGAATGTACACTGCTGGGAGAATTCACATCCAACAAAATACATAAGCAGCTGAATCAATGTTCTTCCATCACCCTACTTGGTCAAAACCACTTGGTTCTTTCTCTGCTGATCACCCTTTTTTGGATATAACCTGGAATATATTTAGGCTAAAATGTCTGCTTTGCTTGGGTTAACCAGTTTTCACTTTTTGCCTTCTAATAATACATATTTTTAGAGTGTAAAGCACAAAATTCTGTCAAAGTCTTCATTAATCCAAGTAGTATCATTGTTTTTTTATAAAAACTTACGACAGCCTAAATATATGGAAGGTGAGTTCTACAGTGACTTTTTCTAAACCAAACACAAGAATCTGGCTGTTGAGGTCTCTGACCTAAGAACTCTTCAATTTTTCCCACTCTGTTAGCTAGTGTTAGAATCTAGGAAGTCCTCAAGGTTATGGCTCCAGCACATCCTTAGACTACCATGGTTACAACAACCCTACTGCTACAATGGGGATTAATGATACATTTAGCAGGTGAAAACTTCCTGCATTCCAACTGTCCAAGAGGGAATTCTTTCTGCATTGACCACATATAATACAAAAGCTGATTTAACAGCAAGCATCTGAAGTGGACTTTCATTCTCCAGCTGATTTCTCAGCAGACTGGAATCTGTTCAATGACTGGAATTGGACAATTGGCACATGGAGGTATTTCATTAGCATGGATGAATCCTATTGGGTAAAATTAAACTGAGTCTGGTTTCCACAGCCTGTATCCTAGTCCTGGTTCTCCTGTTATTTAACAGAAACCAGGGGCTGCAGACAGCACAAACACGAACTTCAGCCTGGCCTGAAGTTAGGGACATAGCCTGAGGTGCACAAACATGCCCCAGGATGTACTTCCCAGTTTCTAAGGTTATGCACCCACAAGAAACAATCCTAGATAAATCAGGTAAAGAGAAATTATGGCTTTCATCTTCTGATGATTTCACCTATCTTTGTTTCCAAGTTCTAATTCTTTCAGCTTCAGCCCTCAGCATCACAGCAGATCTCAGTGTTATTACCTCTTCAGGACCAAGTCTTTCAATAATGTGAAGGAAGTTGCACAATAAACCTCACAAATCTTGGCAAGTTAAGTTCTTAGGCATGAACTGATAAAAATCAGAAATATAAACCCCAAAAATCAGTAAAGAAAGAAAACAACCTATTCCTTCAGTATATTAGAAGTTAGTAATTCATTATTTTTAATGCTGAGAATAATGCAATCATGAGAAAAAGGCATTTGCTTAGCCCTGTGAACATTCACCACTAGTAAAATTACTTAAATGAAAAGGAAAAAAAGAGATAACTGTGTACACAAAATTAGCACGAGAATTAGCAATCAACTGTAGTTCATACAAGGTTCTTAGCAGATAGCATCATATTTATTAATAAATGATGAACTGCTTAGTGGAGTTTTTGCTTAGTGATATCACTATAATAACAGACACATGTTTTATTTATGTTTCAAGTTACATCCAAAATAAGTGAGACATTCAGATGTCAGATTCTCTCTAATATTTAAAGATTCTTTACCCCAAATTTCAACTTCCACTGATCTAGATGAGATAGCACTCCATCAAAACCAAGGGGAAGAATATGATCACTTCAGCCGCCATGCTCAACTTTGGGGATTTTTTTTCCTCTGATACAACAGAGCAAAACCTGCATTTCTTCAAGCTGGCTGCACTTTTCTCATAAGGATGATATATATTTTTTTTTTCTCTGTGGGATACAGTGCTATTTGTGCAGCAGATTGTATTTTGACAGATGCAACTGTATCATAAAAAGGCCCTTAGCACTATGAGACTGGTAGCTCACAAACGTTCATGAGCTCCAGAATTTCTTAAAAAAATCCCAATAACTAAAATATTTTTGAGAATGTAAAATGCCTGAAAACCACTTACCTCCCCCACACCAGTCTGCAGAATTTTCAGTCCAGTTGTTTTTTCAAGCTTCTCTTTGTTTATGGCTGTAAGGAAAAATTAAGATTGAAAGAGTTAAAGGAAAGCTGGAATATGTATGATTTTGCAGCATTTCTCACCGACCTTCTTTCCTTCATCAATATATTCATGACAGTTCCTACCTGTTCCATCTATGGAATATCTTTCCCTGAGAGCAACTCTGTTAGTTGGTTTTTTGAATGCATATTTATGCTATTAATTGTTCATTACTACGTGAAAAAAGAAAACTGAGCTAATTTTGTTTTACACAATATTACATACATTTAACACAGATACACAATTTGTTTGGAAAGTTCTTTTCTGAGGATACTTCCCACTTCCATGCATTGAAGAGCAGAGCAGTAGTTTACCATGAGAACAGCTCCTCAGTCACTGTGTAGGACTTTTCACAACAGATACAGACTCTTATCTCACAGGTAAAATAAAGAGTTTATTTCACACCACTAGGATGCCATGCACAATCTTCTTTTTTTTTTTCAGCATCTTTATCACTAAAAGCATTACAAACTAAAATAAAACAACCCAGCATAAAACAGTTAAATAAAGGCAAAAATCACTAAGACTACAATTATACTTGCAACCCAACACGCTCAGGGCATGAGCTTGAGCGCTGCAGTACAATTGCCCATTCTCTTAAACCTGTATTGGGATATAATTTTTGGCCTGTGACTGTTAGAAGCCTCGACAAAACAGTGTTCAACCCCAGTTCTGGGAACAGCAGAAGGATGACATTATTCCTTGCTGGGTGTATGGGTAAGGCCATCCCATTCTGGATGGGAAGGTTTTAACCTTCTAGATGCAAACGTTGTCAGCTGGACTCGTGGTCAAAATCCAGGCACCTGGCCTGGTTTATTTATGAGGAGCAATGAAGCCTTGCAGCCTTGTTAACCTCTCCTTCCTTTAGCTGCCAGTAATCCAAGTGAGTCATCGGGGTTCTCTCTGCTGTCTTTGGAAGGGGATGCACATTTAATCTGGTGAGTCATCCCACACATCTTACACATATCTGCAGGCACCTACCTCTTTTCTTTGATAATAAACAAAATTTGATAGATGCAACTTCTCAATTTTGGTTGCCTAAAGCAAACCTTCCAATCAGGTCAAGAAGTGCTAGGACGTACTGCACACTGTAAATTTACATGAAAAACCTAAGGTGATTAACACATTTGTTTTTTTCGTTTGTGAAGAATTCTCTTCAACTGTTGCCATTTGAAACATTCAAAACAGCTCAGATTGCGGCAGACATTTCTTGAAGTCACGTTATTGTGAACTGATACTTTATTGAGTTTGTCCAAAGTGTAAGAGAAATGACTCACGCTTATTACAGAGGTAAATCGGATCATTAGGCTCCATCTCACCACTTATGGAAAGATTTTTGTAAGAGTTTTGACATGCAAACACTCAAGAAGTTACACCTCTAGCAATTCTAACACAGAAAAGCTTTTCTGACTGCCTTCAGCAAGGGGTGAAAAATGCCCTAAATTTAAACAAATTTTAGATCCAGACACTTTTATTTTTGCATATTTTTAGTATGCTACTGGTGAAGCAGAGAGAGGAACATGGAGTCCCAAGCTAAGAAAGCTTAAATGCATGTTTTGCTGAATGACAGCCTAAAACCTGCATGTAATACTCACAACTTAACACCTGTGCCATATTTTACACATTCACAAACATTTATTCCACACAGAGCCAAAGGGACCATGCGAAGGAGAGTTGACAAAAATGAGATTTGAGACCACGTTTTTCAGTGTTGTATATCTTGTGCAATATGAATTTCCAAAAAACCAGTAAATCTTCGCAAAGATATGCCATGCTACTACACTGACCACCTCACACCCAGCAAACACATTAAAGGCAGATTTCTATCAAGCGCAAACATGTAGATCTATAAAATGAGAAAGTTCCACAGCCTTCTTCAAAGAAACTGAATGGTCCAACAAATGATTCTTTGGCAGCTCTAAGATAAAGAAAGCTGCACAGCAGAGTGGCTGCAAAATAAATGGCTGTAAGTAAACAACAAAGCTCAAATCCCACTGTGTAATTTCTTACCACATGAACAGTTAATAGAAAATATCGGGTTTGCTGAATCGCTGAATTTTATAATTACTATTACAGATTTGACCTCCTTTCTGTAGGTTTCCTGCAGACATTAATTATTGAAGCTTTGATATTAAAACAACAACAACAAAAAAGGTTTATTTAATACCCCTGCTTTCCCCCTTGATATTGGCTGAAACACAAAGGACAGGTCTGACAGCCATGCTAACACAAACCCTGCCAAAATTAGGAGGCATGAAGGCATGAGGTGTTATTGATTAAATCATAACCGGAAAATGGTCAAGCGCAGGCTCTGTCAGATCGTGGAGAGAGACACAGCCGACAGTCTCCGGCGTGCTCACTCCAGGCGTGTACAGGAGAGAATTTTAGCTAACCTTGAACTCCACAAGCTGCCCAGGAAGGTCAAGAAATTCTGTCAAAAATGGTGCTGAAGCTGAAGCAGCAACTACATATCAAGCAGCTGCTTCAAGCTGTGGAATGGTGAATAGGACCACTTAACCTTTTCTATGCAGAACTATAATGGAGAATTTAAGATGAGAAGACCTGGTCAATATAGATAGATGGAAGAAGTGGTGGGAAAAATGTATTCAGATATTACGAACAAGCTACTAATTCTCTGAAAATTGGCCCAAATTTTTGAAAATATTTTAGTGTATTAACCGCTAGCTGTTATTCAAATACCAGTATACAGCAGCTGATGTTTCAGTAGAAAAATTTTATGAAAATGGAAATTACAATTCTGGGTAACATGGTATATTGCACATTTCATCAGTTATTTTTATGGTCACAGTTTAAAGTCCTATAATACTAATGGAGAACTGACAAACTCATCAGTAAAGAGACATAATAAGAACAGCTATTCAAAATAATAAGAAAAAAGAAAAAAGAAAAAATATCCCAACAAAACCCCCCTCAAACCAGTTAGCAACATATAAATCCATTTTTTAATCTTCCATTGAAACAAAAACGGCTTCCAAACACACAAAAAGGGAGGCCTTTAAATTAAATTCACTAGATGAAGGATATGCAAATTACCTGAAGAAGCAGAGGCCTATAATGTTCTCAAAATTCTGCAATAGCCTATTTAATTAGTATTTTAATTTATCAGAATAATTCTTTGCACTTGACAATTTATGCAGCATTCCATATAATTAAGCACGTAGCTACAGTGGAATAATTTTGCCTACTCTCTGTATACCAGTTATTTTAACCTGAAAGAATCTGTGGAAGACTCTTCTGTGATCTAAATTACAATGGGGACAATTTAATGGCTTTGCTCTATTAGAGAGCATGATGAGGGTGTTACTGAGTGTTTAAGGGTAGGGATTGTCACTGCTCAGTCTTCACTAACCTGAGGTAGGTCTGATGTGTTTTCTGAGGGCAAACGTTTATTTCCTTTAGCAAAGTTATCAGTCAGTGGCACAGTCAGGAATTGGAGTGTGTGGGTTTGGCAGGTTTAACCCCAGAGCCCATCAGTTATTAGAAGGAGCAAGTTATGGAGAGCTCTGAGCAGAGCTCCAGTCTCATTACCGCGCTTCTGGGGAAAGGTTTTCCATCAAGCAGGCTGCAAGCACAGCTGCACCCTCCAGCTGACTCATGGCAGACTGAGGGGAAGGGAGCCAGGGAAAGGGTTTCACCAGGAAGCATCCCCAGTTTGTCTCCCAGGCTGTTGGAGAATTTACCTGCCACAAAGTAGAAACCACCATTGAGTATGAAAAACGTGTCTGGGAAGACGGCATCACTCACAAAGACAACCTGATTTTTGGTGTGTATCTGACTTCGAGTGTGTGCTGTATTTAAATGAATGTAGGAAAAAAAAAAAAAAAAGTACTTATGGGCATATGATTCCCTTGACCTCTATTGCCTGCCCATTTTAGAATGAGCCAATTCATGTTCTAGACGTGCTAACTATATTGACTGGACCTCCAGTCAATAAATTGAGGGCAACTAATTCAGATTTACTGTAGGCTGTCAGAGGAATTCCACAACCACTGTTTTCTTCCCATCAGCTTTGTTGCAAGGCTCCTTTCAAAGAGCCACATTTAGAAGAATTTAATTTATTTCCCTCTCTGAGGAAAGAGAAAGGGAGGAAGGGAATTCCAGAGAGATGGAGCTTATTACAGTTTTTAGCTTGTTAACAAGTATCTCCAAGACAAGAAAATGTTACATTTATTTATGTCAAGTTAGACTTTTCTTTCTCCTCCCCTAAGAGGCGCCCTAGAATATTTGGAAAGCTTCTTCATAGCATGGTTCAGAGAGAGAGCCTTTGTCTTGGGCAGGGCCACGCATTGTGCCACTCACATACACAGCAAGTCAAGAGCAAAACATGGAATATGCAGAATGCACCAGCTCAGAACTAGAATGACCAACACAAGTGGCCAGACAAAGTGAAAAGAAGGGTGCTCTGTACTAAATTTTACAATGCAGTTAGCGAGGAACAAGTACACAAGCTGCAGGCAGAAGGTATTTTGTCCTCCAATCTTTACAGGGTGATGGCACGAGATAGCTGCTCTGTGTACAATCTCTATTTAACTGGCAGCCAGGCCTGGAGTGGAAATAGTTGCAGAAAAGTCAAAACCACATTGCTGTGCTAGCAACAGCCTGCTAAAATACTATGTCATATTCAATTTTCAAGTCATTTTTCAAGTGATTTTAATTAGATATTGTTTCAATCTCATGTGCTTTAATTTAATTTCTGATATCAACATTTCAGCTTTCAATCTGTTCAGATGCAGTACCTTGCTGCCTGGAGTAATTTGAAATATTGTTTGCATCTCCAGCAATTTTGAGAGCAAACATCCTTTACAACCTACTCTAGCCAATAAAACCAGCAGATGGAAATTCAGACCATGCTCACCACTCCTGTGTCCCTTTGAGCTCTCACAGATTTTGGTGTGAGGCAGCTAAATCTCCATGCTCACAATCAAGGAATTTTCCATCTCTGTTTGTCTTTAATTCTGTACAAAAAATACACACAAAATCCCTTTGTCAGGGAAATAGCAACACTGCATGTTTCCCTAAGAGGGAAATTGGGCTGTACTTGAATAGCTGTCAAGAGCTGTACACTTTTTAAACTTATTCACTGAAACAATGTCACTTTTCCCACTCTAAATTGTCTGCCTCTTACACCCATGACCAGGTAATCAAGGATAGAGCAGCAATGATTTTTATACAGCAGGATCTCAGGTACCTATGTCTTTGCATAGATTAGGGTGTATTTTAAACACATTCTTTCAGCATGACTGCTTGTATTGACTTACTTCCACTTCTTCAATAAGTAACTGCTCAATTGTATGTCTTCCATTACCTTTCCTTTAAAATGAGCACACTGCTATTCCAATAGCTGATATTTAAATTGTAGTAAAGGAGTTTGGGATGTATGAAATGACTTTTTTTATTTCTCTGGAGCTTTTTTGCTTCATGATGGGATCCATCTCTACAAACTTTGCTGCTTCAACCAAGAAATCAGGCAGATTCCCTGCCTTGTCAAGAGAAGTAGATAATTACCACCAGAGATTTACTTATCCCATCCTGAGGTTGATATAGTTTATTTATGATATATATATATATATAAAAATATATGCCCGGAAAGGCCTGTTGTACCAACCAATCCTATTTATTTTTTTCTGCAGGCATTCCCTTGTAAGAAATATACGAAGACAAGCTCCAAATACTTCAGCAGTAAAACATTTCAATAGACAATGCCATGGCCCCAGAGAGGGATTTTTGAGGTGTGGTGTGAGGATGATCAAGCTTCTGAGTTACGAACAAACTCAGTTTATATGAATTAGAACTGCAGGAATGAAAAACCTTTATCTATCCTTCTTTTTGGCAGAGCTTCAAGAACCCATTATCAAAAAATATTCTCTTAAAAAATATAAGCAGATTGCTGTCCATCAAAAGAAGAGGTTTGAGGAATAACAAAAATAACCATACTCTGGATATGTATCTTTTGTTATATATTGTGTATATGCATATATGTGTGTATATATGTGTATATATGTTGTTATATGTTGTATCTGCTTTAGAAACACAAAATATATTTCAGTGAATGCTTAGCAGTGACAGTTCTTAACACTACTGGCCATTTCAACAGCGACAATTCAATGCTGCACATTATTTGACAGAGTGCAGTACATGTATGTGCAACAACTCACTTGCATACTTAAAACACTTATCCATTATTTATAGCAAAAGTTGTACCAATTCAGCCAGTGCTAGCAGAAAATGAAAAAAAAAAAGAAGTGTCATTCCACTTTTCACAACAAAATTTGTGCACATAAATAATCCTTGACAAGTTTCAGCTCTGAACAGAAACTTCAGATGAAACAAATTGCAGGATGTTGAGCTGAAACTGGAGCAGAGCAGGTTCAGGGAGACCAAAGTGCTGTGACTACCAATGCAGTGCTTCTCTGCAGAGTTATTTCTGTATGATTGCTAATGTCTACATCAACTATTACTTGTCCTTTTTAAAGTCCCACTTAGCTTAACGTCAAAGTTCATCATCATGTCTCCAAACTTAATGTTTAAAAAGCAGATGCCAAGATTTGTGGTCCCAGGGGATGGATGGGCAAGAAAGACCACCTGGACCTTTCTTAGCCCTTCCCATGAAGGGCACTCTTGGTCTCCTCACCTTCACCGCACTGTGAAAAGCAACAGTCCATAGGACAAGCACAAAGCTACAGCTTTTTTTCCTTTTAAATAGATGAGTTTCTGGAATAACAGTATAAAAGAACAGGTTTTCTGCCTTGTTTTATTTATAGTCAAGAATTCAACAGATTGCTTTAATTTTCTTAGGCTGAAAATACTAGCAAAAAAAAAAAAAAATCAAGCAGATAATAGCAGTAAGTCAGCTTTTCAAGATTAGCTAATATTCTAGTTTTGTATCTGTTTTTTCCTTCTATTTGAATAGTCTTTTCTTCCATATAACTCATTTTGATCTCTCAGGATATCCATTGCATCTCCTCTTTGTGATTGATTATTTTTAAATAAGCAGAAAGAACCACTGAAGTCATCCAGAGGTTGATACTTATGGCTGTAGCTTTGTAGAAATTCAGAAAACCCTGTTATCTGGAAATTAACAGACCTTCTGTGCTTTCTTTAGAATACACAATGTCTTACTGGGGCAAAGGAAAGGACTAAACCATCTCTCCAGAAGTCTACAGATACTTTTTTTAGAGTTTCCATTATTTTTTAACACAAACAAAATGGATGGACTCAGGAAAACAAATCCAAAAATAGTTGCTGCACTTTCAAAGCAATCCACTCCTCCCTAGGGTATCCCTGGAAAGTACACTGACCCTCTTTCATAGCATAATACATAATATTTTAAAATACCCATATTAGCATCTAATTAATTCTCATCTTTGTTATGTCCCACTATTTTAGCATTCTCCTGCTTGCACCATTTTGAGTCTTAGTCTGAAACAGTAAGATATGTATGAATTATTCTTACACTTATTTAAAATCTGTCAAAATCTTTGGATGGACACTGTGGTGTATTTGCACTGGTTTATGAAAAATTTAACAGACACTACCACTAATTCTCAGCATGTCAAATGTTATTTTTAATAAATACACATTCAAGAACTGTCGTTTTTTTCCCAGTCATTTCCTCAGTTAATAAAACAGCACCCTGTAGGTTCATTTCTTTAATGATCCAAAACACAACTTCGAGACATGTTATTTGTTATTCATCTACGACTACACTTAATGTCATCCTCGTGGCACAAATGTAACAAGACTGAGTCACAAAAAACATTAGCAATATTTCAACTGACTGGCTCACTAAATCACGAGTAGCACAGCTAATGCACAAGGTCATTCACTAACAAAATCTATTTGCTATGCCTCAGAATAAAATGAAAATATTTATTACCAAGGATGCCACTAGTAGCAATAAAGCTTTCAGATGAGAGTGAATAGGGACAATGTTAACTTGCCCATTGTTTTTCAGAGCAGTTTTTCATAATTCTGCCTTCATAAAAATTCTGGAGGCTACTTCACTACCTTTTAAAGGAATTCTTGAAAATCAGCAAGAATGGAAGAACCCTTACATTTCAGAAATACAGGCCGAACACTTTTTGAAGAATATAAACTTTAATTATGTAAAAAAACCCATTATTTTTATCCTTGGATGGGTGAAGGGCAAAATAAGGAAGATAAATTCTTGCCTACAGAGGTGTGTCCTAAATGCATTTACAGCATCTGAATGTGCCTGTGTCTGCAGGTATGCGCATTTGAAGGGAATGAGGAGAAGGATATAATAGGAAAGATCTGGGTCCATGAAGGATGGCTGCTTTGCAGTACTCAAAGTATTATGATTATTATAACAACCTCACCTACAATGCTTTTCATGGCCAGAATCACTGTGCCAAAGGCACTGTGTAAGCGTGCTACTAAAAGGTGGCTCCTGTGCAAAAGAGCTTATGTCTACCAAATGAGTGGAGACAGTAACTGGCGGCAGAGGGGTAGAGATAACAAAGAATGGATATTAGGCAAGAGAACAGCAGAATGCCAAAGCTGCCTCCATCCACACAACATTCTTTCTCTTATTTTTTGGCATGGGAAGTGATGTGTTCAGCTAAGCCTTATAAATCCTTTAAAAGCTGCAGCACTTTCACTGTTTCACTGTTAGGGGCAGAAGAGACTTATTGGCAGGGTTTAAAATAAGGAGAAATGGCAGGAAAGGACACTGATCAGCTCTCCCAGAAGTGCTGGAAGCAAAGGCAAAGCTTTCCCATTCTGTAAATGGTGTGATGGAGAGGTCTCTCCTTTGTGGTAGGTTTAACCCAGTGCACACTGGAATGAGTTTCTGCTGGCACCATCCCTCCTCTAATGACGCTATGGAAACATATTTTAGGACATCTCTTGAAAGTGTAGAAAAGGATACCTGGGCCGTGCCACTCCCCAAGGGGCCAGTTCCATCTGAGCAGGTTATAAATCCCAGTATAAACCTCTCATTGGGCAAAGTGCTGTTCTGTGTCCCAGAACTCTGTGTGCTTTCTGTGAGAATCCTACATCCCAAAAGAAAAGCATTTTGTCATGCTGCGTTTTTAAAAAGAAATCATAAGCAGCTGCAGAAATATTTAAACTAAAGAAGACAGGTGAATTGACAGTGAGAGGCTGTGGAATAATTCTGAGAATCAGGAGTCTGCCCTGCTGATAAAACTGTTCACTGTCCATCAAAATGCCAGCTACACCCTCTTATGAGTAGCCCCTTATCTTTCGTATTTTGAAAATGTGCATCATTAGCAAAAAATCTGCTATTTAAACTAGTTGAGCCTACTTGGTAAATTTTGGCTGACATGGTTTAGAGAGTGACCACAGGAGCAGTTCCACCAGCAGGCACACAACAGCAGTAACCCCTCTCAAGGGTATGATAACCTCTTTCATTGGCACTGATACATTCAAAAGGAGACATTGGCCCACAGCCTTTATAAGACTGTCAGACTTGTATGGATTATGCAATTTAACACATAGGGATCATTACTGCATACAATTTTCGAGAAATGTAAATGAAATGCCTATCTGCTTTATGCATACATGGACATAGGTCACTATTACAGTGCCAGCAATTTCAAGCAATTTCTGCATGCTATTTTCAGAAAAAAATTAGCACAATAGCATCCTTGTGGGGTGAAAATCTATAGAAGAGTTAAAAGCTCAGTGAAACATTTTCTGACTTCTGTCTGACTGCTGTCTTTGTCTGGCAGATGCTGTCCTACCAAGACAGGCTGTAAAGTACCCCACAGACTGAATAAAGCCATGCTTTCGCCTCCCTGACACTGTGGCCATAGCATAGGTTTGTTTCCAGGATTTCTCCTTCATGGAAATACATGGAAACTAGACTTAAAAGTAATATTTGCTACTGACAAAAAAAAGGTGGCTATTGCAAGAGCAATAGGAAGATAATGGCTTCCTTGGGAAATAATTCTGTGAGAAAGGTGTTTGCATATTTCCTGGCCCTCTTGCTTTTGTAGACTGCTGGATCCATGACTAATTTCTAAAGGAGAGCATGCAGTTGTTTTAAAATTCCATTATATATCTATCTATATCTATATCTATATCTATATCTATATCTATATCTATATCTATATCTATATCTATCTATATCTAATCTATATCTATATCTATATCTATATAATCTATATCTACATGCCTATATATTTATATTACACACCAGAGCCCTGTACCTTATAAATACCTACAGTAATCTAACACATACACACATAACATGCATGTCTCAATATAAGATGTACACATATAGCTTATTCCACACTCTAGTCTTCAAAAGGAATACAGAACTGTAGTATAAACATAAATTAAGTATGAGGTATACATCTCTACCCATCAAGATTAATGTATATTATTATCCCTTGACCCCTTCTTAATGTTCCATTTTACCACGTTTCTAAAATATTTATACCATACAGGGTGTTAAATTATAGCAATTAAGACCACAGTATGGTTTTATTAATATTTCATCAAGAATGTTTCATAATTTGAATTTCCTTGGTGTCCTTCTGTTGCTTTGCTGAACACAGGGAATGAAGGGCATTTCTCTCTTGTTCTTCTTCATCTTTGAAGAGCTTTACCATCATTTTGCTTTATTTAGCCAGATTCAGAGCTTTGCAGCTACTGCCTTTTTACCTGGTAACTGATTCATGTAACAGTTTCGGGTTTGTTATGGCCAGCTCTGTGTCTCCAACAAAATAAAGACATCAGCAAACCAGAGAAGGTCCAGAGAAGAGCCACTAAAGGGACTGGAACATGAATGAAAGAAGAAGCTGAGACTCATGGGTTTGTTCAGCCTGGGGAATAGAAGCCTAAATGGTAATTCAAATGCTGCTGGCTGCTGCTTGGGCAAAATTATAAAGAAGATAGAGCCAGAATTTTGCAGAGACTCACACCAAAAGGACTTGAGGAAAATCACTACCAAGGAAATTCTGGTTGGACAGAAGGATAAACCAATTTTCTTAGTAAGTGATGAATAAGCACTGGGACAGGCTGCCATGAGAAGCTATAGAATTCGTTGATATTTTCACAATTCAAGTGGAGCAAGGACCCAAGAAGACAAATTTCAGATTTGACACTTCTTTAGTCTGGTTGTTGGACCCAATGAGCTCCAGACATTCCTTCTGACTTCAATTTTTCTATGATTATAAATACATATGTATAAGACACCATTAAAGACAATTATTCATCACAAGAAACTGTGTGATTTCATCCCAACATTTCTGAAGTGCTGACAAACCCTTCCTTGAAATGGGTGCTACATGCTCTTTTGAGGAAAGACTGTCCTCAAAAGTACCATCCTCTGTCAGACCTGCTATCAGCAACGCAGTTTTATTTCTGGATCAGTTTGTTCTTATGCAGCCAAGCATGTTCAGCTGATCAATCACAACCCAAAAACATGGAGTGAAGAAGAGAAAGTGAAAAATTTGGGAAAATTCAAAACCAATTAACATTTGGGGCATGCAAATCTTCATGGTCATCATAATAAAACTGAATTAGGTTATAACAGCAAAACTGGAGACATTGCAAGAATTAAAAATTGGAATATTATGTGAATAGTGAAAAGAAAATAAAAGGAACTTTTTTAGGGAAAAGGAAGTTCTCTTCTTGAAGCAGTGTAATGTCACTGCATAAATGGGAGGTGGTTAAAGGACACAGTGAGTTTTATCTCAGAGAAAGCATGAGGCAGACAGACACCAAGGGAGAGGAGAAAGAGAGGTCAACCCATGGAAACACAGAGGGATGGGGTAAGGAAGAAATACTCAGGACTTCAGGTTAGGTTTGGCTACTCCCTACACTTTCCAATCTCTAATTCAAAGGTGGTTTCCAAATGTAGTTTTAGATATCTAAAATTAGGCGTTTAGTTAAAGTTTCTTTGCTACTTATAGCTGATAGAGGCACTTCCAGAGAGCACTTCATCCTCTCTGAGAAAGACATAATTCACATACAAACACAATGTCACCATCCATTTGACATGCAGCCACGATACCCCAAAAGCAGTTGGGGGCTGATGCAAAGACTCCCGGAACTGACTTTCATTTTACAGAAGCAGGTAGGTGATCTTTCGAGGAAGGGGGGGATATCAAATTAATGGGAAGAAAATGAACATGCAAAGAAGGGGAAATCTCTCCTAATCACAGGCTGAGTCACCCAGACTACAACAAAAGAAATGGTAATATTTTGGAGTGAGGTTTTCCTATGATCGTGAAAGTCCAATTTCAAACACAAAAGTAATTCTGGATTTTCTCCTTTAAAAATAAATAAATAAATGAATAAATAAATAAATAAATAAACAGTATTTTTTTCCCCATTCAGATATATATTTAAATTTTATACAGTCTAGAATATAACATGGTAATATGTTAGTAATAATAATAATATTACATATTAATATATAATAATAATGATATTAATACAAACATAGAGTGATAAAATTGACCTAGAAATACTCAAAGTGAGAGAATAGAAGACTTAAAATTACAGTTGTAAATTATTTCATTAATTTCAAAATATCAAGAATGTTTTTTACTAAGCACAGATTACAGCACCCTATTTTTGTATTCTGAATGATTAAAGTGGTTTTTTTTTTACTGCAATTATGTTACAAAATAATATATGAATTGTTTCATTCAGTACTTGCAGCCTGTTTTGAAACTAATGTAATGTTAAAGTTTTTTGTATTTCCACTGGGGGTTAAAAAAAAAAAAAAAAAGAGAAAAAGGCAGAATTATGTTTATTACAAGAATCAGGTTTGATTGATAAGTTGTACAAAAAACTTCCTGGCCCATAAAATTTTCTGAACAGATAAAGTTGACAAATTATCAGAAGGAACAAGTACCCCCAGGGTTAAGCTGAAAAGATTTGGTTGTTGTGGGAATTCGTATAGATGGGGGGCCCAGCAAAAGAGCAGTTCTCTGTCTCTGTATTTCATTGTCACATTGCAGGAAGGCTCCTTCAGGTAATGTTGTGCCAAATATAAAAAATGAGCATTTTCAAGCAATTAGTGGCACCAAAGGTTGAATGAGAAGCTGAATGTCCTGCTGCCTTACAGCTGGGGCTAGGAAGGAGAAAGGAGGATTGCTTTTCAGGTGTTTTTGATGGCTGAGGAGATGAAGGCAAGAAAATTTACAGATTGCTCCATCTCTTTTTGATGGCTAATATAATTAGATTTTCTGTAATTTTGTATCTGGATAATTCCTTGGGTCAAGTTAGAAACTCAAATCCTACAAAAACTCATCTTTGGCATTTAATGGGTAAAAACACCAAAGTCCTGTAAATAAAAACAAATGTAGGATGGAATTATATGTAAGGTGTATGTGTTTTGTGTGTACGATGTATGGAGCTGCAATAGGACTTGCATATATTTGAATATTCATTAGATCTTCAATATCTTGTGAAACAAAATGCAATAAAGGAAGAAAGAGAAACTGAGATAACAGGGAGAAGATGCATCTCTTTCATTTCCCTAATTTCACAGTGCATAATGATCTACTCATCTATTTTCTTATTTAAAAATATCAACAAGATGTTTGGTATTATAAATTACATTAAATAATAGACATTAATAATGCATTATACTCTTGAATCAATTACAATCTTTAAATTAAATCCAAATATATTAATACTTAGATAATAATTAATATAAAATTAACTTTTAAATATAGCTCTGTATTACTTGGTGGGAATTATATTAGTAGTTAGAATACTTTACAGACATAAGCCTATCTAAATCAAATTACAGGCACTGCTGACAATTCATTAAAAGGAATTAGAATATACCATCTATTAGATAATTGCAACATGTAATTCCATTATTATATAGATGGCATCTACCTCATTCTTTTAAACTGCCACACTATTACTTGTGCAATTTTACTATGTACTGTGCCACTCTTTAAAATTATTTCAACAGCAGTAGTGCTAAAGGAAAAGAGCAATTTTTTAAAGCCTAATACATCTGAAGGGGAAAGCACTCAGAGTATCTAAATATGTTTTCTATGCGCAGTTTGAACTGCAGTTGTTCAAAGTGGAGCGTTGCCTTTGGTGTGGAACATGAAGTACTTGGGAGAGAAGAGCAGAGCGGCATCAAAGGAGGCCCCACCATCTGATGCCACAGAATGCACGTATTGATTTCATATTTTGAAAGGCTTCCTCTACCTTGAACACTTTGCAGATCCAATGAAAGTCTGAGCTGACCCCAATGAATTTAAATCCTGCTCTAACTAAAATGTAGCATTGGAGAAGGACACACAAGTTATTCTATTATTAGGCTTGTTATCAGCAAGCATGGTAGTAATTCAGAGACAAATATATGACACATTGAACTTTTGGACCAGAGAGATGACAAAACCTACAAATATTACCTGTATTTAAAATTATCAGTAGACTGTGAAGAAGAAGCTGCTTCAGAGTATCTTTTATAAGGTAGGCAGAGGTTGCTTTTTTAACAACAATTAAGTTAAAATACCTAAATAGCCATTTTTTCTGACCAGTTAATATTATACATGTTTTTAGCCTTCAACAAGTCAAATTAAAGTGACTTTTGGATTTGGCTTTGGCATTAGGTCTCTTTCACACTTGCAGCTTTTAATTTTATACACTGTTTAGTTTAATTATTAATTAACTTTCAAAAGGACCATGATAATTTTTTAACTTGTAGCAGAATCAAGAGATTCTTGTCATACTCAAGATACTGATCCCATTTTAAACCTGGGTGCTAGGTAATCCCATATGTGAAGATGCTCCCGGTAGGGAAGGGAATATTGCACATATGTTAAACAGTTTCTTCACTAGACAATGTGGTTTTATGAAAAGGGAAAACAGAATAAGTAGATAACTGTCTTTTACTTCCATTATTAGGTGTTGCTTCAAATTTGTTTTAAATTAGAACTGTGTTTCTAATGAACACAATTCTTCCCACTGTCCATGTAATCAGCACCAGACCCACGGACAAACTCCCTGGCAGTCTAGGGCACACACTTGAGGGAACCTAAGATGCTGTTAATAAAAGTTGCAGCTGGTACTCCTCTCACAGAAATTCCTACTCTAGAGCAGGATCCGTGTTTGTGTCTGGGCTGCCAAGGTAGAATGCTGCATCTTGGCATGCCTGGCAGTGACAAGGGACAGCTGGACATATGCCCCAGTCTGTTGAGCTGCCATGGCAATGATAGCCCTTGGCAAAATGAACGAGTAAGAGCCATACATAACATTTCCCATCTTGCAGCTAAAGCTATCAGAGCATGTCTGCCTCAGTCCCATAGCTGAAACCATCCCTGTGCATCCCTGAATCTCAATACAGCCAAATTAATCTCACTTTATTTAGAATTCAGCTCTGAAAAAACCATATTTTCCCTACTGAGCTTGCATTTTTTCCTGTTTTGCAGTTTTTGAGCACTCATGGGCTAGGCACAGTGTTGGTTACTTGGCTGATGATAAAAAAGGTGTCTGAACAATGTTTTTGTTATAGTATAAAAGTCATAGTATAAAAGTCATAGCATAAAATACATAAATATGAATTCATACAAAATTCTTACATGTGTTTGCAAGTTGTCTCCAACATCTTAATCTCATGTCTTTGTCAGACTTAATTTGAAGAACAGTTTTCTGGGCATAACTCCTAGGTCATAACTCAGAAGTTCACCCAGGGCTGAAATTTGGAGTGAGCTCGTGGCCACCTCACTGATTTCACTGCCTGCTCCATATCGGTGCCGTCAAGGGGGAACCATACCCTGTTGATTTTATAGGGTCACGTTTTCATGGGCAGCTGGTTCGACACCCTCAAAATATAACTGCTGTGCATCAACTTCAGTTAGACATAAAAGTCATATCAGGCTGCTTCTGCTTTGTGATTGGGAAGAGATTGCATAATACAGACACATTCCCTTTATACAGAAACACCTGCATCAGTAAAAGTCTTTGGCTACCATATAAGATAGGATAGTTGTGAAAGGGTGAGATAAAAGTGATTTGTGTAAGTCACCAAGCAGCCTACTGCCAAAACCAGAACCCCTCAATGTCCTGTCAGCTATGAAAAAATATAATATTTCTAAAAATACTCCTAGTTTAATATGTCCACTCTGGCACAGAACCTGTAATCAAACACTCCTGGGGGTGCAGGATAAAAATAAATAAGTGAAAGTAAAATAAAAGTATAGAGCTAAATAAATCAGCTGGGATAAATACTTTTTCTCTTTTTACCCTCAGCTTTTTCCCAAAGAAAGTTAAGGAAATTTTCTGTGGGAAAAAGAGAAACCACCTTTGGGAAAACAGCAGCAATCAGTGCACAATAAAATAACAGATTAAGTGAAAGATTCTTTATTATAAATACATCTAGCAATTCATTGTACTTGATACTTTGGCCCATTTAAAAATGAGCTTATAAAGCAACATTATTTCTTAGACTGATAACCAGCCTGTTGGATTTCAGCGAGGTCAGAGGCTTCCCTGTTTATTTAGCTGAAGTAGTCTTTTAGCTCTCTGATCTCCTCAGTCTGTCATTATTATTAGTCTTCCTTGAGTTCTGCTTTTCAAATACCTTGTCTCCAGCTCACTTTGCATTTCCTAGTCAGCAATTTAACCCTACAGACAGTTTATAAAACAAGATAAAAATCCATAAATTAGGCGTCCATGGGTGCCTGTGCCCTATATCTTTGTCAAGGATGATCACAATCAAACACTTGTTTCTCGAGACAGCCTGTCAGCAAGCACAATTACAGGTTTTCAACTTGCCCTGCCATAGCACAAGGCAGGAGACTCGTGTAGCAAGGGAAATAGCTTCATTTCATTCTTCACCTGTCTCTTTTCTGTCTCTTTTCTTATTTCTACTTATTTTCTTTACAGATTGTCATTAATACTTTTTTGAGAAACGAAGACTTTATTAACAATGCTATATTATTCATTTATATTCCCATATGGGCTCAGTTATTTTAGAGACAGTGTAAAAAAAGAAAAAAGGAGATTTTTAACCCAGGGAGTTTGGCAGCTCTGTCACATCACCACAGCAGCATGGGGAGGCCAATGGGAGGCACAGGTCCAAGGTGCCAGAGCTGAACTGCGAGTATCACCCCCACTAGTGCAAACCCTTTGAAACACTGACATCCTCAGGATCCTATATTTCTAGAGATGAAGGCAAAATCCTCACACAATTGTGTAGAGCAGAAATTTTGCCATGGACTTCACTGAAATCCTAATTGTGTAGGGGTTTGTTTGGTTTTTTTTTCCCCGTTTTTTGTTTGTTTGTTTGTTTGTTGGGTTTTTTTGTTTGTTTGTTTTTGGTTTTGTTTTGTTTTTCCCTTTTTTTTTTTTTTTTTTTACAGCTGAAGAAGATATGCTAAGGACTGAGAATGTAACTTACAACTATGACTCCTGGTGCTTGGATGGTAGGAATAGTGTATTTAGAAACATCTTTCCTGTAAGTAGTGGCAATTTTTGGATTAATGCTGCGGACTACTCATCATCTGAAGCAGCACCTATTATAAGAAGCTCCAAATTGTGCTCTGTTGAGGGAGGAAATATGATAATGATGTATTAAAAGCCTGTATGCCTGTCATGGGTTTGGAATTCTTTGGTTTAATGCTCCCACTGAAAGTGTGCTGCCAGTTGCCTTCCCTTCCCTCTGCCTCCTGCAGTGGGATGGAGAGGAGAATTGGATGAACAAAAGGCAAAGATCATGGGCTGAGTAAGGACAATTTACTGAAAACAGCAATGACATAAGAAAGAAACAAACAGTAATAGCAACAATACTAATAACAAAAGTTAGAGAGAGAGTAGGTGTTGGTTTGGTGGGGGTGTGTGTGTACAAAAATTAATCCTGTTCTGAGGTTAATTAACCTGTCCAGAACCAGGACAACACCACAGGTCATTATGATGGAGTTTAGTGACAGGAGAGAAAATGGGTACGTATTTAAAGACCCATCCTGAAGTGAGCCTTAGTACATTGCTGTAAGGAAAAACAGGATGATGCTGTATTAGTTTAGTGTCTTTTCCTCTCAAATTCCTCCAGGAACCATGATATATTAGGAAATTCTGCCATGGTCTGAGGGCTTCCCTATGCCTCAGAGCCTCCTCCAGGAGGGTTCTGTCTTGGAGCTCTACCAGGAACACCCACATCATATCATCCTTTGCTCCTGTCCCTGATGTGTCTGTCTCATCACCCTCACCCTAATACGGCCCCAAGGAACAGTCACTGGCCATGCTCCAAAGTCTCATCAGAGTCACCATGCCAAGAATCTCCAGGTACAGGTAAATATTTAAGACACTTTTACTTCTCTCTCTGCATGCAGCAAAGAACTTAATATTGCAGTAAGACTCCCACCTTAATTTTCTATTTCTTTCCTCAAGGAAGCAGATCTATTATCCCAAATATGAGCAAGCATTTAGACAGCCAGGCAGAGCACTGACACAGTGGTACATCTCAGTCACTAATTCCAATGCTGTCTCCTGGCTGTCACATTTTCTGCTTTTCTGACAAATATTGCCACTTGCACAATATTATTCCACTCATAACAGGCCTCCAGGCAGATTACAAACAATTAATTAGTTCCCTTTGATTCCAACAATTCAGGCAGTTTTTCACCTTTGTACTAATATACTCATTGAGACTGAAATTCTGAACTTAGATTCATGGAAGCTACAGGAGATCACATTAAAAGCCTTGTTTAGGTCACAGTAGATAACAGTCACTCTGTTCTGGTTATCCACAGAGCTTGTCATTTCCTTGCAGAAGGCAATGATGTTGGTCAGACATGGTTAACCTGTGATTAATTCATGCTATCTAGTCCCAGTCATCATCCTGCCCTTCATGTGCCCAGTAATAGCTTCCAAGAGAACACAGTCCATAATTTTCTCAGGGTTCAAAGAGAAGCTGACCAGCCTCTGATTCCTGGAGTGCTCCTTCTTGGTTTTTCTGAAGATATGTGCAACGCTGGCTTTTATGCAGCCTTACACCCCAGTTTTCACAATTTTCAAAGAATATAGAGTGACATCAGCTACCTTTCTGACCATCATTCTATGCATCAGTCTTGACCCATGGACTTTACTGTGTCAAGATTTCATGAGAGATTTTTGACTCAACTATCTTCTATTATTGCAGATTGCAGTTTCTCTCCTTAAAAACTCAATCTGCATATACTGGTATATTGGCTTGGGAGATCTTATTTTTGCTGCAGATCACAAAGATGACGCTGAGTAACTGCCTATTCTGCATTTGCCTGTTTGTACCATCTGCACCTTCTTTTTTTTTTTTTTTTTTTTTTTTTTTTTTTCTTTTTAATTTCTGTTACTGTTAATGCAGTGATAGAAGTTCCTCTTGTCAGCATGTCCTTCCTGTATACACCTTTTTGGCACTGGAACTCACTCCTTACTTCCCAAGCCATTTTCCTGGTACATCTCATTTTCCAGAGTACCAGGAAAGATCATTCTTGAGCTGTCTTGGATACCTGCCCGCTCTCCTGAGCTGTTTTTTTTTCTTTAAAGTTCCCTCCCACAGGACCTTGCCTACCAGTGTCCTGGAAAGCCAAAGCCTGACCTCTTGAATCCTAGGGCCTGGTACATGTTTTCCTCATTCCCCTCAGTCTCAAATTCCCTTTTTCTAGGTCACTAATTGCCATAAGTTTAATACAATTATATATGTTGAGATGAGTGCAGAAACATGGTTTATCACATTCTGTATGGATTTTCACTTTTACATCTTGATTCAAATTGTATTTGGACTGGATTCAGGGAATCTTGTTCCACAGGAAGGACCATGAGGTTTAGGCATCAGGTTCCCAATGTAGTTACATATTTACGTTGTACAAGGGTACTGATCTGGGACAGCCTGTTGCCTGTTGCCTTGAAAACACTCTGCTCGTGAACATATTCCTTAACTCTGACTTTTGTTCAGTGTTCAGTGTTTGGGCTCATTCATTGCAGTAGTCCACACCTTGGCACCACATGGTGTCATTTGCAGTTCCTGCAAGGTATTTGCCTTTAAATCATACCAGCTGCAGAGCTATAAATTAATTAGATGTGAGGCAGGAGAGGATCAAATCAATGAAACACAGTGCTATCACAACAAGTGGTGTGTATTTTCAGAAAGCCTGTTTTTTCCTGGTGAGTCTGAACTCATCCAGAATTGCTCTCTGTTTCACTGCTTTGGTGATTTACTTTCTGGCCTTTCTAAAAAGCTTTAAATAAATTTCTGTAGCTCACCATAGTTGGGAAGTCATGGACTTTATTCTCCCTAACTTGAAGTTATCCCTTGTGAGGATTTTAAGACTTTTAAGTTCAGCATTCTCTAAATTAATCCAAGCAAATAACCCAAAGAAAGCAAAGGAAACAATGTCTGGGATCTCAGGGCTCTTGTGGTCTAACAGCACCGTATCATCTCACAGCATTTCAAAGTCTTCAGTCAAATAAGTATTCAGTCCAACAGCAAAATCTCTTGGTTTTCAGGAACCAAAGCTCTAGGGTTTTTCATCTCAACTCTAAATCCTTAATCTTTAGATTTGGCAACGTCTTCTCTTTTGATGGACCTTATTACATGCAGGGTCAGAATCTGAGATGGCTTTTTGTCATTTTAAATAACTTTGCTTATTTATTTATTACAATTTTTTTTTTTTTTTTTTTTTTTTTTTTTTTAGTTCTGAGGACATCGAGGAACTGCAGAAGTGTTGCTCCTTTGGTCTGTCATTACATGAATCTTGCTAAGAAGTCATTAAAGCATTTCAAATAAATAAATGTATCATTACAGTTATCAGCATGTGACCCTTGATGCTCTTGCAGTTCCAGTAGCCTTTTCATCAGATAGGAATAAATACTTTGAGAACTGTTGTACAAGGAGCTGCTCAAAACAGGCAGATAAATGACCTTTAAGACAAGCTGTGTGGTTTGTTTCATTGGGGTGTGGTGTTTTTTTTGGTGATTGTTTGTGGGTTTTTTGGTTTTTTTTTTTTTTTTTTTTTTTTTTTTTCCAGTTAGTTAGTTAAAGAAATAAAACCTGTAAAATAAACAGGAATTCCAATCTTCAGAATGTAAAGCATTGAAGAAGGAAAATATATGGACCCATCCCTATGGATCAAGCACGAACTGTTCCATGTTGATCTTCTGCTTTGAGTTTACTTAATAAACACCAATCCCCTCCAGAGCTTGCCTCCAGCCCACAGTGCTCCTGATTGATGGATCTGTTCTGGATGAGCCAGAAAGGGGAGAAGCAAAAGGCACAATTTCAAGCTTCAAATGAAGGACCATAAGGTTGGTTTGAGAAAGGAGAACCTTTGCTAGTGATCTGAAAGATACAAGTTAAGTCTGAAGATAAATTATCCAGAGAAATCAATAGAGATTTCTATACAGTCTTGGGGTGGAATTCTGATAAGAAGCATTAAGTTCAAGAAAAAAAAAATCCTAAAGGTGAGATCTATCAGATTGTGGAACAGTCTCCTGCTAAATGTAGTGAAAGCAGAATGGTTTGAGTTACATCATTCAAATGCTTCACGTGGTATCATATTTACACTGTCAACAGAAAGCATTTCCATTAAAAAAATTGCTGCTCTACATTTGTGTCAAGCACTTTACATTTAGAAAAGTGAAAGACAATATTCACTTTTTCACTTCTTCTATGTTTCTAGTTATTATTTTCTTACTATTGGGAACACTTGTATTGCTTTCTGTATGTTTATTTGGTTTGTTTTGTTTTTATGCAGGTGGCAAACAGAAGAATAGGAAAATGCAGAGTGTTCATAATGTGGAGTTTCAGAGGTGGTTTTTTCATCCTTCAGAGAGTAAAGATCAGAATGAAATTGTCTCCAGCAATTTGAATGTTTTATTTTTCCTGAATGGAAGAACACCTGAAGTGTGGAGCTGTAATGTGGTGAAGAATATGTACTGTTACATTGCCAGGAATATATTTCTCAAGGACCTATTCTCCTCTTATGGCAGACAGAAGGACACTAATGACAACAAAAATTATACATCTGCCATAGGAAACTGATGATGGTTCTTGCCCTGATATGGCCATTTTGCTACACTGGTATTTCAAGCACTCTGTACCTTATACTAACCACAGGTTAGCAAAATGTTTCATAAACATGATTTTTACTCACCAAAAATATACACATATGGAAACACAGACATTTAACACTGTTGCATGCCAATGCCTAGACTTCAGTAGCATAATTCCTAAGGGAAAAACGCCTATGTGTATATATAAAAACACACTTAATATAAAATTGGACTGAAAACCAACAGGCCCTTCAAAGCACGTATCTGTTTGAGCAGGGATGTATCACTGCCAGTACACAGCCCCTGGACAGCCGAGGCCTTTGGTGGATCAGAAGTGCTTCAGAGACAAAAAACCAAGCATAGCTCAGCTCCCTCTGCCAGCCTGGCTCCCCTGGCTGCTCAAGGGCCCCGGCAGCACTTTGTGCTACCTGGTGGCCCAGATGATTTCTCACAGAAAATTTGGCAGCAGAGATATGTGAGGTATCTTTCAACGGGCTACATTTTGCAGCCAAACCACTTAACCTGGCACTTTGCCTGGGCTAATTAGTCCTGCAGAGAAGATGGGCAAACCAGCTCATAAGACCATAACACAACCAGTCTGCTCCTTGCACCTGAGCTGGCCGTGGAATGTTACCTGAGGCTTCTGTTCAGGGTGCAGCAATCATGGGATATTAATTAGTGGTGTATCCAAAGTCATCAGCCCACAGATGAGGGGGCAAATGAAATGAGCTAATGGGAATGCACAATAAGAAGTTTAAAAAAAAAAAAAAAATCCTATTGTGTTTAGTCTCTCAAAAATATCATTCTCTTTGAGCAGATACCTCTTGACAGGACAAGCTTATTTTCAAATCTTAGGGTTATATGAAGGCAAAGTAGTGCAAGAAGTTCTATGAATACATATCATGGTCATGTAAATTATTTATCCGAGAAAATCACTGGAGCTATTTCAAAAATATCCGTAGGTCATATATTTTCAGGTACATGAATCTTGCCTTAGCAGCATTGCTAGCTTTTCTTGGCTTATAATGCTGTATTTTTTTTGAAATTCACACAGAAAGCTGGTGAGCAAATGGAGAAAAATATTGTAGAAATTGAATAAAATTGAATAAAAATCAGAAATCTCTTTTAGCTAATTCACTTTCTGCCAATGGAATTCAAATGTACTACGAGAGAATAAGCTGAACATAAATGATTTTGAAGTCACAGTGAAGTCGATGATGAGCACAGAACAGAAAAGTTAACTCTTTAAAGTTAAAAAACACAGTTAGTACTGTAAGTAGTAACTCTAGTTCTAAAATCACAGAAGGGAAGAGGCACTAAAAGCGTACTTCTAGGACATATACTTAGCTTTATAAAATGCAAGCATCCTACGTGAAACTGCTGGGAGAGAAACATGAAATTGAAGATGGCTGTAAATGGTGAAGTTGTCCAGCTCAAATCGTATGCTAAATTATCCCAGCAATCTGGAACTTGTAAGATTCTTTGGTTTAACTTAATGTTTGATTCATAGTCATAGAAAATATCAACTTAGAATGCTGGGTCGCTCAGCAATTTGTAAGAACATGATAACTCACCCCACAACAAAATTATTATTTCTTACTGGTTATTTTATTATCTGTTCAGTATTTCAAAAATCCAAATACTCTGCTAATTTGTCCACATTTTGTAGTGGTGTGGATGAAACATGTTTTGCACAGATTGTCTAAGACTTCCAAAATGCTTTCATGGTTTTACTGCTGCTGCTCCGAGTCAAAATGCAACAAATTGCTTGGAACAGTATTTAATCTGTCCACAGTCTAATTATTTGTTTCAAAGAATGTTCTTGTACCAGAAGATAAATGCTATGGCTCTCTAAAGGCTTCCCCAAAAACAAGGCTTTATACCTCAAACAATAAGATCTCATACTTTCCCTTATAGCACTTACACGGATGCACACTTATAACACCAATGTGTTGCGCTCTCCAAACTCAGAAGATGGAAATTCCAAAAAGTCTTCTGCACAGCAGAGATTAGGGCTTTTCATGGATCACCTTTGACTCAAGCTTTTGCATGAGTTGTGTTTAGCACTACCTTGGCCCTGAGCAGAGGAAGTGTGGAGCGGCAGAGGAAACCTCACAGTGATCAGGGCAAGCACATTTATGTCCTGATTACAAGTTTCCTGCCAAGGAATGGGACACAAAGAGACCACATGTGAAAACTGGCCCTAACTAATAATTATGGTTGACGTTTTAAATTTAGTTGTTTTCTACGGTTTCATTCCTTTCTTAGAGAAAAGATACTGCCACCACCATCTATTTCTACTGCACTCAGATCCAGCATGCTATTGTGCCAGGGTGCTAAATCATGCAAAGACAAAAAAACACCCCAAATCCTCTAACTTTAAAAGCTGGATCCTAGATTCACAATAAACCAGTTCAAAAGATGAATGCTCAAACCCACACTTTATCATCTGTGTAAAGACACTTGTAGGTCTAGAAGGAAAAGCTCTGAAATATCCTAGGTACCTATCAGAAAAGAAAACAGAGGTATCTACCTCTCTGTAGGGGCTACAAGGGTATATAAAGTGACTAACTCCCACTTACATGTCTAACTTTTGATGTGTAGATTAGGGCAGATAAATGTGCTCCATACTGTGAAAGAAAAAAGTGACTTAGAAGAATGGAGCAGAGTACAATCAAATATATGCATCATTATTTTTTATTACTATGTAAGAAGAATTGTAAACACCATCTATATTCATCTCCCTCCAACCTGCCCACTGGTAAGTGATTTATGTTGACACATATTATGAGACAAGATTTGTAAAAGAAGGCAACAGCTTTAATTCAATAGATCATATAGTTGGGGTTTTTGCAGCTACAAGAGTGGGCCAGAAAAAGGTATTTTCATCTTTAGAATCCCTCCTCCTCTCACATCCCCAAGGAACACAACTGTAGGAATATTACCACACAGAGAAGTTGCATGATAACAGAAAAATCATTTGAAGAAGAAAATGCTAGCTAGCGGGTCAGTTCTAGGAGACCCAAGTCACAAGTCCACTAAGGAAAAGAGTTATTTTTATAAAAAAACCAGAAAATTGTAAGATCAGAGTCATTACAAAATAACAGGTCAGGATAAACACTGATTATACAACCTCGTGAGAATGATTTGCATTCTAGCACATGCACACAGTAAATTAGAGATTGGGGTGCTATCAAACAGAAACTCCTAAGAGGAATCATTGCATTTGCTGGTTCTCATCAAGTATTCAATCAGTGCAGAGCTCAAACCAAGCCAAGTCTTGACACAAAAATACATTGTTAGTCCATTACTGAAACGGCTCAAGCGAAGGCTGACCTTTGGGAATTGCAACTCCAGTCATCATGGCAATCTTAGCTGGAATCAGAGTTAACCAGACAAATCATAACATCCACTCTGAATAGTCATGCACCACTTCCCTATCTCTGCAATCAACAGAGCAATCCCTTCTGTATTCCTTCCTATGGGACACGTGAAAAAAATGCACTTCGGCATGCCCTTGTAACAACCTGCATTTGTTAGAACTGCAGAGTCCAATAAGCTTCAGTGCAGACGAAAAAGCCAATAAAAATACTGATTAAAGTGAAAGCAATGGATTTGCCAGTAAAGCACACAGGAGAAACAGCACTTCAGTCCTTGTGTGCTGATTGCCACATGCCTGATAGAATCGTGCTTCATCATTGGCCTCTTTATTGTAAAACCACAGAGAAAGGAGAAGAGAAAACTGCTGGGACTTTGGTGAGAAATCTAATATGTAAGAAAAATTGGAGCACAAAATCAAAAATAGTGACATTCAGAAAAAAACCCTCTGAACCTGCTTTAAAGGGGAAGGTACTGGGTTGTCAGGTTTTTGGCTCCCAGAGTAAACTGAAGAGGATAAATTAATCTGCTTTAGAATAGAAAGATGTTTGTGAAAAATGAAGATGAAAATAAAAAGGTCCTTCAGCATTTCCTGGGAAGGAGTGTACTGGGTTTGCATGGCCAGGTTTTGGTAGAGGGGGTTACAGGAGTGGCTTCTTGAGAACCTGCTGGAAGCTTCCTCCACATCCAGGCATCAATCCCAGCCAGCTCCAGGATGGACACACCACTGGCAAAGGCTGGATCAATCAGAAATTGTGGTAATACCTCTGTGGTAACATATTTAAGAGGGAAAAAATTAATTACTGCAAAGGTGTAATTGCAGACAGAGAAGAGCAGAGTGAGAACATGTGAGAGGAACAATTCTGCAGATGCCAAGGTCAGTGGAGAAGGAGGGGCAGGAGGTGTTCCAGGTACAAGAGCTGAGGTTCCTCTGCAGCCCATGGTGAGACCATGGTGAGGCAGCTGTGCCCCTACAGCCCACAGAGGTCCCTGGGGATGCAGAGATGCACCTGCAGCCCATGGAAGAGACCATGGAGAGGAGGCTGTGACCCTCTGGGAGGCCTGGCAGGGACCTGCAGACCTGTGGAGAGAGGAGCCCACACTGGTTTAATGGTAGGATTTGTGACCCCGTGGAAGACCCATGCCAGAGCAGGCTGTGCCTGAAGAACTGCACCCCATGGAAGAGTGACCCACATTGGAGCAGTTCATGGAGAGCTGTCTCCTGAGGGAGGGACCCCACACTGGAGCAGCAGCAGAAACAACTTGTGATGAACTGACTGTAACCCCCATTCCCCATCTCCTGAGTAATGGAGAGTCCAGGGAGGAGGGAGAGGTGTGGAGAAAGTGTTTTTAAGATTCATTTTACTTCTCATTATTGAGTTTATGATCTCATGGTTTTGTTAGAAATAAATTCAATTAATATTCCCAAGTTGAGTCTGCTTTGTCTGTGATGGTACATGGTGAGTGACCTCTCCCAGTCCCTATCTCAACCCATGAACTCTCTGTTATATTATCTTTTCCCTGCCAGCTGCAGAGGGCAGTGACAGAGCAGCTTTGGTCAGCGCCTGGCAAAGTCAGGATCCTGGAAGAGCAGACCAGTGATGGTGTGGGAATCGCTTACAGGCACCAGAAGCAGCAGTGGTGGCTGTGCTCTGCTGGCTGTTGGTGGCCCATGGGACACCTCCATCACCAACACCTGGCTGCCATGTACTGTTCAGTGACGTGCACTACTGGTGCTGAGGAACAGCACTTTCTGCACTCTCCAGTGGGTTACACAATTTTATGCTTCATCCCCCTACCTCACATCCCAGGGATGACATCCCCCAGAGAACACAAAAGCAGATAAATGTGAAAAAAGTTACTGTATGAGGTTTGGGAGAAGAGTTTTTTCCACCAGAGTCAAGTTAAAAGAGGTTCCAGGTGAGAGGAAGCCAGCTGCGGCTGCCAGGATAAAAAGGCAGCTATTTGAACCTAATTTGATATTTTAATTCCAGCAGCCTAAAAAGCCTTCAGTTAACTAAAGGCCAAGTGATTCTCAGCAGAAGAAAATTAAAAAAAAAAACCTGTACAGAGAGAAGGACGCTTTTTAGTCCCTCTAAAGTGAAATGCTGTGAACCATACAATTCCAATTTCAACCTCCCACTTAAGTATTCATGTGGATATCCTTTGCACTGCAGTGGGAGTAAAGGCACTCCCAAAGTCACAGTAATATAGCTCTTTTTCATGGCAATATACTTCAAAGGAATAGGTTTACAGATCTACTTACAGGTGCTTAGGATCGATTTGAAAATGTGTGAGGCATCAAGACTCATCTGACCTCACAGATTAAACATGATATGTCATTTCTACTACAACTTGCATAACCTTCTCATGGATACTCTTGTCCCCATAAATCTTGGGGTTAGCTAACCGAAGAGTGAAGAGGAACTTCTGTTTGCCAGTGTCTCTGTAGCATATTCAATCATCAGGGGACAACAAAGTCTTTCACAAAGCCATTATAACAACAGCTAGCAATGCAAAAGAAGATAACAAATACGGAAACCTGAACTGAGGAAACCACTGTTTTCTTTTGCTTTTGCTTTTGTTTTTTTTTAATATTATGCAATTACATCTATTAAAAATACATATTTGTGATCTAAGAGAATGAGGTTGGGAAAGATGGATAAAATGGGAAAGATGGACAAAATATGAAAGAAAGGTTCAGAATTAGTAATGCTGTAGTGTTATGTTCTGTACTTTATGACTTAATTCTCACAGGTAAACATGTTTACACAATCTAGATTTTAAAATGACTTCAAATATTTACTTTTAACAGTATGAAAAGAACTACTCTGTAACTTTATTAGTCCTCTTGAAACATGTTTTTAGACATATGAAGAAGAAGGACATAGATCAGTCAAGGAGAATTCACCAAAATTAAAATGCACCTGACCAACTTCACAGCCTTTGACAAAAAATGGATTTGTGTATGTGCAAAAATGTGTTTCTCACTTTTAAGTGCAGCATCACCAATAAAGTGAACACACTTAGAAATAATAGGTATCTTCAAGTTGTTGGGCATGATTTATCTTCAGATTTCAGCATGTGGCAATCCAAAATTTTAATATGTGTCACCAGTATGATGCTATTGCACAACAGTACATTTCATTCTGAAACACAAAATTCTGTTTGTATTTTTCCTTTCGTGAACACTAATATTAGGGAACTCTGATGGTTGGACTGGATGAACCTCAAGGTCTCTTGCAAAATCGATGATTCTATGACTCGATTCTATGAATGTGAGTGGCTCTCCTCTCCACTCAAGGCCCTGCTTTTCCCTGGGCTGTGTAAAATGTTACCTCATCCCTCTCCAAAATGTGATTTTGGATTGTATGAAACATATTATTCAATCATTTATAGCCTTCAAGGACTGTCATTTCATCTTAGACAAGGTATTAGTCATATATATGAGCCTGTTGTGTTAGTCACCTCTTGGCTTGGCTGTTTCGATTTCCTGGGTCTGAAACAGAGCGAGAACATACAACACTGCTCTTTGACAATTAGAAAGGTGTTCAACTACACATCAGCTTACATGATATTATTTTACATACAGAGTATTTATAGGATAAAAAAGCAGTAATTGAAGGAATAGAATGGAATCACCAAGAAATGCTGATTATTTTGCATTGTGAGGAGGAAGCAAAGTATCCACCATTTTAAAACCTTTGTCTTCTGCAGAACAATATGGTGCAGGAGCCCTGACGGAAACACAAATGTTTAATTTACATAAATGTTAATTTACCCAGTGTAGATGGTATTCTATTTTAGAGATATGCAAGATAACACAAATTAAGAAAAACAATTTTTATGCTACATTTGTCAAAATTTCTCACTACTATTGTAGCACATGCTGACCTTGTAAAGACTGAAAACTGTGAAGAGTTGCTTTGCTGAAGTAACAAGAGCTACAATATTGTGAAAATTAACTGAATGGAAGGTGAAAAAAAACAGTCTCAGACCATCAGCATGAGAATACACTCTTTCTGGTGATAAGGAAAATAAAATTTAAAGGAACAAATAACTCTGGCTTCCTGTCACTATTAATGAAATTTCATTTACCTTTTCTATTTAGCAGCTATCAGTCTTCATATATCAAATTTAATTTTGCACAGTTATACATTATTCTTCAGTTGTATCAAGAAATTAACCTCATAGATTGTAAAGCCAGATGGGACCACTATGAGCATCTAATCTGACCTCATAAACCAAAGAACATTTCTCTTAATTAAGTTCAAGCTGAGTGTGTGTGTGTGCACACATATACATATATATGCATATTTTTTAAATTGAGTGCCTGCGATTATAACAACTCAAGTCCTAATCTAAACCCAAGTCTGCTTAAACCACTGGATTATGGATAAGAGCATTAAGGCTGACACTTCCAAAAAATAAAAATGGTTTCCTTTTCTTTTTTTTTGGTTATTTGGTTGCCAGATTGGAAAGATAGTGTCACTTGCCTTTTAGCGTTCACCAAATGTATTTCAGTGTGGGAAAATAATCAACGTTTTAAAATTAAAATTCAACACTACCTTTTACTTACAGCACCTGAATAATTGTTAAAAACAACTAATTACCTGCATACCAGAAAGCACATTTAATTAGCTGCTCATAAACAGAATACATTTCAAAAGCCCTCCAGGGGGATAGGTGCAGAAATTCCATTAACCAAAGTTGTGCATGAATTTGAGCACTTCGAAAATATACTCTGGAGACTGCTTTTATGCATATTAGTTTTTCTCTTCAGAGTACATTTCCCTCTTCCATGTGTGAATGCATGAATGGGAAGTTCTGTCCACCAAAGGAGTATGAGATTTTATGAATGAAGGAACAGCGGGGTTTTTGCCTTTTCTAACTGGGGGTAACAAAACTGATGTTGGGGGTCTTTTCTTTTACAGACTCAGGAAAAGCGATGGAAATCACATCGACAGAAAATGGGAAATTTATATGCAAGAATTAAGAGAGGGACAGAGTTGGCAGTCACTGGGAGTCTGGCTTTGCCAGGCAGCTCTGCCATGGAGCGTGAGTCATTCAGAACCTTCTCTTCCTGTTTTGCTACAATATTAAGACAATAGCAGGGTAGCGGAAAAACACATCACCCCCTTCTTGCCCAGCAATATTAGGGCCCTGGGAGACACACACAGACACACATCCCCGCACCGTCTCTCACATGCATTCGCTTCATCCAATTTTCTCCTCTCTCCAGCCCGAAACAAAGCTGCAGCCAACTTATTGAAGCAAACAAATGCATGGTCTCTTTCTCTTTTAAATAGTACAAGTTTTCTGGGTTCCCTCTTGATGAAGTAATGTCAATCCTTGTCTAACTTAATTCTTTACTGCAGAAATTGTCACCTTCAAAATTAATGGTCCTTTTCAGAGAAGAGTGCCTATCTCAAAGCATTTATCTGATAGAGCTGGCAACATTTTCCACGAACCATCCTGCATCAGGAAACCCTTTTTCATTGAAATTGAAAGTCTTACATGAACATGTTGATTTTTATAGCATTTGACAGAAATTTTTTTTATGTTTCAAATAAAACTGGAACATTGAGCTTTCTTACTTGGTTTTGTTGTGATGGTACAGTCTTGTTCTATTTCTATTTGCACTTGTTTTAGAACTTAATTTCTAAATAATGCAATATTGTTTCCTGTAATTCAATATTATATTCTAATGTTCTGAGATTGCCAGGCTGAACTGTTTTGACACTGCTGAAATGGAAGTTTTAGTAACAGTTATATAGATGTCTAGAAATATATTTACTTCAAAGTTTCTTCTTGGTTCTTCGGTTGCAGTGGTTTTATTCAGTGTTAAAATATTGATATTTCACTGAAGAAGGAATTTGGTTTTTGATCAAATGTCTAATAACTATGTAAGTAGGTAAGTGCATGCAGACAGTTTTTTACGTAGTGGTTTTTTTCCTCTCTCTTGACACAGAGAGTTCAATGTATTCTGAAATACAAAAAACACATGGATAACTTCCACATGTTCAGATATGAATTACCTGAAGGCTACACACATTACTGGTTTTCTTGCTTAAAGAAGAATTTTGAAGTGACTCTATTTGTATTGGTTGTAGCAAATTGTTTAAAGCTATAGGACATATATTTGCATTTATGCGTGCATCACTGTATATTTTCCTCACAGTTTTATACATCATGTAATGACTTGTGAACTGTGATGACTTAAGAAAAAATTAGGCAAGTCCAATGTAGAAAGTCTTGCAGTTTGACTCTCTAAATGATATCTCAGAAGCTGAAGCCAAATTTCTTCCAGTATTATTGATCTGCTGGAGGCAAAGCAGCTGCACCTACAGGATCACGTAGGTAGTTTGTCTCATGTGATTTCTGCATTAATAAGCAATTTTACGGTACTCTTAGACGCTGCTTATATTGCAATAATGGCGTCAAACAGCCTAATCATAACGTGATTGATTCCCTGGTCAGAAGAGGTGAAAAAGATGTCGAGTAGGCAAGATGATGAGGGGACGAGACCTCACCATGTGCCTGGAAATACTAAATCCCTCAGCAGACTCCTGTTGTATCCTAGGCAGCAAATGATAATGTTTGGAGAAAGCCACACATTTAATGTGTGATTTTGCCAAGTTTCAGACACCCACTGGTTGTGCTGTGGCCCAGTCTCCCAGTGGGTACAACGTAAACAGAGACAGCTCAGTCACCTCCTTTACTTTGCCTTTGAAACATTAAGCTCTACACATATGAAGCCAAACCTTCCCATCCTTCAGAGGAAAGATTTTTCTGCCTTTATCGTGCCAAAAATCATGTTCCTTATCCTTAGAAATAAATAATAATAATAATAATAAATTAAAGAAAAAAGGATGGGTCTGTCTAAATATGTCTTTAACCATGAATTTAAAAAGTCATCTTTTTTTCACATTCTAGATAGAGCTGATGAGCAATCACAGTCTCCAAACTGAATAGAAATTTGATTTGAAGAGCTTTACTCTTTCTTTTGCATTAAAGACAAAATACTGTAGAACACAGAAAAAATGTTTCTTGACATTTTTGAGCAAAGGAATTATGAGATTTTCTTTTATATTTTTAAAAGTGCTTTGAAATTATGAAAATAATTTCTATTATTTGGTATTTCTTATAACATTAGTCAGGATGAAATAATTTATAGCAAACAAGGAGTTCCTTGTGAATATCTTCATGGTATTTCCATAATTTCCACAGTTTTTCAGCATTAAGTGAGTGTAAAATATCAAAATTTTTAGCATCAGCTGAGACAGTACATTTCACATCTACATTAAGACACATGGATTAAAAGAAAAAAGAAGAAGGTGCTTCATTGTTGTAAGAAAACCTATGGTAAAACAGCAAGGCTTTTCTTGCCTCAGGCTACAATAGCTACTAGTTTAACTCAATGGTCAGAGCACTCCCTGGAGAACAAAAAGCCTTAATTCTATTGCTGGCAGTAACTTCCCTTTTGTTAGTGGCACACGTACAAAATTATTTTTAAAATAACACCACATGTATTAAACACTCACTCCAAGATTACTTATAAAAACAATGTTCCATATGTGCAAATGAGATTTTGGCAAGCACAAAATTATATGCAGAAATTACATTTGGGCATGGAAAAGACTCTCTTCACTAACACAGATAGATATTTAATTTCTATGGGATAAATTGCATGCTACCTATTCACTAACATAATTTTCCTGCTGATGATTGACATTTAGATATCAAAGAGGAAAAAAGATAGCATAACATTAGATTGCACATCTCGGAGGAGTAAAAGGTATTCATTAGGCAAGGTATGCCAGCAAATGGCATGCTAAAGTCTTAACAAAAATCATGTCAAAAGTCATGTCAATCTTTTTTTTTTTTTCTACTTCAAAAGCACATCTGTCTGTGGATGACAATCACTCATTCTGGCACCTGAAATATAACAAATAATATCCACACTCGAAAAAATGAAAGCTGGAATCAATGTGCAATACCTAGCATTGCTGACCGGTATTCAAGGACATGAAAATGCAAATAGAGAGGGCTTGCTATTCCCACGGGGAAGGTGTGCAGCTGAGGGGCAGCGTGGAAAGAAGGAAACCACGGCAAAGGAGCTCAGGCCTTCACAGGCTGTTTAAATCCCCAGAAGGGGAGTGATGCACAAACAGCAGCAAAGCCCCGGAGCAGGGGGCAATTGGCACACTTTCCTCCACAGGGCATCCTTCAGCCTGTTCAGAAATTGTGTTCAGAAATTCTCTCTGGCTCCAGAGAGAACCCCAGCCAGTGCCTGGAGTTGAAAAGAAGATGGTGTCTCTGATGAAACATATTTGTGTAAGGGTTAAATCAGAGGGGAAAATGAGGAATGATTTTTTTAGACTTTTTATGGGGATGGGGAAAAAAAAAAAAAAAAATCAGACTTCTCCCAGTGGGAGAAAGCCAAGACCTGCATTGAGAAAATAAAAAGAGAGCTGCATTGCAGAGTAACTGGACAAGGATTACTTTCTCCCACCAGGCTGAACTATTCGGAGGAGATGCACTACATATGAGAATGTGTACCCTGCTTTTGTGCCTAGTTTTGCTTCCCTTGAAAAGAATAATGTGAGCAATATAACAATAGCAAAATAAGGGAAGGAAGAAGATTTGGATTATCTGTGTTCATTAACCTAAACTATAATGCTTCTCTTAAATATTAAATACCTTTCTATGATTAGAAATACATTTTGAAAGGCTAAAGAAATAGATGGTGGATTTTTTTAAAGAATATTTCTCTATGAGACAATGAGCCAAGCAACACAGCTCCTCTAATCCTGTAATCTCTCTGGTAGCAATCAGCTTGGGGTACATTTCAGTTTGTTCACTTGTCATCTACATTAAGAGTCCTTCAATGAGCTTTTCTTTTAAAGTAAATACAGAATGACACATTTATAATTAGATCTCCCTGACCATTCCTTTCTAGGTTTGAAGGATATGAGACATGGACATGTCATGCAGACCCTGCTCCTGATCAGTGTGCTAAGGAGCTTAGACTTTCACTGTTGATTAGTGGATTGTAAAACAACCAACAAAATACACCATGGGTGCTGTTGGTTCAGATATTGTAGCCTCAGTTATTCCCTGCATTCAGGAACAATCAGACACTCAAGAAATGTTTTGAACCACACTGAAAAATAAAAGAAATTCAAACCATTCCTGAATTTCAAGTAAAGATTATTCAGTCATTTAAGAACATAATCCTCTGTGAACACAGCAGCAAGTAAACCTCCTGTTTCTGTTGAGCCTAAGAACAATAAATATGTCTTAAGATTATTAAGACTACAGTATTGTATTATGGGTTAGTGTTTGTAATTCCTCTTGATATTTAAATAATTTCTTAAACTTCATGGCCATTCAAAATGTCCATAACATTATTTATTACTAAGGGATAAAATGAGATTGTCTTGCTTGTTCCCTCTAGTTCAGATTCGTGTTTAATCACTCATATCTTTGGTATTGATGAGAAAATTTTTCAACAAATGTATCGTATAATTTTCTTTCTAGGAATAGCCTAATGAAGGTTAATTTTTGTTAGCTTTCTAAAATAAGAACTGTGTTCCAATATAGGCATCTATGTTTGCCAGCTTTCTTTCTTAATATATATATAAAAAAGAGGTGGGTTTTTTTACATCCTTAGAAGAAGAACCAGAGTTAATTACTCCACATATGTTCCTTGGTTCTATGTATTCGCTGATTAGAGGAAAATACAAGAATCACTCCTCAGTACTTCAGTTGTGCAACACTAACTTTACTAAGGGAAGACAACTTTGGGGATTTAGTGAATCAGCAATGTTCTTGAGCTTTCTGATTTTTAACATGGTTATTCAGCACCAATGTGGACCTCCTGGGGCCTCAACTCTTTCACTTCCATCATGATTATAATGTTAAAACAGATAACATTTGCCACTGTTCTGATCTCCCTCACTGTACTGGGAAAACAGAGATTTCCTGGTAATAACTTCCCACATTTAACTTCACAAAGTTTTCCATCCATATTTTCTACAGTTAATAAAATCTCCCTTGCCCATTTTAGTTTGTTCTGCTGTGTATTCTTCATTGGGTTTTTACATTAAGTGAGTCATTTTACCAAATCCCCAGCCAGTATCACCTAGCATTTAAACATTATGTTCTGGTTTTGGCTCAAACTGGCTATTTACTACCTCTTTTCCATCAGACCTTTTTTCAAACAATAATACTCTTGCAAATTCTAAGAACCCTGATCCTTCCGTTCTGGTAAGTATAGCTTCTCCAGCAGATCTAAATGAAATATGGCCAATGACTCAACTTCAGCCTTGAGGCACTACTTAATCTCCTTCACACTTGGCCATGGGCCTCCCTTTGGCCATTGCTCTACCCTATGATCATAACATGTAACTATTTAATATTTGTAGGGTGGGTTTTGAGACATCTGGGAAAAGGACTGTGTTGTAGCTCACCAGAGCTTTATCTGAAATACCTTAGTTGGCACCAATTTTCTCTCACACTAACTAGAACCTGAAAAGAATGATTACACCATCATTATGTAGATTAGATGTCATCTAATGTTTGGGATTCTGAGAAGGCTGCGTTCATGGGATTCTGAGAATGCTGCATTCAAGTCACTGGTTACAACACATATTGTCAACTATTCTTAATCTAACATTATGCTCCAAAATTAATTCTCAAACAAGCAAACTTTACCACAGTGAAATATTTTACTTGTAATTCACAAGAAACAAGAGCAAATTGTTCACCTGTCTCAGGTAGTATTGATTTCCTTGGGCATCATAAGTACACAGTTCCTCAAAAGAGAAGGATTTTTTTAGATATGGACCTAAATATGAATTTGGGAGCTTGATTTCAGACATTTAGCTTTACAACAGGAACACTAAAATTCTTGGAAGATTATGAAAGTAAAAATTATAAGAAATATTGTCAGGAAAGTTGTAAGGGATATAATATGACATAGAGAAAAAAATACAATCAGGTAAACAGGAAAGAAAAGATCAAGAATTATAATTGTGTAATGGAACAAAGGAAGTCTGTACAGATACTTAAAGAGAAGAATGAAATGGTCAAATCACAAGCTACAAAAATACACCTGACAGATACACTTGGTAATAGGTTTGAGAGCAGATGCAAAGACAAAAGGTTTGAGAATTAGCAAAACTTCTGTACAGCCTATAGATAAAAAAAAGAACAAGGGAAAATAAAGGAAATGACACCCAAGTCTGTGGGGAAGACGATGTTGTCACCAGCAGTATGCCTTAGCTACCTACACAAATCAACTCCCTGGAAGTTACAGGCCATCATCCAAGAGAAGAGGTTCAATACATTTTAATTTTGCTGTTCAGTTTTAAACTCAGCTCTGGAGTACAATCTGCATAAATTAAATACAATAACTAAGCCAGAGGATTTTCAGCAAATACTGAGGAATCATTCCATGGGAAAAGTATATTTAATAGTTCAAGTGAAATCTAAGACTGCACCACTTAGCAGGACATGGTCTGATTACACTAGGCAAGGCTCTGTGTTAGCAAATCTGATAGCTCTTTCCAAACCAAAGCAGTAATTGATGTTAAAATACAAGAATCAGAAAACAGAATATGAAAGAGTCCAGTGACAATATATGACATTAAAAAAAGGCAGCTAATTTCTCATCAGTGTCTTATTACTAGTAAAAACAGTAATAAATTTCAAAGGACACTGATTTTCAGAATTAATGGAATTACAGATGAGAAAACATTGGACTTTTTTTTATCTTCATAGCATTCAATATGTGATCAGAACATCTCATACTGTTATAGCTCCATTGATTTCAATTAATTTAACTTTCTGGCTAACTATAAATCAGAGACCAGAATCAGGACCAATTATCCTCAATGAGCACAAGTATTGCAAGGAGCCAGCAAAACTCTCAGGACTACTTGTAAGGAAAGAGCTTTCAATCTAGGGAATATTTCATGTGTCTCAGTGGGAGTCACCAAGCAGTCAGTGTAATCTTTGCATGGATTTTTATACAACCATGTACTAGGAAAAAAACCACCTTAATTGAGCTAATTTAGAAATGTTCTCTCTGATCAATTTATTGATTTAGTTATAATTTGATTCTGAGCCTGGTGATCATCTTTATGTAGCTCTGTAAGTGTATTGTGAATTTGAAATGGACACAAATACGTAATGAAATACATTAACTAATAAAAGAATGATCAGTCAGCTAATGAGAAATGGTGCAGGTTTTTATGATGAATGGCTAGTTTTACACAAACATTGCATAATTTGATGCTACAGCATCATCTTGTTTAATTATGAGAGAATAGTGGTGTTGTAAAGAACATGAATTTGATATTTATTACTACTTTTAGAGGAAAATACAGTAGCAGGGGATTCCTGTCAAAACCAAAAGGAGAGCTGAATTTGTTCTTTCGTACTGAACCCTAAGCACTCACCAAAATACTCTATTTCTAAATATATATTCTCTCTTCACTGGACCTTTCATCATAAAAATGTTGTTTTGAAACAATGATTCTATATTTTGACCCACTCATGATTGCCTACATGCCTGTGAATCTGGTTTAAAATCTTAAAGCCTGGTCTCCTGCACAGGATAGTATCTTTGTAAGATGTGCCACAGAAATCCTGTTCTTAGAATGAATAAAGTTACTCAACCACATTTAAAGGAAGAAAACTAATGGATACCCTGTGGATGAATTCTCATCTCTTACATCACTGTAATTCAAATCCCTCACAGTCTCTGGAATGAATCCAATTTAAATTAGATAACATTGCTGTCTTGATTTAAATTAGTTGATATTGCTGTCCTGCTGTCCCGATCAGTGTTCCTGATTTATTTCTGCATGGTGGACAACCAAAAGATGTCCTGAGAACTCCACAGTGACTGCAGATCTGATACTAGTTCTTTCCTCTCTTGAGAATACAGAACAGAATTTACAACCAGTTTTCTGTGAAACACCAAAAGCAAAAATACTTTCCATTTTCTTTTTTTTAAATGAACTTTGTATTTATTCAAACAAACAGTGGAATTCACCATAACTAGAGAACTTTGGACTTCCTGCACTGCTTAGTTCAACTTGAGCAGGAGGCAAAGATTTTCATTTGGCCTCATCTTTTGAACATTTATTATTTCCTTGCTGGCATGTGTTTGCCTATTGTCAGTAATAATCTCCATGTTTTTACATTTATAAAGAGCAGCTAAACAATCTAACCAAACCCATAAACTTTTTTTTTCTTTTTCCTAGGGACCAAAGTGGCAGCTTTCCCATTACATATCAATTTACAGCTCAAAATCAGGAAGAGATCAATGCAAACCATCTGCACCTTGCAAGTTTCAGCCTATCTCCTTTTCGTCACTCTGAGTAAAACAGAGGAGGTTATGCAGAGCATGTGGTCTGCTTTCAAAAATAATTTCTATGGAAAACAGCAGTCAGACAGTAATACAGGCCCAAGGTGACCTCATTACTGAAATTTGTTCTAGTTGTCATTAGACATATCACACTGTGTCACTCAAATCAGGAAAGGAATAAGAGATACTGACATGCAGCACCAGTGATTAGAGATGAAAAATACTGTTACGCCATAAGAATCCCTTGGTGCAAAAGAAATATGTAGTGTTTAAGATTCATTCACACCCCCCCGATCTGTCACTACCACCTTCATGGCTTTATTCTTTTTTCTCCTGGTTAGTTCTCCTTCACAAGGGACAACACCTTTTCTTGAAGGATATTTAAGGGGCCAAAGGTCACTGGCTGGAGGCCTTGCATAAAGTATTGCTGAATTTTTGGTAGTGACACCCTTATGTTGTGTATGGATATTAGCTGAAGTTGCAGCAGGACAACTTGGACAGATCCTTTCCGTGTTCATCAGTGCAGACTCTTGTCCCTGCCCAACTGCAGTCATGGCCTCATTCCTCACAGTTGCAAGTTATGGTTAGACCAAGCCAAGTTTTGCCATGACCCTCTCCAGATTGATAAGCTACGAGGAATGATACCAGCGACTCAGAAGATGGTATCTCCCTGGTCAGAAGCCAAGTATGGTTGACAAAGACCCTACTGCTCCTACAAAGTTCTGATTTCCAGCTTTCCCACTTGGTGACCAAAGATCTTGGTCAGTCTGGCTTTACGGCCCTCCTGCCAAAGGATGCACTTCCACCCTGGATAAATATTCTGCTGCTGTGTGTCCCCACAGAGACAACATCTCTTGGGAGTTTCAGGACACATCGCTTGAAGCACAACAGTTTGGATGAGATTAGTGCCACGTGCTAAAATTTAGCCAATCAGAGGAAAAAATAATAAAATTTTCACCTCAGTTACTCAAACATAAATCTCACTTTAAAAAGTTTGATCTTCCATGCCCCAAATATATACTTAATTATTTTGTATCATGTTTCTTATTTATGTCCTGTTAAATTCTTAATTCCTTTCCAATGCATTTTGTACTTTGTTAAGTCTATAGTGAAGAGGAATGCTGAGCCTGATTTCCTTACTGAAATTAAAATATTTGCTTCTTCATTGTCCCTTGAAAATATTTCTTTTGCCATTCAGACATCTGCCACAGGTACATATTTTCTTCAAACAAATGGATTTACTGTTAACCCTCTCTCTCTGAAGTCTAACATTTTAATTACTGTTTAATCACAACTGTTTAATCACTTAAAAGTAAAGTTTTAATCACTGTCTTCAGAAGGACCACCACTAGATTTTTTTGTCAAAATACAATCTCTCTTAAGCTTGTCATAGTGTAGAATTTTCCCCTGTCACTAAAATTCCTTTCAGTGCTAACAGCACTTACTGCAGAGTGTGAAAATAAGTTATTGCATTCAATCACAATGTTGATAGGCTAATTTTTTTTCTCAAGATGTATACTTTTTTATCCATATACTTTCAGATTGTTGCCTACTACATTTATTAGTCCTTTCTAGAATAGTGGCAGTCCAATTCTACTATTAACTTTATCAGTAAAAGAAATAGGGCAATCTAAAAATGAGAAGTCCAGCCTGTGACAGCTCATCATACATTATAAACCAGCCTCAGCACATCTGTGGGTAAATTGTCTCTTGTGAACTGTTCTACAGCTGTTAGGGTTCATGTTGTTCCCTTATAAACCAGAAATAGGAATTTTTATTACCTCTGGCCATAATTTAAATTACATGAGCCCAACTCCATGATGTAGATTAGTGTACTGTCATGCAGTTCAGCTTTTATTTTGGCATACTACAATGCAGCTCACACATGAACTCTACCGTCAGTGGACATGTGATAGGAACAGAAAGGATAAACACACACGGAATTAAAAATGCTAGAACAAAACCTTAGGTCTATAAAGAATTATTACTGTACTTGCACTGATTCTCATAGGTTATATTCTTGGCAGCTTTACATCACCAGAGTGAATGGTTTGAGCACTTCACTCATACTCGACAAACACTCTAAAGGTCAGTGCTGTCACCCTTTCACTAAACATCACCAAAAATAGCTACATAGCTGTTCCAGGAGCTCTTACTTTATTTATTAAATAAAATTTGAGCTATAAGGTTTTTTTTCTAGGCCTCACACGGCAAAAAATGAAACCAGGTTTTTTAACAATGATTAAAAGTTAGCATTTTCAAGTAATCTGTCCAAACAAGAAATGTATTCCACTACAATATTTTAAAAATTAAATTTACTTTTCAAATTTAAAATATATCACATCAGGCCTAGGAACTGCTTTCCTTGTCATAAAAAATGTCACACACTCTCCCTCTTCCCTACACACATTTCTCCAACTAGAAAAAGGGGTATTTTAAGAAATATGGAGAAGTTGCAAAGGATATAAAAAATTACACACCCCAAAATGCAGAGTTAGAAGAGGGGAAAAAAAGAAAATCATCTCAAAAATTCCAGAAAGAAGCTGAAGTTGTCCCTGACTAGATGTAACCAGGAACTTGTACTTTCCCAGTAAGTTGCAAGCAGAAACATTCATTTGGCACATTATACTTAATGGAAGAAATACATACATTATATTCTGAATTTTTCTCTAAGTCATATTCATTACATTCTTCTGTTAAGTCCTACACTTTGATATACCTTAGAGTGAGCTGCAGTTTATAAATTGCCAGGATGCAAAAGAACATGAATGTTACTCGAAACCTGTTCCAGCAACTTGCTTTAGAAACTCATAAACATTATGGTTAATTAACAACGTAATGGAATGCTGAGAATGAAGGTCTTACTTCTCTGTGCACTACTGGGCTTGCCTTTAATAGGTAAGAAATTTCCAGGGCTATAAAGAGAACTCAACATCTAAGCAACACTCAAAATTTACTTCTGGCTTTTCATCGCAAATAAAAATAGTCATTATCATTAGCCTTCTGATTAATTTTCATGAATCATCATGGCTGAATAAAGAGTTGCACAAACACAAGACATAGATTAAGGATTTTTGCATGTCTCCTCTTCGATTTCATTCAGTTTGTCATTGTAGGAAACAGTCTCTAAATAAGTAATTAATCTTTCATTTTGATTGCAGCACAAAATGCAACAGACAATCATGATATCATATCAAGGAGCTGTGATGGTTAAATGTGGACCCATATTCAGAAGCTCTCAGGACTCTCCTTTCCTGCTATGCCCCACTTTGAACCACATAACCTTGAGCTCAGCATCTCAACCTGCAAGAAACATTTCCATCCTTTGTCTCTTAACACTGAAAGATCAAGGAAAGTGGTGGTGGTGGTATCAAGCCTGGATTTTCAAAAAGCCCTGGACAGACCAGAATATCACTAATTTTATTAAGCTATTCCTTATTTTAACCCCTGATATAAATAGTGAATTAATTAAAAAACTTAGTCCACAAGAATTGTTTCCCACAGTTTTTTAAGCTTTCAAGATGTGACATACAAGAGAAGTAAGCTGTGATTTCTTTTGAGACTGAATAAACAGGAATACAGCTCCAACCAATCAAAGGAACTCTTCCAAGGTTTGAAAATAAAATACTGGTTTTAATTTTAGTTTGGGGGCATTTATTTGGCTTGTTTGTTTCTTTTTTCCCCCACAAGGAGGAACACAACTAGCTATTCCAGATGTGAGCTTCCCCGATAGTTCTTTATTAAGTGCGAGGCCTTGCTCCAACAATTAAAACCTCTGGGACCGTATGCAAACCAGAACATTTGCATTTGGCCTTGAGCAATATACCTCCTGCACGACAGTGTGCTCCCCACAGTTTTGAACATGCTGACAGACTAAAGTAACCAAACCACCAGAGAGCCAAGGACTAGAACCTGCAATAATCCAACGGGAAAGGTTACAGGCTTTATAAAGAATAACATGGTAAACCAGCACTAAGTCTGGGAAATAATCAGGCTCTTGAGGTGACCATTGCTGTAAAGTTGGAAAGGTTTTGCCATGGATACCAGATAGCCAAAGGTAGAATATTAAAAATAAGAGAAGACTCATTATTTTGAAGCTGATGAATATGATTTCTGTGATTGACCTTTCGGGGCCAGATTCTGATCTTGAGGGAATAGGCTGGGTGTTATCAACTGCATGGGTTCCTGGGGATCTAATGATAACATGCCCCCATGACCTATCTGGCCAGCTGCTGTCCATAGTCTTGTACTTCATAATCTCCTGAAATTAAAATGTAAATAAATATCTTTATAAATAATTTAGATAATTTCTAAAAAAAGTAGCTTGCATCATGCTGTGCAGAATCATAGCATTTGTTTTCATTTAAATATAAATCAAAAATAGGCAAAACATTGAATCTATAGTTAATTTAACTTTTAGTTATTTGCATGTTACAAAAATGCTTCTTTTTTTCTTTTCTTCTTTTGCAATCTGTGGACCTCAAATGTATAAACTCTACTCCTAGATAAGACTAATTTTATTCCTGCAAAATCAATCAGAACAGCATCTTCCTCTTTTCACAGCACCTTCAAAATAGGACTTGAGTGGACACAAGTGCTGGGGGCCGTGCCAGCAGCCTATTCTCATATCCGTGTAAACTACGTCTCTAGGGGACAGAATTAATTTCTATGCAAACCATTCACTTTCCTCATGATTCGCCAAGAATTTTATCGTATATATCTTAAAGTGAAATTTAAGAAAATATATATATAAATATAAATCTTACTGGACCAGAATAAATCCCTAAAAGAGGTTTGAAGCGATGATATTTTTTAAAGTTTACATTAAAGTTTCGCTGATTTTTATAAAAGTATGTAAGTGGACTACAAACAAAGAAACAGGTGCCAAAAGCACAGAGGAAATCAAGATCAACGTGACTTTAATCCCTGAGCATAAATCAGGAGAAGCTCTATATAAAAAAAGCCAGTAAAGTTAATAAGAGTTACTAGAAAATGTAAAAGAAATCCTCTTTGCATGTGAGCTACAGCTGCAGTAGTCAAATGGAGAAACCTGGTTAAGTTTGAGGGAAAATATACAATATGCAAACAAGCCATAGCTCCTTTTGTGATCTGACATGCACTAATAGCTAACAAATGAGAGGCTCTTTCAAAGGAGCTGGTCCTGCACAGATGAATTATGATAGGCAAAGGGGATAGGAATGAATTAAAGAGCAACACTCCCTTTCACAATATGCCTTTGCAAAAGCTACTTCTCTTCAGAAGTTATTGGCACCTGCCAAAGCCACAGGGATTACCCTTCCACGATATAACTGGAGAGCAAATTTTGGCTTCTGACCAAGAAGCCAGAAACTGAAAAACATCCTAACAAATGAAGTGAGAAAGCTAAACAAAAATTCTTTAGGAAAGCAATAGATTTATCCCTGCCCAACCCCGAGGCCTCATTGACATTTAGCCTCTGCACTGCAGCATTAGAACTGCTCACAGAGGACTTTAGGAAACGGCAAACAAATCTGGGCCTAACAGGGCACACTTCATCACCCAGCCACGATTCACTGAAAAACAGCAAATGCACAGGGAAATTTGGCCCACCAGTATACTCTGTCCCTCTGGCAAAAAAATTGTCAGTGTGTATGTCCCATGGCCCAGAAAGCAAAGAGCCAAAGCCCAGAAAGAAACCATGGGGAGTACAGGCTTGCTGTGGGCTGCTGCAGATTTCACCTGGAACTGCTGCCTTGAGTTGAACAAAATACCCTGACACAGCCTGGGACGTGTCCAAGGAATAGCTCTGATCTGCTGGTCAAGAAACAGAGACCTAGGTTCCCTTCGGCAAGTATAATAGTGGGAATCCCCATCTGGTTGCCCAATTCCTTGTACACTCTTCTTCGTTCCAGCCTCCTGAAGGTCTGAAGAACCTTAAAGCTCTTCAGCTCCATTCAGTGTTCTTCCTAGTGCCCAAATGTGGTTATTACTTCTAATTTCTTTGTACCCTCTCTCTCTTTACTAGTTCTTTTAATTTGCTAACAAATAAATACACACAGTCACAGAAAAATATTCCGTTCTGAAGTGTGTGATGACAAAAAAGGGGCAGAACATGTGCAGGACAAAGGGACAAATGTATAAAAAAGGAGAGAAAGAGAGCCTAGACATAATAGAATTGATGGGTCTGTTGTGTATGTATACACCAAGGTCCTCCCTAGACATGTATTTGATGGTAGAGATTTAATACTTTATGGGATTTTTTTTGTGAAAATAAGGTGAACTTTGTTTTTACTCTAGTGATTGATTCTTATAAAAGTTAAGTAGCCATCTATGAACAATGTTTACTTTAAGACCTCAGGTGCTAGTTGTCTCTACTATAAAGATGAAGATATAAATTCTGATCATCTAAGCTCAAGGTCGGTATTATTCATCACAGTGGAAAATCTGTTTTATTATTTCTTTTCAAAGTCTTGGAAATAATTACTGAAGACCCCATTCAAATTCAAGTATTCAACAGGTGGGAAATGCCAGATTAAAACTGCTTATGGAACACAGCTTGGACCTCTTGAATATACCTGCTATGAAGCCATCTTCTATTATGTGATTACAGACTACTTTTCCATGGCATAGCCGCAGTGCTTTTTGTGTGCACTGTGCATGGTATTCTGAGAAATGGTATTTGGGGAATGAATCAGGTTTATCTAGTGAATGAGGCTTTCATTTCTCTCTGCCTCATTTGTTTCAGGAACTGGAAGGTATATAATGAACCAGCAAGGGACTACAGAACGAGAAAATAAGATTTAACGGTTAAGGCAGCTGCCACCGAAGAAGTGAATTCCATTTCTGGATCTGCCACAGAGCTCCCATGTGATGTTGGACAAATTACTTCACATTTCCCAGAGATGACCATTAATTTGATGTTCTTCATTTTCTAGTCTCTATACAAGGTGACTGAGCTGAGCTATTGAACACTTATAGCTGCAATTGATGTAAATTAAAACTGTATTCACATACATATAAAGATTGATTAAAATTATAGAGACTGTGAAAGAAATGCTATTTAGAAATTAGCTGATACATTGTCAACTATTTTCCTCTGCCACCTATAGGGATAAAAAACCCATGAATGGCTAGGGTATTATGCAGGAAATTTCATTACTGTGTGTGAAGCATTCAGGTATCATAGCTGTGAGAACAATGAGGCAACCAATAATTTTATATTCAGTGCAGGTTTTGAATGATGTGGTGGTAAGGAAAGCCCTGGGGCCACATCCTACATGAAGAGGATGGAAAGAAACACAAGGTAACTGCTGATGAAGCAGGGTCATGTGGAAACAAAATGTATTAATTTTTAAAAGTATGTCAGAGATCCTGCACTCCAAGGGGCCAAGTTCCATTTCACAAGAGCAACCTTAGGTCTGGTAGCACTTAGCTTCTGCATGGACTTGATGTTGTTCTTTTCATGTAGATATAGAGCTGTGTTGTCGAATATATGTTAAAGGTTCTATGTGAGAAGAGAAGAATCCAGGCACCTGCCCCCTCTCCCGTTCCTAACATAGGCCACAGAGGAATGGCAGCTTGAATCTAAATCCATATCTCAAAGAGATGTAGAAGAGGCGACAAATGTGAGAAAGATTAATGATTTGGGAATGAACCTCCAGATTGACATGGCTCAAAATGAACATGCAGATGGATGTGGTCCCACTGCCTGAAAAGGCTGCATCCAAGCTTGTTGTCAGAAACAGGCTTGACTGCAAAAATGAGATGTTCCTGTGGGGAGAGAACCACTTGTTACCTGGACAGGACCCACTGTCTCAGCCTGTTCATTCAGGAAGAGCACTCGGGCTGAACAGCAATGCCCAAGGCCACCAGTGGACATTCCCTGCTCATGACCCAGAGGATCTTAAACCTTATCTGGTCCATGGGAGATGGCCTGGGAAGGCTGAGGTGTGCCCTGGAGTTTGGCTTTTACCTCACTTCTTGTCTGAGCTGGGCAATTTCACCACTGTGTCTGCACAGCCTGGGACAGGACATGTGGCCAGGTGACCCTGAGGTGTGACCTGGCTGACTTCTGTGCATGCACTGAGGCTGTACTTGTACAGACTGAAAACATGGGGAGAATTGTTATTTCCTGCTAATACAAACAGATTCTGCTGGAGGAAGGAAGGAATTGGAGATACTTTGGCAATTCACTAAAACTTGGAGTTATGATAAGGAAATCAAAGTGCAGGGAAGTCCTATCTTGTTACCACCTTCCCTATTACATGAAAGGCATGAAAAAAATGAATATTGTGACAGGGTCATGACTTTGCTTATAAAACCTGCATATTAAGTGGTGGAAAAGATTACTGCCAAATGCCTTGTTTTACTGTTCACCCTCTCTTGCAGTCTCCTATTTTCTGATACCTGCTATAGCTGACACTCACTTCACCAAAATATATTACAGGCCACATGGAAGATCATATATCAGCAAATAATGGAATCAAGTTAAAATGCAAGTTTCCTATAATGAGCTGAGCCAGCCCATTTCAGCATTATGTTCAGGTGTTACACTGGGAGAGAAGATAGGCTTTAAGGTACATTTTAAATTTGATTGCCTGTGAGAAAGAAAATACGCAACTTCAAAATTTCACAATAACATGCCTGCTTTTTAAAGCTTAAAGCAGTTTCATTCATGAGGTTTATAATTTGTCAAAGTATTTTCACTAGATTTGCATGCAAATTATGAAATACAAAACCAATTTAGTACAGCAAAGAAAATGATTTCAATCACTGAGGGAAATAAAAGTAACTTTTACTTAGAGCATGAGAAGAAAAGAAAAGCAAACAAGAGATTAAAAGTATAGTCTCCTGATGAATTCCATTGTTTGGCCTAAAGAAGATTAGCCAGAAGAGTAGAAAATATTTAAGAATTTATTCATAAATATTACCAACCCTAAATCCACATTCTGAATAAATTAAACATTCCTAATCTTTCATATCTTCATTCTACGTTTTCCTGATCAGAGCGGAATAGAACCTGACCTGGACCTTAGGACAAAGCGGGGTGAAATTTCCTCATGCCAAGCTCCAGATGGCATAAATTTTCATGGATTTATTGAAGTAATTTCAGTTCTGGTAGTTTCCACTGTGTTAAGATTCAGCTTCACATTAATTGCCTCTTTAAAGTAGTTTATGAATGCTCATTTTGAATATCACCAAACCAATGGATCTGAGTTTAAAAAAACAGTGAGTAAACATAGCCATGATATTCATAGATTATCAGGAAGACATTACTTACAGAAGTTCAATACTGAGGGGGAAAAAAAGAGTGTTTAGCAGATTTATGTCTGCTCACCTGTGTCCAAGCCAATGAAGCCCCTTGGTGTTCATGCCTCAATCAGGGCAGCATTTCAATTCCGAAGCTGTAGGAGAACATACTAAGGTGGTCAGCGCAACATTCAACTGAAATCCTTCACCCAAGTATGCATCTCCACATAAAATGTAAGTTTCCCACCTGGTATCTCATTGATACTACGAAGAAAACACCATTCCCACTTTAAAAGTAGATCTTAGAATGATAGAATATCCTGAGTTGGAGGGGACCCACAAGGATCAATCGAGCCCAACTCCTGGCCCTGCACATGACATCCCAAAAATCACACCATGTGCCTGAGAGCACTGTCCAAATGCTTCTTGAACTCTTGTCAGGCTTGGTGCTGTGAGCACTGCCCTGGGCAGCCTGATCAGTGCCCAGGCACCCTCTGGGTGTTTCCAATGTACAAACACCTACAGGAGAACTCTGAGCACAGCAGAACCTGGTGAGGGAACTGAGCTACAGGAACTAAGCACCTCCTGTCTAAGAGCCCTAGTGAGATATTGTGGAAACAAATATTTTCAGATATTCAATAGGATCTTTCCTAAAGGAACTACAGAGTTAAAAATATTTTGAATCATAAAGACTTAAAAGAGCCCTGTGTCTCATTGCCGTTTGAGTATCAGGAAATCAGAAATACATAGGCTATTATTGCTAATTTGGCTGATCACCTTGCAAGCAATGAATGATCCATGAACAAGAGGTATAATTCCTTCAAGGATTCAAATGAGCTATTTTTCAGCTGACAGAGTCAGATCCAGATAAATAGATTTCTTTGATTCTTGATATTCTTTCATCCAAGAAAAATTGTCTGAAGACAGAACAAACCAATTTCAAGCTCCTGGAAAGAATATAAACATATTCAGATATAAATTCCTAATATCTGGGTTGTTTTATTTTTTCTTTCAATAGACCAAAAAGACCCCCTTTCTTTATTAAACCCTTTTTCATTTTCTATTACCTGTTTGTGACTACAGTCCCCAATGAGAATTATGATTACATTCTGGTATCTGTCGTAGGAATACAGAAAGCCTCAAGATTTCTCTGCACAATACTGTCAGGATTCTTCCTGATGCACCTGATACAGCAGAAGAGGAATGATGCTGATTATCATAATTGTGATGATAATGATGATTTGACAAACATCTTACAAAACACAAGACCACAACAAAAAAAATTTAAGAAAATGAGACAAATAAAAGATGTAGAGGGTATTCTGAGAAAACTATACAATTACATATGGCAGTAAATGCAGAGCAAGAGCAGCTTTAATGCAAATGAATATTTTGTATGGATCCAACTCAAATATAGTGAAGAAAAAACATTGTCTTTTACCACAAAATGCTTAGGGGACCAAGAGCAGGATGTGATGCAGGAAAGACCCACGTCCCTGTGCTGAATTTATTCTGAAAAGGAGAGAGCATTTCCATACAGCTCCAGAGAGCCAATGGAGTGCTGCACAGGCATTTATGTGGCACAGCACTGCAGAACCCTGATCTCTGTGCACCACTGCAACATGAGCTGTTTCCACAGGAATTACTTTTGGGAAGTAAGGAGGGAAAATTATGCTTCCCCCATAGGTGACAAGGCAGAAGAACCTCACACCTACCTCTGACTTTGATTTTGCCAACAGGACAAAGCAGCAGGACAAAGAACATTTGGGAAGCTTCCATTTCAGCCAACAAGGTAGAAGGTGGTATTTGCAATAATTAAATGTAACATTCCAGCACATGTACATCAGTCTGAAGAAGGAGATACTGTGACCCACTCCTTTAGGCAGCACCTTGTGAAATAGTGCAGAGGTGCTTGTGGACACAGCAAACCATCACCTCATCTCAGTAAAGCAATTAATTTGTGTTTCACCAAAGCAATTTCTTAAGATGTGCTTCCTAGAATAGTGCTACCATCTGATAAATGTCTGAAGTGATAAACAGAAAGTTCTAATGTGCAAATGTCCAAGCTCCTTAACACAAACTGTCACATGGTTTTGGATCCATGTGAAAACACTGCACTGGGGACATTTGACTTTTGATAAAGCAATGATATCCACCAAGGATACCTTCATGTCTAGGGTGGGATACTCATAAAATTGTTTGAGAAAACAGTTACCATACATTCAGGCTACAACTCAGATCTAAAAATCTGGGTATAAGAGCAACCTGCACTACCTACTTTGAGCTCTAGACCAAGCCTCTGTATAACTCTGCTTTTCAGGAGCAGAGTGGGGACATTTTTTCTTGTTTGTCTGCCAACTTCTTGTTTTATTTTTCTAGTTAAGACAAAAAAGCTCCTGAATTCAAGGATTATCACCATCTCATATACCTGCAGCTCTCAGCCCCATCATACTGCAGCCTTGGACTGCTGGAATACAAAAAGCAGTGTTTTGTATTGAAGTGCAGGGCTAGACAGCATCACGAGCATCTCAATATGCATATAGTCCTACAACACGAGCAAGCACAGTTATTTCATGCATGAATTAAACCTGCATGACAATAAGGAAGTTCAGTTCTTCTCTGCTTTTAATACTAATGGGGATATTCAGTGCAAAATGACAGCAGTTCTCCTTTTCATGTGAAGTTTACATTGGAACATTTAGCAGCAATGTGGTGTATGGTGTGGATGTACTGAGATATTTCTAAATGCTCATTATTGCAAAGGAGTTGAAGGGAGAGTTTTTTATTCACTGTTTTGAAGTAACTTTTGTGTACTTTGCATAATTTATATTTAATCAAAGTGTTTACAAATAGGGCTATACTTCCCTGAGAAGTATTAGGCCAAGCCTTTTTTCTACAGTTAAAGTAGTAAAATATTAGGGAAAAAATAGCAATTCCTACTATGGAACTTCAATATAACTGCAGAATGAATTTATTTGCAATTTATCTTAAATGTACAGTAACTTCTGGAACTACAAAATTAACACTAAGGTGAGCAATTTACTTCCCTCTAAGTAGAAACTGAAAATAGATTTCTTCAGATAAGGAGGTGCTGAAGTGGGACTTGAGTGGTATAACTTAAAGAAAACTATAAAATGTTGCCAAAAATGATAGAAAACTGTCCCTGAAGTAAATGCCTCAGGAAAATACTAATGAAGAGTACATCGATGGAAGTGCCATTTTTCATACAAGAAATAAAATCTTCTGATCATTTTGTAGACATGAATGACCTTGGGTATATTTTTTGCTAATGCTGGAGACCTTTGACCCTGAATTTGTGCTGAACTAATTTGATTTAATTGCATTCTGCACACCTAATTCCTCCTGCAAACTTCTAAACTATTCTAGAGTGCTAATTTTTCTTCCCAAATACCTGTTACCCTCCACTCTAGGAAATTTTGAAATTCTCTGCCTGTATTTCTGGGTTTGATTAAGTATATTTCTTATATTTTGGGGGCAGGGGGGGGGAGGGGAAAGGTTGTTTTGAGGCAATAGTTTTTCAAAATGTAAGCTTTTAAGAAAAGAACTGTGAGACTATCAAACAACACAAACAGGAGTCTCATAATGCAATATGTGTGCAAGGATTTTTAATTCAAGAATTTGTTTAACATTCTCCTTTTGTGTTGGCTGTTTCTTAAAAAGTAAACTGTACCATCTGTATAGACCATCTGAACTGAATGGACCCTGAACAGGAACATGAACAGAATGAACCCACAGATAATCCACAGCACTTTGTTAAGCCCAAGGATAGCTAATTTACTTCCAGAAAATATGGACAGGCAATTATTACCAGAAAACTCTAATTAAAAAAAAAAAAAAAAAAAAAAAAAATTGAGAAGAATTATTTTAATTTTGCAAGCATTACTTTCCATAGGAGTTTGTTCTGTGGCATAGTTTCCAGCAGTTCCAAATTAGAAAGAAACAAGTCATCGGGGCTGGTTCTGAAACCAGCATCTGTTTTCCTACTCCTGTCAAGTCCATTTACCTTTATTTAGTGTGAAGTTTGGCTCCTACATGAGCAGTGCCTCCGATACAGGGTATCAGCACACGCCTGTGAGAACTGTGTGTGCTGCTCAGCATCTCTGGTGAGCTGCCTGTCCAGTCCCACATATGCTGCTGCTTCCACAAATGCCACCAACAGCGGCAAATAACAATCACAGAGTGGCAGATGAAGAATAATTATGTTTAAGGAACAAGGCAAGAGTATGAAGAAAATCAGAACACATCAGGATGTCCTTGAGGAGATATTGCCTTCCCAGCCTTGCTTTCACGCCTGCTTGGTTCTCAACAGCTCCATCCCCACCTAGCCTCTTCCAGCACCCTGCCTTTGGGCACCGGCCCCAGCCGCAGTGGATGGAAATCACTGGTACGACTCGACATCCTAATTTGCTCCAAGCGCTCAGCTGCTGCTGCAGGACCAGCCCGTGCACTTCTGGAGCTTGTCTCCCCCGCAGGGAAGTCAGGATAACTCGATTTGCTGCTGTCAAGGAAAGGGGTGCCAAACCAAGAGATCTGCTTCTGCTGAGCCCTTGGCACTGAAATCAAGCCTGTGGTTCTGTCATGCCCTTTTTGTTGCTTGGATTCACAAGGAACTGCTTCCTCTCCCTGCACAGCTAAACTGTACCACCGTGGGAGGCTTGAACTGTGTTTTTAAACAGGCTCCCTGCTGTTCTGTGTCACATTCTTTCTTCTCTTTCCACAGCAATTTCATATATATTACATTCTAAAACAGGGGGCAAATTCCAGAAACGAGCATCCTGCACACAATTTTCCAACGTTCATGGCCAATTTGCTGCATTGTGCTGTGAATTTCATGACAAGGGATTCAGAAACTATTAATATTGCATTTGATCCTTCCTCCTTTTTCCCTTGTACCCACAGATGCTTGTGTATTCACAGTATGTGAAACAAAGAGGGGGGATCTTCAAATTCCAAAATCTTCCTACTTACTCATTTTTACATAAATTAGATTAACCCTGACTTCTTGAAAATGCTGACTTCAAGAAAAAAAATTACAATTTGAAGGGTATAACTAATAGTACTACAATGGAAACACCAATTAATGTATTTAGTCATGTCCAGGGATTGATCTAATGAAGAATTCAGATTATTTATGTTACATTCCCATTTTTACTTTTCAGTCATTTGGGTAATGTAAAATAAATGATGTGTTAGATTAGCTTCTTGGTTTGCACTAAGTATCACCATGTATTTTCTTATAAGGAAGTGTTCTGAAATAAGCACTAATGATAAACATTAAAGGTAGGAAAAAGTTAAAATTCAAAGGAATCTCTCTGTCTTTAAGTCCCTCATTCTTTGCCAAATGCACACATACCTATATATATGTGTGTGTGTGTGTATGTATGTACGTATGTATATATATGTATATATATGTATATGTAAATAAAAATCAGAGGCAGTGAAAGAAAGAATTTCATTTCAAAAAATGTCTTTGATTTCATTTCAAGAAAAATGTCAAATGCAGAGATACATCCACTATCCTTTCCTAGATATCAAAGCTATTTTCAACAGAAGGGTCTCTGCTCAGCCAAAAATATAGTCTCTTTCCATACTGAAGATGAAGTCTGAAAAAGCTCAGAGAAAAGAGGGGGGAAAAAAATCAGTTTTCATGGCCGTGTACCAATTTCTACAGGATGAAAGATGAAAGCATTTTTGGTTGAATCAGTCGGTATCTTTTAATTAGAAGCATTTCCAAAAGTGTCTAGTTGTCTCTAGGAACACAAGTCTCAGTCACTGACTTCAATTTTGCTACAAAAATTATACTATGGCTTAGTGACATCTTTCACAAAAATGGATCGATTTTTCTTTCATAAAAAATGCAAGAAAACCTGACTTTCAAGTCATTTGGCCTTTTATTATAATATATTACATCCCAGGTACTGTCTTGATGACATTTACTGTTTCCTATGCAGGATCCCACAGTATGTATGAGTTGTCCGAAGTTCAAAGAGGGCAATCATTAAAATTTGACATTTATGTCAATGTGTGCACAGGGAGTTTACCTTTTCATTAGCTGCATATATATATATATATTTTCTTTCTGGTGGAAAAAGCTATTTATGAAGTCATGAAAGAATTGGAGTGATTTTGTGTGATCCCAGTTGAGACTAATGGGTAATTCCTTATGATCGCAACTGAGATTACTGGGTAAAGTAACTGATTAAAGATAAGGTTTTTTTGTTGTTATTTGCTGAGTTGTCAGGAGGTGTTGAGTCATGCTGTGAGAAGTTTGAGTGCTGAATCTTCTGCTGTCATATACAGAAATGTCATGTTATATTACACAGCATGCTGAACTAAGTTAAAAAAATTCTTTCTATATCATGATTTCTATATCATACAGTAGTTTGGTAAACAAAACCTATCAACTTCACAAATCTGGTTCCTCATCCAATTGTATTTTATTTTTCATGCCTGGTAGGCTCAAATGTTTTTCAGTGCACAAGTCCCAACATTTGTCTTTCTCCAGATGAACAAACTGATTTAAATACTGTAAGGATATGACTGTTGACAACCAAACTGTAAAAGTTCTTTCTTTTGGTGCAGAAGTGTTTATCAAACTCCTCCTGATAACAAATTTCATCTCTTGCATCTTTTCCTTGTTTAACCAGGGTACAACAGTCCAGAAAACTTTTGCTTCTCAACTCATCCCAAAATACTTTTTGTAAAAGCATTGTGAACTTACTGAGAAGATAGAAATATGATGTGATAGCCAGAATTAGCTTACAGACTCAAGGGAGTTTTATGCCTGGTCATGGCATGAAGTCAACATGAAGAGGAATTAATGAATTTTTGTGCTGAGTTTTAATTTTAACCAGTTTAGCTGTGTTGCAGTGAAGCCAAAATCCCATCCAGGTGGGTCTTGGCTGGCATACAGATGTGGTCCCAAATACTTGGGAGAGAAAAGGAGAGCCACTCCAAGGAGTAAAACTACCTGACAAAAAAGCATCCTGACCATTTCCCCTCCAAAGCCTGGCTTGAAGGAGACCAAGGACAGATGAGGACAAGGCCATCAGCATTCCACTTACGAACTCTTCCTGAAGGGTTCCAAAAGGAAGAGGCAGTGAGACATCACCCAGAAATATTAAGCCAAAATTTTGGCTTTAGCTCTTATTTGGTCTCACTATGATCTTGTTGTTCTTTAATCCTGTGATTAAAAGACAGCTTGACTCTCCGGGCCTTTAGGAGAAGTTTGCTAGAACTATCTCCCACTAAGTGGAGGCAGTGAGCATTAAACTCATGTGGTATTTTCTCAGCACTGCAGGTACCACCAGGTACCTCATGTTCTGCTAAAAGCAAGACCATACCATGCAGGAAGTGGCCACACATTTAAGAGAAGTAGGACATTCAGAAGTCTCAGGGCTTGTTCTTCAGGAGCCTGCATTTAGTAGCTCTTTTTCAGGCTCATGGAGGTCAAATTTGCATTAGAAAAGTGGACCTAAAGATCTCTGCAGACAATGAGAAGGAAAATCCTACTCCCATCAAAATAAGGAGGAAATTCCTACCTTCTAAAATCTTAAAAAATAAGATTTTCCCCAATTACAGCTGTACAAGCATCTTCTAGATCTCCATTCTGAACTTCTACTCTTTGCTAACCATTTGGGTGCTTAGTTAAAACAAAACAAACAAAGAAAAAGACTTTTTTTTTTCCTCTCTTTATTTTTATTGACCTAATTCACCTCAGGAAAGAGAAGCCCTTGATAAGACTATTTTATTCCACAATGCAATGTCATTAAGGTATAATTTGGCCCAGCCCATCACACCCTTATGTGTTTCCCATATGTCTCTTTAGAAATATGCGATGCAACCTTGGTTATGATATTTACTGAAAGACTTCTATTGCATGTGTTGAAGTAAATATTCTGAAAGTTCTTTTAAATAGTATTTATACATAATTATTTCTGTAAATATTTTAAAAGCTGCCCAAAATGGGGAGGAGTTTTAAAAGGTTTGTAGCTGCAGGTAAAGTTCTGCTTTGTTCAGCTTTCCACTGCCGTTTTTACTAACCAGCCTGCAGCTTCTAATGCACTGCTGACAGCCACCTTTCAGATTTCTGTACGTCTTGTAAAGACAATTACTGAATTTACCCAATGAGCCAGACTAGGAACATCCTAATAGGTGTGTGAAAGGCTAACAAGCTGGAAGCCTTTGAGGTGGTGTCAGTGTCTCATATCCCTTGATGACAGTGAGTTGATAAAATTGTTACTAGTTCAAGAAGGCACGCACCCATGGTTTCTCCTTTCAGTCATTCCTTTCAACCTAGGCTAGATAGTTAAGGTTTTGTATCTCAGATGTGGTAAATGGGCTGAAATGCCAGAATTCACTCCTCAGGAACTTCATAAACAAGGGATTTTGTGTTACAAGGAGGACTGAGCTGTAAACAGGGAAAAATTATCGCATTTCCAAATTACTTATTTATTATTATTATTTTTAATCAAAGGAGTGCCATCTTTAGCCCTCTTTCTACCCATAACCTGAGCAGGATGTTGATGAAAAGATAAGGCTTCTTTAAAGATTATTCTTTCTTGGAATTACCAAGCACAATGCAGCTGTTACTCTGTCACATATGGTCTGACAAAGTTCACCTGTGAGCAGAGATATCCCACTCCTTATTCAGCCCAGGAAACTGCTCAAGACTGGGGAAAAAGTTCAGGCTTTAACTCCTCAGAGCTGACAGCCTCCTAGCATTGTGGAGTCAGCCATTCTCAATTCCCACCAAGCTGAGCCATACCTAGGCTGAATGGGATGATTTCAGCTACAAGCAGCACTCGGTGTGAGCCCAAACAGCAGAACTCACCCAGAGCTCCCATCAGTAATCATTACAGCAGTACTAATAAACTCACCAACTTTTATGTTCATAAAACCGTGTGCATACCCATTATCACAAAAGAAATAATGCAGTAATGAATATCACCATCACTACAAGCCATTAAGAGTTCAGGAGAACGCAGCACTACAGTGTAGCAATCTAGGACAGCATGTAGAGATTAAACAGCTGAGTCTAAAAGTATCATTTGCATAGAGGCTGCCTACTGAAATCGAGTGTAAACAAAGATACCGGTCCTGGTATCTGTATAGAAAACCACTTGTACTGTGTAAAGGCCTGGGATCAGATGCAGAGCAAAGAGTGCCACCTACAGAACTGCTGGGAGCAGTCACTTCAATGTATTAGGCCCCCTTTCCATTTGCAGACTGTCTGTGGTGACGTTTAGTTAGCACGTCTGGTGAGATTAAGCCCAAGCTGCAGTGCTCTCAGAGCCAATAAATTAACCGAAAAGTGAAGCAACATAAGAGCAAAGCTGCTAAACAAAAGAGATGTTTGAAAAATTTGCTAATACTGCAGCTATAAGAAATCATCTTGCCAGCTCAGAACAAGCCTGCTTTGAATGTACACTTCCCACGTGTTTGACATCCTAATACGGCTCATTTAATACTTGCACAGAATCCGTAATACACAAGAAAACCTCAGAAATGCTGCTGCTGCCATTTTGCTTTCATAAGGGTGCCCTCAATGAAAACAAGCCCAGAAGTTAAAATCTGTGCTTTTCTTCCTACTTTGCCTCCATCAGTGGAAGTCCAGGAACTTGCTCCTGGCTGGGGTTAAGGGGATGGAAGCTTTTTTGGTAACTAGGGGCTGGTTGGCAGCTCAGAAACAGATGGCAGGTTAAATAGTCTCAGCTGGAAAGAATTCTTGCTTTGGCCTTTTCCACCTCCCTTTAGACTAACACATGACCATATTGCGAGAGGAAGATTTTAGGTGGTGGTCAAAAAGTCCAACAGACATTCCTTATCCACATGCAAATACTTCCCTATCCAGCCTATAAACTGCTGTCATGCATTTAATGATGACCATACAGTTGACTGCAATAATATGGGTGGACTGTGAACTCCCATTTCTATTAAGAAATATGCTTGTTCTGGGAGTGTTAACACTCAGGTATTGGGTCTACAATAAAAAATTAAATTATTACACTGCTGTGGCAGTGGAGCGAGTAAAAACATTTTTTTTCCTTTCACACATGATATTTGTAAAAAGTTTTAAAACCCTTGGGTTTTGTGCGTCAGATGGCTTGCATATCCTGAAAAACAGACTATTTGGGGCTGAACCTGGTCAGTCTGCTTAGCTCCTGTACGTCTGCCAAGATTTGAGCCAATAACATATTGCAAGGGCCAGTGCAGTAATTACACAATCTGATCTCTCCATGCTACCAAAATAAACTCATAGCTAATGATGGCAGTGCTACCATCATTTAGCAGGGTGAAGAAGTGTGCCATATTTAATGCTTCCTCATGAGATTGCCCTCCTAATCTGAAAGGGATTTAAGACACTTAGAAACATGCAGCTTCTCCTTTCTGCTTTTTTTCCAACTGCTCCTGATCACATTGGGCCTCTCTGCTCTATCCCTCAAATAAACAGAAAAGCTGCTTTCATAGCTCATCTCCAGATACGAAATTACTTTCACGGTGGCTGAGTGCTCTCTGCTATCCAAATTTCTCACAAAAAACATTGCTTTCATTTTCTTGTGCTACTGAGCTGAACAAAGATAAAAGAAGTCAAATAAAGATTATTGATTTATTGTTATCATTTCTCATCCCTTCTCTTCCTTAGGAGCATCATTGTGTATTTTATACCAACATATGCAGCAGCAGCAGCAATGCCACAAACAAGTCAGGTTTGTGACTCTTTGCAAGCTCCAGTTATCAGCAGCCACCTGTGCCATACACTGTACTGAGGAATTAGTGATTTGGAAAATTATCCAATCCATACTATCAAATCAAGGGAAAGATCTCTTGTTTGCAATTACTCCCTCAGAGCTTGCTGCTGCTCCTTCCTGCATTTGATAAAATTCAGGCAGTGGAACTACAGCACTGGACCTTTACAGTGACAGTTCACCGGGCTTTATAAGTATATTCTCAATGACACAAAAGATGATAGAATTATTACTCGAGGGTAATTATATTGATTTTTTCCCCCTCTCAGGTTGAAGGTAGGTTGTATAACTGGGAATTTACAGTTAAATTCCCATTCCTACCATGCACACAGCCCAAAAGCAAGGGAAGTTTGAAATTCAATGTAGCAGAAGCTAACACCCTCTGCCATGGCAATAACTACAAAATAGCAGCTTTCTCACATCTCCTGTAGATGCATCGTGAAGCAACTTCTCAAGAACCAGAATGGGAGCAGACATGAGGCCTTCCTTTTGAAAGAGCTATTAACATGGATCCATGGATCCATTAAATATTTCTATGAAGGGCAGTCCCCAGTCCCCAGCTCAAGGTGATTTGTTGTTGTTGTTGTTGTTTTGTTTGTTTTGTTTGTTGTTTGTTTTGTGTTTGTCTTTTTAGACACAGAAACTTGAAAAAGCCCCTGGCATAGCTGACAGGTCAGCATCTAAAATCTGTGCAATTCAAAAAACACCCCAACCAACTTAAAAAAAAAAAAAAAGCCACAAAATTATCACATAGTAACAAGACTTTGAGAGAACCCCAACTAGTAAAAAGTCCCTGCTGTACCTCAAGGGTATAGAATACAAATCAACATCTTGGAAACAACTGGATGCACTTGTTTTCAGAACAACAGAGTTTACATTGCTGTAACGAAGTACTCAACTTATCCTGCAGGATGTCTTTTATGACAGACTGGGAATAAAAACAGGCTAACACAGTTCCCCGGTTAGGACAGACACCTCAGGCTGTGGTAAAACATGACCTTTATAGATATCTAGCAAAAAAACATTTAAGAAACAGATATAACATCATGACCTTTTTAGATACATAGCATAAAACATCTAAGGGAAAGTCCTGCTCCTCTTCCCTTCTGCCACCGAAGCCACGGACACAGCAGGAGCTGCCCAAGGCCAGCGGTGGCACTGGGAGCTGCAGGTTTTACTGAACCCTGAGATGACAGTAATGGTGGCACTGATTACACTGAACTTTGCCACCTACGTGCCTGTTATTTTGGCTCTCCCTACAGTTGCTGGAGGGCAGGAAGGCAGATCCAGAAATGGGGTTTAAAATAAATGTCTCATGTAGAATACAGGAATTGTAAAATATACTTTATGAATTCTTCTTTGGGGACACTTCCATTGGTTTGACTACAAAGGGACTACTAATTACCAATAAGAGTTCACTTGGATGAATGGCACCTCAAGGCATGACAAGGGACTGCTTCTGTGGCTCCAGCACACAAAAAAGATCACATTTTAGTGGAATTAGTGCAGTATATAGGATTTCCTCTATCAAACAGAAGTCAAAGCTTAACGCTATTGCACTGCACTTTCACTTCTTAATGGAACATAATCTTGGAGTTACTTCTCTGACAGACTTTTTTTTTTCTCACATAAAAATAAACCAACATAAAAAGCAAAGAGTTGTTTTCATTAAGACTGAGCAACTGAAGACATGGCACTGCTGATGACAGTGTTTTCCTGCTTCTATGGTCCTACCACAGTCAATCCCATTCCAGATAAAGTCTGTAGGGCATTTTTAGGAAAACACCATGTTAGTGAACTTTCAAAGGAGAAGTTTTGGAAGAAAGATAGCCCAAAGGCTAAGCAGAACTGGAAAAACAGAAATTAAATAAAATCTCCAGGAAAAAAAACAAGTCCATTGAAGAAATCAGGAAGAAAAGAATAGTTTTGTAATAGCAAGATTCAAGACGCCAGTTAAGTTAGATGGAAGTTAATTAAACTCTGGAACAAAAGAGTAGAGCCCCAATGGAAGTCAAGAGCCACAGCCAACACTCTAAAAGAGGAGAATCTGAGAGTCTAAAACTATCTTACAGTGAAAACCAAATAAGAGATACTCAGAGGACACTGGAATAAGGAGAATGAGAACAATTTGCTGAAGACTGTCACAGGTTAATGAAGCAGTTAAGGAAGAGAAAGGTCCATCTGAGAAGGCAAATGATCCTTTGCCTCAGTGAAACAGGAGACCCTTGCTCCTTTCCACTAATTAAGAATAAATTCTACCAAAAGAGAGGTGTCAGGAATTCTGGAACAAATATCAAGTTTCTGAGAAAGCATCTAAAAGTCATCTGAAGTGTATAAAATACACTCTCGGTGCTTCTCTGATGTGTGCAGCACAGTGCAGCTGTATTTAAAATCAGTGCAGAGATACAGAATCACTTTGGGGGATTACTGACCAGTGAATGTAAATGCCATCTCAAATCAGAAAAACAAAACACTTGGAAGATGATGACAATAAAGGGGCTAATCAGTGCTGGTTTTCTGAAGAAACACTATATCTTTTCTCAACACTATATCTCTATGAGTTATTTTCTAGAAAAGCCATCTTAAATGCCCCCTAACCACTGTTTCCACTCCCCTCACATATATTGTATATCCTTACCAACAATTATGCCACTGTAATCGTTGGAGAACCTCAATTAGATTACAAGTACAATAAATTTCCCTAAAAACTATATTTAATAACAAAGACTGTATAGCCCAGCTCCCATAATGTTTACTATGGAGGAGGCAGCAATAGGGGCACAAGAGAAAAAACACGTTCTTCAAGTTTAGTTTAGTGCCAAAGAAAACATGTCTTGGAATTACAATCTTAGAAGCCTTGTGATACGTCGATAAAATAACGAAGAAAGAAAAACCTTCTGACAAACCTTATTTGGATTGCCAAAATTATTTTTCAAGATCTGTTACAATAGATGAGTGTAGGTAAGGAACTAGAAAGTAAGGAGGAAAACGCTGCCCCAGAGAACAAATGACCACAGGAGAAAAAGTCCAAAAGGTATGATTAAATGGTGCATTTTTATCATGGTGAAAGGCTAATGACAGGGCATCCTGTGGTTACTTTCTAGGTCACTGGCTATTTAATAGATTCATTAATAATCTAGGAAGGGATGGTGTGTATGTAGGCAGAAAAACAGCCACAATGTAATTTTTCATGTTATCAGGACGGAGAGGACTGAGAAGTGAGTTCAGAGTTTTGCCAGAATGTAGGCTTGCCTTTTTTGGACAATTCTGTCTTAAGTTATCACCAACTAATACAGTATCAAAACCACAGGCCTCCTCCATATAGAATACAACAGTTTTATCATCACTTTATGCTTTATGAGTTAGATGTTATTTTTATTTTACCAGATAAGTCCACAAGTTACACATATTTTTTATTTCTTGTTCTCTTTCTTTTAGAAAATCTCCCAGAAAAGAATGTGGAGTTTAGCAGTAAGACTAGTAAAATATCGTGAAACTCCAGAAATCAAGCTTAATCCAGTAATGTAAATTCATCAATGCTGAGCTTAGACTTATTTTTTATACACCAATACTCCTCATCTGGCCTATCCTTCTCTCAATGGAAGCAAAAATAAATAATATTTTTAAATTAACTTTTATTCTTTCAAAAATAAAGTAAAACGCAATAAGCCTATTTTTTATTAAACAGAAAAATGAAACTTTTATGTTTAACATCACCTAGAAGTTGATTTTTTAAAGAAATACCCAAAATTATTTCTACAATATAAGACTTGAGAGACTTGCCATCATTCTATTTTGTGCAAATGCACAGGTACTAAAATATACCTAATTTCTTTGTACCCCACAGCCCTAAGAAGAGAAAAATTGTCAAGGTCTTGAAATCCGCACAGCAGCCGTACCCTGTATACAAGTGTGGAATCATAAGACTGCTTCTTAAGGTCAATGCAGCTTATGGTAATGAATATGGAAAGGTTACTATTGTTGTCTTTTGTTGATTTCTCCTCAAAAAATGCAAAGAACAAAAAGGTCACTAAGCAATGTTTCTAAGCTACTTTGGAATTTACTAATCTATCACTGAAGAAAATAATAAAAAAATAGGGTTAATAAAATATACTCTAGACACAGAAAAGCAGATTAGAAGTGGCATTTAACTGTGAAACCGTCTTTAGACAGAGAAAAAATAACCCCAGAATCAGAAAGGAAAGCTACTTTCAGGCTTTGATCACTAAATAAATATTTACAAACTGAATAAAGCTTTTTAAAATACAACGCTGGAGCACCATAACACGTCATTGAGGAATACATCTGTGACAGCGGAGCTGACATCTATCACTGTAATGAGTGCTAGATGCAACAGTTCTATGAAAACTGTGCTTGTCCAGACCAGTGACAGAAATTACTGTGATTGAGTTTTGCAGCCAAGCCTATACAGGAAGTGATTGAAAAAGCAAACAGAGTGACAGTGCCATGGCGAGAAGAGACCCCAGCATGGTGCACTGAATTACCAAATTGTGAGATATCCAGGGGGGATACAAACCTGCAGTTTTGAGCTTGGATAGTGAAGTGTTTGAATTAGGGGAGCTTAGAGATGAGAGGAGGAGCCCTGTCAAAGGCAGTCTGGGATTGGCAAAGGGATAAAGGAACTGGGACTCTGCAAAATATGTCCAACGGCACAGTCTTGGGTCCAGTCTGGGGAAACTTAGATGGAACATTTAAAACAATATCTCTGTCCTCTGACATGCTTTGGTTCTAAACAAATTATAACTGGGTTTCATTATTTGGTCACCACCAGTGTCTCCAAGTGGAGGATTTGCAAGTCAGAAGGGTTTCCACTGTGGAAACCCCTGGTGATGACTAGGAGCTGTAGGGTCAGGAGATCACCTGAGAGAGGGATAAACTTCTAATTTGATCTCAATACACAGAGCTAGGGATAGAGAACCAGGAGAGCACTCTGAGATGTACATCTGAAACAGCATGAATAAAAGGTAATTTTTTTCTAAGAAGAATTAGTAAGAAATTAATGGTGTTTCTATATAGATATTCCAAAATATCTGTCAACAGCATATGCACATCTGAATTATTACACATATTTGTATTTCTGTGTTTTTCTCATGTTGTGTGGCCCTTTAGCTTGGCAGTGACTTGTCTACACTGTTTGTGCAGTGAGATGACAGAGCAGAAGAAGCAGCATAATCTTGACATTTTGGCATTACTCTTCATCTATCTTGCCTTTTGTGGAGGTTACTATATTATTTAAAATGCCAAATGCTCAGAACAATATAGATAAGCCAAATTCTATGAATTTTAATGGGAATATTTTATACTTTAGATTCAAAATAGGCTTCTTGTTTGAGAGGAGGATCAGCTTTGAAGATAACTGTGCAAACAGTGACATCGTCACATTGAGCCGTTTGGTAGAGTAAGTTTTGAATGAACATGTGAGAAGTATTTTCATGAAACAGCCCTTTCACTGATAGGGGATGGGTTAATCTATTTTAGAAATTGTGAAGTCACAAAGCAATGGATGTTTCCTATGTAATGGATGGAGCCGCTGGACTTATGTGATCATTTGTTCGTACTTTATAAAAATAGAGATTATGGAATAGAGGGACATAATTACACACTTTGCAGAGGAAAGAAGCACAACTAATTTATCCATTTTCTGTTACAGAGAATGACATCTTTAACAAAAGGAAATTCTAACAGAGTTTTAAATCTGAAGGGCCATTTTCTCATGTGAGCATAATCTTTTACGTGGGTACATATATAGGCAAAGGTTTGAGTCTGAATTTGCTTCGCAAGCCAATTTTACACTGCAGCCACATATGATGTTATGTTCAGATGGAATGCAGAGAGAAAAGAATTTCAGATTTCATCTGCATTTTCATTTCAGTATATATGTCAAATGCTTTGCCTTCTTTAAATAAAGGTCAAGAAAACACAAAGATTTTCTTTTTATCCTAAGACATTCTGTAAAACAAGGAAGATGTGGGTGGAATGATTTGGAAATTAGTTCTTTCTGAAATTCTCTACTGCAGTCAATTCAAGACTAATGTCCTGAAAATAAATTAACTGTTAGAAAATTAAGCACACAATTAAGAATGAGATTTTGGACAAAGTTAGCTCTGCATATCACTAAATAATATAAAAAATATGGGATTTATTTTATTGAATAATTCACAAAGCATTGTTTTTGGCAAAATAAAAGGTATTTTTAAAAAATTTGGGTAACTTAGTAGAAGGCAAATACGTAAAAACACAGCTGAAGGTCAGCCACATTCTGAAGAGAGATTCTTTTTAGTTTAACTTCTTCCTCTCTCTGAAATTACAAGAGGTCATCTCACTTTTTCCTGAGACAAATATGAGGTTGATACCTGTGGTTGTGGCTACTCCGAGGGTGCTGTAATGATTGGCTAACTCAGCCCTGCACGGAAAGGCAGAGCACCCACGCATTGGCTGGACAAAACCAGAGCATAACTGATGATGGTAATGACTCAGAAGTGATTCACGGCCACAGTACCTAACAAGGTACCAAAGAATGAACGAACCACTCCAGTACTCCTGAATGTCATGTCTTTTCACTCAATATGGGTAAAACAAAATTGAAAATAAAGTTATTTTGGGTCTTCTCAAAAAAAAGCCAAAAAACCACCAGAAAAATATCTAATTCTCTTTTACCCATTGTTTTGTCTCTGTAGATAAACTGGATTTCCACACCTTAAAGAGGAGAGGCAATTTCCAGAACAGACTATTCAGGTGGACTAGAAACAGATTTTTTCTTTCCCTTTCCAGGTATCAGAGAATTCTTTAAAACACCTGAACTACTCGAAGAGTGAAATCAGTTGCGTCAACAAGTACATGCTCAAGAGAAAGAATACATGACAAATTTGACACAACTTCTTCCACAGAAATGTTTTGTTATTTTTCACATCAGATATTAAAAAAGGGAAAAAAAAAGGACTCTGAATTTTGAAAAATAGCACCTTTTTTCTCATCAGCCTGAAAACTGAAAATGTTCAGAATTGTTGGTGAAAGTGACTTTAATAAAATATTTATCAAATGAAAGAGTTAATTACGTCTTCATTCTGATCAAAATTATTAATTTTCCATAAAAACACAAGATTGGAACTTTCAGTGCATCTTGATGCAGGTGTCCTTATATTTAAAAAATGGTTCAACTATGGTCTGTTCAATTAATATCAGCAGAAATATTTACAGCAATAGAGATGTGGTACACACATATTTTAGAATCAGATACGTTGGCAAGTTTTTTTACTGAAACATAATATACCCATTTGCAAACTGTAAAAAGCAATAGTACTCACATATATCCTTTTCTCATTCAGGGGACAAAACTCAGCTTTCCATTTCTGCTCCCTGATCGCTTTTAAAGTGCAAATACATTTCCTGTAACCATGCTTTTCAAGCAGAAAACAGCCAATGGATTGTTTTTTTTTTTAAAAAGGAGCTTTTTCAGAGCCAATCCTAACTAAAAGAAATGGGACAATTTAGAACTTTGTCCTTCTGCACTGAAAATTTTCAATTGACTTCACTTGCATTGGGACTGAGGCTCTAAAGGAGATGTAGAAATTAGCTTTGAACAGCTTACTAAGTAGCCCTAACTGCACTCCTTACTGAGATACAAAGATGATCATTAATAACTTGGTAATTTAGGAGAAAAAATCAGGGTTCTCAAGCACCTTTCAGAAGCAGACTGGAGGACTGCATTCAAGGAATAATGACAGAAATTAAAGAATAAAATTGCAACCGTCTTTCTTCCACTTAAAAAAAAAAAAAAAAAAAGAAAATCAATTTCTGGATAAGCCCAGGGTCTTGGATACTCTTCACACAGCAGAATAGAAAGCATTGTCATTACTTTTTAAACATATATGAAGATAAATGCCTTAATCGGTGAAAGATAAGCACATGATGGTGATTTGAAGATTTTTGGTTTTTTGAAAGTAAGTCAGCTATTGTAAAGAAATTCAGCAAAACTTCAAAGAGATTAAAAAAAAAAAAAAAAAAACAAAGCGGTCTAGCCTTTGCTTTATGTATTTTTCTATCTCATCAAGAAGAATCAAACTCCTGCATGAAAATACCTGTTTCGTTCCAATAACATATAGCAGGTCACTTCCTGAAGCCCTTGCACGGACTAACAGCTCGGAATTGCCTCCACAGATAAGTTAGCTCACGGCTCTGCTTGACTGGAGCAGCTGCAGCCAAAGGCTCAAATCAAATTTATAAAATGCAGGAACTGATATTTTCAAAAGAAAATAACAGCTAATATAGATGAAAATAAAAGAAGGCTTGATATTAATCTCCAAGTTATTTAATTTTTAAAGATCAAAGCTCAGAATAGGGACAGGGTCAAGCCTAGAAATGAAGCATTCTGAGGACAAGGAAATTTGGTGCCACATTCAACAACCAAATTTTAGCAAAGAAGAATAGGAGGGGTATGAGCCAGAGGGATGGAAAGCTCCTTTCTGAAAATGTTTAAATGTTTAAAGAAATTCTCTGCACTAACTCAGTTTGAAGAACTGACATAAATGATTGCAGCTCAGGTAAAGAAACACCTGATATCCTAGCCTGGAGACTGGTTTTATACCTATTCCTCAAGAAGGTGGTGTTGTAGCCCTGTGGGAGAGGTGCAGCAGGAGACCGGTGACTGCAGGACCATAGATTTAGGCTGGTGCTGCTTGGTGAGATTTGCAGATGTCAAGACCTCACCACAAGGAAGGTTTGCAGGTCTGTGGCGTTTCCACTCTCCTAAGCTCTGACAGTAATAACAAAAAGACAGAGGAGATCACAGTAACAGAGATGCAGCCCCAGTATGCCAGTTATCTTATTTCTTCATTAATGATCAGGATCAAAACTTTGGAATCAAAGATTTTAAAGTGAGGAGATCAAACTTCAAACATCCTGGCAAAATAATTCAGATAGTTCCCTCATTTAATGGCATTTTGAGACTCTTCTATAAATTTTCCTCTGCTTCAAGATCTTCCCTTCATTCTTTTTGGTGGTCTTCACCATTCACTCATTGAATGTAGGTGGATGTAGGTAGCTTTATCACTTCTGAATTTTTTTTATATTTCTTGCCTGTTTTCATCTACTATGTCCCTAAACTTTCCTTTTTATTTCTGTCTTAAATCCCCAGCTGTCACTCTGTTGGATCTCTCTACCCTTGGAGCCTCCATATACCCCTTGGTAAGTCAAGGATCAGCCTGCAGACAGGGAAGGAGGACAAGCATGGCAACAGATTTCCCTCTTCTTGTCTGGGCAAAAAGCAAAAACCCCAAGGGCTGACAGTAGCCCAGGGCAGCAGCCAGCCCATCTCCTGTATCTCCAGCTCTCCCACAAGCGGGAGGCAGGAGATTCACAGACTTGACAAAGCTCCTCTGGCACCTTCCCATTTACCTCAAAGCTGAGGATTTTTACTAGGTCAATGCTCAAGTCCTAAAGGCCAAAATTATTCCTGGTGGAGGTTGAGATGAACAATGTGCACAAGGCCGAGGTGTCATTTGGTCTCCAGGATTTGAAAACAAACCCACAATCCTTCTCTGTATGACAGCTCCTCTATTAATTGGCTATCATACAGCACCCATGCATGCAGTGCTGGTAATTAAGGCAGAGTCAACACCCCCAGATTTAAAGAAAGATTGCTTGGTTAATTAGGATGCAATTTGTTTTTGCATGCTTCTAGAAATTGCTCCAATAATAAGTTTGTGTATTATTATTACAAAATTAAAAACCGTCAGCAAAGCTGCTATAATTAATGTCTCTGACTTAAAGGTATAACTCTTGAATGTTGAGAATTACCTATTCTAACAGTAGGAGGAAAAATATTGTTTAGGTTTAAAATATTGAGTTTAAATCTGCTTGTTTATCAGGAAGATGAATATCGTATTTCCCCCCTATTCTGCCAGGATAACATATCCTATTAAATTTATCTTTTTAAAACTTTTTTTTTTTTTTTTTCTTTTAGAATCACTGCTATTTTGAAGTAACCCATTATTAGAGACAGAAAAGTGACAAATTCCCTCAGCTCAGCAATATAAGAATTTCTGGCTTAAAGACCTCACCCTAGAAACTTTACATCCTGTATATGACACTCGGTACCTGCTACTAAAGCTATGCATCTAAACACTGCAAATTGTCATTTTTGGGGCAATGCATAGCAGGGAACAACAATAACAAAGGGTAAAAAAAACCCAGCCCACCTGACAACAGTATAAGCTACAATAACAGAGTTTAGGATGTAATCACTTAGCTGCTTGTCTCTGACCACAGTGGTAGAATACTACTTTCCAGCTGGGTTTAGGCTCTGAAGGTCATTAGAGATGTGTACCAATAAACATACACTCTGCTATCAGATTAGCAGACAAAACAGTTTCCATGGCAACCCTTGGACCAGAGAGCTTGCCTGCATTCAGTATTCATTTAAAATATTTTTTTTTTCCTCCCTCAGTCTCCTCAGAGTCAGTCCTGTGAAACACAAGTGCTTGCAAGCTCTCTAATCTGCGGCTGCCTTTGAAAACCCATCCAACGGGTGTTGAAGCTGAGCCAATTAACAGGACGAGAATTGGGTGAATTGCAGAGAATCTGGCAAGGCTGTGTTTACCAATTAGGGGTTTTTTTATGATGCAAATGTTGCACACCATGCAGCAGGAATAAAAGCCAGCTATGCTGAATATGAAACTGTTAATTGCATTTTTCAGAGACACGGCTACAAGGTGAAACTAATCATACAAATGATAACTGGGTTTTACCACCTACAGTGCTTTGGTATTGCACTTGCACTAATCTGTATTAAAATAGCCCATAAATTTTTACAGCAAAAGAAAAAGCAGGCCTTAGTATACCCTTCTGAATTTTGGGGGACATAAAGAATCAGGGAAATTAGGTATAGGTAACAAGGAAAGCAAGCAAATTATTGCTAACAAATGAAATAGCAACTTTGTTTGTTTGTTTGTTTTAGAAAATATGCATTTGTTACAAAACAAAGAGAAGTATAATTTTATCAGCTGAAATGAAAATCCTCCTGACAAAAGAGATTGGTAAAGATATCAATGAATAGGAAGTTTTCTGAGGGAATCAGTCCAATGGAAAATTGGGAATGTGGATGGAAAATGCTTGAATCAAAAATCCTAACGAAAAATGGATAGAGTATATTATATTTATGGAAAAGTTTATTAGATACTTTATAAACAGCAAGAGAGTCCAATATACAAGACCCCAGATTGCTGACAGGATTTGGAAATACTCTAATCTGAACAGGGATGTATAAAGAGGACATCATGTTTAACTGGTCCAAGTTTCAATACAATAATTTAGCATAGGAAAGGGCAGGCAAATTAATTTTTTCATCTAGACTTCCCTGTAAGTTGAGCAATATTTCTCCAAGGGAAAAACTCACCCCAGTTATGGGAGCCCTCAATGCTGAATACTTAGAAAAAGTAGCTAAATTAAATCCTTCAATAAAATTTTGATGATACAGCGGTACCTGGAAACAGTGACATTTGATTTTTTCCTCAAGGATTTCTCAATATGGAAGAATGAAGCTAACAAATTTTCTACCATTTTCTCCTGTAAATGAGATGCTGAAGTTTTATCATTAGATGAAATTATGAGATTACATTTCTGCTATGCACCTGGTGAATATTTAGACAGGAAATACTGTCATTAATAACACTAAACCACAAACACTACTACTACCGTTACCTCATCCAATTGGAAGTACAAGGAACTTTGAGCATACTTGGATAATCTTTTTCCTGTGACAAATTAAATTAAACAGCAATGAGGAATAAAACAAGGTCCTAGCAACATCTGAATAAGTACATTCAGTTGTCTTCAGATAGGTTAAAAACCACAATAATTTTGGGATCCAGATTTTCACAATGCACTAGAAAATTTAATCAGTTCTTCACTGAATCCTTTTGAGAAAAATAAAAATTACTTAGATAATTTCTGTCAGGCACACAGAGTTAGAAACACAAAATCTTCTGTCATCAATGTGTTTATAAATTTATCTCTATGCCTGTACCTTTGTCTCTTAGAGGACAAAGAATGTAGCACAGCAAACATTTGGAGAGCACAAATATTTGCTAAACTAATGTATTTTGTGGTCAGCAATCACATGTACATGACACTTAGAAAGGGAAGAAAAGCATCAGGCAGAGAGGGTTTTCAAATATTGCATTTGAAGAAGAGGATCAAAGTAAAAGCTGCAAAGGATAACCACAACTAGAGTAATACACTAGACAACTTCAATTGAAAGTGGCATGGCTTAAAGTAAGATAATGGAGTTGAATAATGCAAATGACCATATCCCAAGTGGGTTTGCACAAGAGATCCTAAACCCACAGAAAATTAGGGAAAAGGCATTGAAGAGCAGATTCTTGAAGAGATTTTCCTAAAAGAATAGAGAAAATGAGGACAGCTGGGAACCTTGAATGCACAGCAGGATGAGGGGCAAGGGAATGATTTGCTCTGTAATAAGAACTGAGGGAAACAGTGACAATTGTAGAAACTGCACGAAGAAAACTACCCAGGAATGAATGGCCCATGTGTTTCTGAACTGCACTGGCAATCAATCATCTGTTTTCCAGCAAAAGACAAAATAGAAATTTGAATCGCAACTGCTGCCAGGGTGTGCTTAGCCCACATCAGTTCGGCATTAAGACAGCAAGAGAAACTCTGTCAGACATGATAAAATGGTTATTAGAAGGGACGAGTGTTCATGAGCTCCAGAAGACAGATGGGTCATGTCAGAAACGAACTGCATCTAAATGACATGCTTCTCTCCATTCCTTTGTGTATTTATTTACCTGAGTTTCTCATGTTCGTGGGTTGATTCACAGGATGCTAAAGACATCCAATAGTGCTGGCATATACACATCTCATAGCTGAACATCTGAATTCTCTTCAAAAGTTTCTTCTAACCAGGAATTTACTGCAGGTCTGCTCACTTCCACTGGCCGTAATATTAAATGACACAGATCTGTAAAATCTCTTTTGCAAGAATTTAGCAGCTATTCAAATGTGGCCAGAAATCATTTTGATTTCAATTGTTGCAATGTATAAATTCAAAGACCTTGGATCTAGGGATTAAACTGAAAGAGAAAAAATAAAGTAATTGTGATAATGATCAAAGGATAACAAAACAATTGTCACTGAAGATTATGAAGTGCTGAAAAATCTGACTGATTATCTCTGCAAACAAGCTATCAGATTGCTGGAAATTGTTGGAAGTGTGGAGGCCATTAGGAAAAAAAGATAGCTTTGCAAAGAATGATAAAATTAGGATCTGCCTTGTATCCCTGAAGTTGTAGATAGAGGAGCAAAAATCCTCTGATTCCTGAGAAAGAAACATTACTTTAAAATTACTGCATGAATAGCAGTTCAGTATCACAGTATAAGGAAAGTCATCATTTTTGAATAAATCTACCTGGCCACAGAAGGCAACTGTGAGGGTTAGGAGCACAGAGCAAGTATTTCAAGTTATGGTTTTAGAGTTATAAGTGAGATGTAGGACAATTCTCAAGGCTTAACTGACCATTTGGGAATACTTTATATGCTCAGGCTAATAAACTCAAGGAAACAATTTAGAGCAGAAGATCTCAGAGATTAAAACTGGAACCTTTCAAAATTATCCTTTTTTCAGACATGTTTTTTGTTTGGATTTTGCTTGTGGGTTTTTTTTTTTTCCCAAAATAAGAAAATCCTGCTTTTCACATTTAAAATAATGCCTTTTAAAGCTATAGTGTAGAAATAAGCAGTTGCTACCACATTCAGAATGCATGTGCTAAAAAATATTCTCTTCCTTGAAGACTGATATTATAAAGACAATAGAGGAGGCAAAGGGCAAGAATGAAACACGAAAGTTACTAAAATGGAAACCAGACAAGGTTTTGTCATACCGTTGCTCACCCTTGAACATACTTGGCTTATCCGTCTGCCTGGGGATACACTGCTCCTAGTTCTTGCTATGAGCTAGTGGGGCTTTTTATAAAAAAGATTAAAAACCAGAAAATAATTCACATTAGTGACCTAGAGTTATGAAGATATGCTCATCCTCCTAAAGAAGTCTGAGAAAGGTGGGGCTACAATAGCATCTATGACATGGATTTTAAAAAAAAAAAAAAGTAATATTTTCTATTGCAGGAACTCTCATGCTTCATTTTGCTCCAGGTTTGCAATCCCATCATAATGAAGTAGCTATATACACAACAACAATGCATTCTGAATATACTGTAAATCTGATTTTTTATTATTTTCTTCTCAATATTGCTACTTTTCAGATGTTGTAACACAGATGAAAATCTTTACTATGTCAAGAGGGAACTTCTCCAAGTTGTTATCATACAGAAATGTTTTCTCTCTCCCAGGCACCATGGTGACTGCAGCACTAAAAATAAGCACTGTCTAAAGAGAGATGAATGAAAACCTGAGCATGGCCTCCTGCAAGCCACAGCCAATAACATCACTGAAAGCTGGATTAAAATTATGTGGAAAGAACACTCACTGTCATTTTTTCAACAAGCATTTGATATGCAAGTATCACAGATCTGGAGCCACAGCAGCTTGAGTCAGGAGTATCCTACCCATCCTTTGACCAACTGGGACAGTCTCAACAGACTTCTACACACAGTTGACATCATTGCTTGACTCAAAGTCCAAATGCTGTGGTAGCCCTAGGAGGTGTAGTATCCTAAGGTGACAAGGTTTAGCACAATAATCATGATAGACCTGGTAAGGAAAACACCTAGACACACCACTGGCCCAAGGTGAACCCCACTGCCATGACTCATCAGCTTCTCCCAAATTCCGACTGACTTGGAGAAAAAATTTGCATTTTCTGAATTGCAATGGTATGTCCAATATGTTTTACAGTAATTCATCTGATGAGTTACGTAACTCCAAACAACTATGAGAAGTCAAAGTGGAAAGAAAAGCTGAAGCCTGTGCCTCTTGAGAAGTATTTTAATCAGGAGGTATTTGTTTTTTTAATCTGACCCATGTTATTGTGTGTTTACTACTTGTTTCTTTAAAAAGTTTTCATAATCTTACTGTGAAAAGGAACAGTTCTTCCTCTGTGGATCACTGAGACTCCAAAGAGAGTAAAATCAAAGTCCAGGATAAATCTGAATAGTATAATTTACAATAAAAAGCAGTAAAATATTTTGTAGATTTACAAAATAATCTTCTATGCCAATGTAAGGTAATAGGGGAAAATAAAGCCCTGGTTTATCCTTGCAAGGTTTCCACAAGTAGAATTTACCACATTCACCCCCAATGGGTAGAATACCTTTATTTCTTTCACAAAATAGGAAAAAAAAAATCCTTCTGGGTTAAAACTAAATGAAAACAAAGGATGCAAGAGCATCCTAGACCTGGGTTAACATTATGCCTTTCATTCCTTCAAATGATATGGTTGCCATGTCAAAAAGAAGCTGCTGTGTAGGATATCTGAAGACCATGACATTTATCAAGAGTCTGAAAGGCAGAAACTTTTCAGAGTGATTATTTCCCATCCTAGGCATACAAAACTCTACAAAGTAATGCAGTGCTGACTTGTAGTTTTGAAGTGATTGAGGGGAGAGGGGCAGCCAGCTCAGACACCCCTGTGAATGCGAAGATTTAGGAGCAAACCAACTCTGAGAAGGAGCGAAGAAACCAAACCCAACCTCAGGGTCACTAAAGGGATCTGCCAGCACATGTGATGAGCCTGGTGATTTGGTTGTGTGGGCTCACTGTGAATAAATGAAATCATTGAGTTGAGACCATCAGGTGAGATGACAAACACAAAATAAACAGTTTTACAATACAGAACACAGGTAAACTCAGTAATCAAGTTGGAAATATGTTTGTTCAGGTATTGGTATTGAAGATTTAAACTTGCATTGAAAACCTTTGACCTAATTTTAGAGTCTATAGATACTTAAATATATTTAGTATATTTATATTAACTATATTAACTTAGTCTCTTTTATAACAGACTAAGTTAAAATATATAGGTTAAATAGAATTGTAGTGATTGAACCTGCATTGTAACTTAGATAACATCATGTAACACATTTTAGACTTAGCAAAATTTATGACATATAAATAGGGAATTTTTAGTGTAGATTTCTCTAGTTAGCAATCTGTAATGTTAATTATGCAAATAAACAATACTTCTTCATTTTGGTCCTTCCAAACTACCAGTGAAAAGAATGAAATAATGGAAATGCACAATGCTTAAATAGCAAACTGAAAACAGATATAGAAACAAAAAAGAAAGTCAAAAGGGCAAAAGATTTCCCTTTTTCCATTTTCTTTCCTTTTTCTAATTCTTTTTAAAAATATCTTCTCAAATAACAGCAGGGGTCACGATTGCTAGAGTGGTTGCTCAAAAGTTGCAAAAGTATTTTCCAGCAATGGTCATGAGAGTTTGAAAGTAAAAACAAGAGATTTACAGTACATTTCATGTATTGATTGACCTTTGTATATGACAGAAAAGTACCTTCACTTTGTGAGCACAAATTGCAAGAAGAAAGTTTAAGGCAACATTTCTACCTTTGTACTCACAGACCTCAATTTTCTTTTCAAGACTATAATAAAGTCCAACCTGCAGCTCCACTACCCTACTGTAACCACAAATTGGCTGAATTTTGATGTTTCCTAGGGCTTCCCAGATTTTGGGAAGAAATGCATACTGACAAAAATGTTATCACCTCCCAAATGTTCCACTATATCCCAGCCCAGGTAGAAGTGGTGATCACAACCCTCCTCAGGGAAATAAGAGCAGAAGAAAATTGTATGTTCCCAGGGCACTGGAGCTGCACATCGGCTGTGGCCAAGGTTGAAAGATGAAACTCACCCTCTTCAAGACATAGAAGAGGATACCTTCTGAGTAGGCAGGGCAGGTTTTTTGAAATCTGGATCACAGAAAACAAGTTATTCTAATTCACAAGTTTGTAGCTGGAACATGAGGTTATATACAAAAAACATGTCCCCTAAAAGTAGAGAAATATCACAGGATCAGAGAATAATCATAGGATGGCTGTGTTGGAAGGAGTCTTAAAGACCATCTAGTTCCATCTAGTGCCATGGGCAGGGAAACCTGCCGGTAGTGCAGGTTGCCCAAAGCCCTATCCAGCCTGGCTTTGAACACTTCCAGAGATGGGGCATCCACAGCTTCTCTGGGCAGCCTGTGCCAGTGCCTCACCACTCGTAACAGCTGAGTGGTTCTTTAAGGAATACTCTGAGATTTAATAGCTACTTGTTCAGCCACACCAGGATGCCTTAAAAAGGAGGAAGCAGACCAATTTCACCTTTTACAAAGCTTCTACATTTTTTCCCCAGTAATATAACTATTGTATTTTGCCATAGGGAACATTTTGAGGCTTATTCTGTCCCCCATACATTTTCAGCCCTGGCAGAAATAAGCATAACCACATATCACTTAGGAAATCCTCATCAATCCTTGAATTTCAGCCAGAGCTAATATTTTTATTTCAGCATCTTGTAAGACATATTGCTAGCCATTACACTTTATTTCCCTGTTTCCATTTCTAGTACTGCATATGAAAATTCAAATTTCATCATATTTCCAGGAATTCAGTCAGGTAAAGGAATGGATCTGTAACTATACTTTTAATGATTGACTCAAAATCAAATTGTTGCTGTAGATATGGATATTTCCTCAACATACTGCTAACAAGGGGAGGGGGTAAAAAAAGCAAACCAAAGCCTGGGACTAAAATAATTCCAGAGGTCAAATCCACTTATTTCTAGAAGAGATGTAGTATAAATTACTTTATATAGTAACAAAGGTAAAGACCAGAAAGAAGTGTAAATAAATAGAGAAGCATATATTACCAAAGTTAAGCTTTCTGGATTAGTGAAACAGAACCTCCTGCTACAGATCCAAAATAAAAGTTTCCTTTCTGTTTATTTTCTGTTGCTTGGGTTACTTTTCCATTTCAGTGACTTCTGTAACAGAGGCAATTGGTTGTTATTGACCACTTGTATGGGGTTTCATTGGCAGTAGCATTTTGAAGGAAAAAAAGTGCCTTTCCAAAAGATCCTATGTTGCTTTAAAGCATGTAACAGTTTCAGTATGCCAAATGCAGGTCGTGCTGTGAGCCATCACAGCAGTACACAGATATTGATTTAGATAGAGACTAGAGAGCTGGGGAAGATAGAAAGGGCACAGTGTGCTTTCTGATGTGTATGCATTATTTAGCTTTCATAGTTTCATCTGAAGTTAGTGCCTATTTAGATAAAATTATAGAATCGGTATCACTAGGTTCAATACAGGTACATCAAATTACCTCTGCACCAAAGAGATACAGACGATATGGCTTGTTTCTCCTTGGAGCTACTACAAAAATGGCTTTTAGTGATGATCCATTTTTTTTTCAGTTTGAAAAATATACCTGGAAAAAGTACCATGTTGTGACAAACAAAGAAAAATAGCATCTTACCTGCTTGGTTCCCAGAGAGTTGCGCTAGAGAAACCTAACTCACAAATTCCACTGATTCTAATACCTATGAATGTCAAATGATTGACTTGAGACTAATTGGGAATTTCTCCAATATTGAAACATGCTAATTATTACAGAGCATGGAAGACAAAGGCAGAAGAAGAATGCAAGGAAGATGTATTCCGCTAATGTAGAGAACAATGGAGAGGTCACAAGAGATCATAACATTTACATGAGTATCTTGGATTAAAGTTCCAGTGTTTTATTTATTTTCACTTCCACACTTCCATATGTCTCAAACTGTAAGAAAAAAAGAGTAGACTCAAATCACCATAAATCATAATTTTGGGAGACTAGATCTTGTACTTGAAAATGAAATTACAATAATTTGAGCAACATTTTCCACATGCAGAAATAATCATGAGAAAAAGCTGAGACGCACATATGCCACTGAGAAATATTTTAAATAGAATTTGCTGTTTAGAGTTTCATATTTTGCAATTCTTTCCAAACTTGTGTACTATAATTAGGCCATGTGGAAATGACTGACAAATCCTAAAGTTTCAGAAGATGGCCTTTATCCTTATATTCATCTGCTCATTCTGATCCTGACCTACCAGCCATTTGCACAAAATCATCCTTAATTAGCAGTATTAGTATCAAAAGGATTATTGTGTGAATAAGCCCGAACTGAAACACGCAGAGTCTCTGACAACAAGCTGAAAAATAAATACATTCACGTGGAATCATTTATTTGACTTAGCAGTGCAGAAACATCGACTTCCAGTCAAAAACATACAAGCAGAGGATTCTTACACAGGAACCTCTGAGAGCTGAAACCTTCTAGCAACAATGAGCCATTTTCTAATAAACAAATTAAATGTTTCCTGTTGCATGTTTCTACCAAAACATTAGATAATTAGTTGATTTTAAAGATTATCTTATGCTTCACCTGACAAATATTTTTTTCTTTTAAGGAAAAATAACGCAGCTACACCTGTCACAAGCATCATCACCAACTGTACATTTATATTTAGTAGAAGGTTAAAAACCCCAACACACGAATTCCACCAAAAATGGATGTAATGGCAGGGGTTTTTTTCACTGACATTGATTTATTTGTAAACATGGTAACAATAGGAATTACTATAATTTTCTGAACACAAAATACCCCAATCACATATGGCATAAGGAGAGCCTAATTTATTCAAAAAAGAAAAGTTTCTTATTATAATTAATACTGGTCATTACATTTCATAATGTAGATGGTACCTCAGAAACACGATGATGTTCTGGGCACATTTGAAGTTTTATCTTTAAAATATTTAAAACTATACTATTCTATATTTACTAGAGATGGTTCTGACGCAGAAGTGCACAAATAGAAAGATTATATTTTGTTATGGAATTACATGCATTGCTATAGTGGCTTCTTTTCTATTTTCCATTGCTTGATTTAAAAACTCCTTGAAGACTTGGTTAATTCATGAATTGATATCAAGCAAAACTTCAAAATAGCATTTAAAATAACAAATGAGCTGTATTTTATTATTTAAATGTGGGTTAAATCCCGTTTTGTCTAAAAGTATACCACCAAACAAACCTCCTGTGTGCTACACACAAATAACCACACATGGGATCTTAGCAAAATTTACTGAGAGAATATTTCTGATAGCAAACCAAAGTTCTGAAAGTAGGAGATGCACAAGTCAGGAGGGGAAGAACACTCCTTCCATCTTTAAACCTTGGAGAAACAACTACAAGGGACAATTCAGCAGCATCAGAATTTGGGGCCCAGGTCCTGCTGGTCTTTTCTGCACAATTTCCTGTTGAAAACATCACAAGGACAGCTGCTTTCACAGGGTTATTCATGGACTCTCAGGAGATCTTCTTGTTATGTTACTACAGCCCTTTGAATGACAGTCAGACAGCAAAACCAACAAGACATGATCCAAAAAGAAGAAAGAGCGAGGAAAAATAGAAATTAAGTGAAAAGGGGGAAGGGAAGGGAAGGGAAGGGAAGGGAAGGGAAGGGAAGGGAAGGGAAGGGAAGGGAAGGGAAGGGAAGGGAAGGGAAGGGAAGGGAAGGGAAGGGAAGGGAAGGGAAGGGAAGGGAAGGGAAGGGAAGGGAAGGGAAGGGAAGGGAAGGGAAGGGAAGGGAAGGGAAGGGAAGGGAAGGGAAGGGAAGGGAAGGGAAGGGAAGGGAAGGGAAGGGAAGTGAAGGGAAGGGAAGGGAAGGGAAGGGAAGGGAAGGGAAGGGAAGGGAAGGGAAGGGAAGGGAAGGGAACGGGAAGGTGAGGGGAGGGGAGGGGAGGGGAGGGAGGGGAGGGTGAGGGGAGGGTAGGGAGGGTGAGGGAGGGGAGGGGAGGGGAGGGGAGGGGAGGGGAGGGTGAGGGGGAGGGGAGGGGAGGGAGGGGAGGGTGAGGGGAGGGGAGGGGAGGGAGGGGAGGGGAGGGGAGGGAGGGGAGGGGAGGGGAGGGAGGGTGAGGAGGGGAGGGGAGGGGAGAGGAGAGGAGAGGAGAGGAGGAGAGGAGAGGAGAGGAGAGGAGAGGAGAGGAGAGGAGAGGAGAGGAGAGGAGAGGAGAGGAGGAGAGGAGAGGAGAGGAGAGGAGAGGAGAGGAGAGGAGAGGAGAGGAGAGGAGAGGAGAGGAGAGGAGAGGAGAGGAGAGGAGAGGAGAGGAGAGGAGAGGAGAGGAGAGGAGAGGAGAGGAGAGGAGAGGAGAGGAGAGGAGAGGAGAGGAGAGGAGAGGAGAGGAGACGAGAGGAGAGGAGAGGAGAGGAGAGGAGAGGAGAGGAGAGGAGAGGAGAGGAGAATTAAAATGGATGGTTTGAGTAAGGCCTGACCACAACTTGCAGTAAGAGGCAAGAGATGAATAGAAAGAAACCTGATGCTGTGTAACTAGGAGGACAGAATAGACAAACTGTGAATAAATGGCATTTACAAAGCAAATCCAGCTTAGAATGCATGTGTTACTTTATTTTCCATTATTAACAGAAACATGTGTTGAGTTTGTAGTATCCATTTATAACTTCACCAAAACCTTGCAGGAGCAGGTAGGACTAATATGAACTTGCCTGGCACAGGTCTGGTAAACAATGATTGATTTTTCTGTATTCACATGTGGTATTTTTGGTATGTGTTTCTTCCCCTCTTCACAATAACATTGACATCAAGCTAAAAATCACTTCTAAATGCACATACAGAGAAAGTCAAGATGCAAACGTGTTTGCTTTTTTGAACAACTAAAAATGTTCATATTATATAAATGATGCCCATGGGAGCCTGTTTCTCCAATGAGACTGTATTTAAAATTTGATTCTCCTCCTTTCCAGGCACTGGGGACTCTGAAATTTACGTGTGCAGTGACCATAATGGTGGATATTCAGATAGGAGAGGGAAGACATGAGTCATGATTTGAAATGAGGACTTAAAAAGGAATTAAAGGTAGCAGCAATCATTGTGTGCTTTAAGCCTGAACCGAGGGCCAGGGATGTCAAAAGGAATGCTTTCATTAGCTTCAGTGCCCTCTGACTCAAGTCCTTTTACATTGTACAGGGCAGGAAGGATTATGTTTTGGAGGGATGCGAGATTGAAATCATACACAGGCATTAAACATCCCTCTTCTCTGCCTCAAGTGTGGCACAGCAACAATTGTGTGATGGGGGCTGAAATAAGACTGGCAACTCACAGTCATGAGAGCACAATCACAGTCACATCACTTACCAGAGTTGAAAAACATTATAATGTTTTTCCTCAAGTCACCTGGCTACTTAGTTCCCCTATTCTTTTCATTTTTAGTGATTAAGCATAGGAAAAAAAAAAAATCTAAAATGCCTAGTATTCTGATATTTCTATAAAACAATCATTCCATGTAGATTCTTATGGTTAAGTAATGTTAATTACAAGGCAGTATTTTGACTAATTGGCGAAATTACACTTCCTCAATATTACATTCTTTCTTTTCCTCTCAATATTGCAAACAAAATATATTATTTTAATGGAGAAAACCCTCCAAGTCTCCACAGACAAAAATAGCTTAATAAGATGATGCAAAATGTTATACTTCTTCTAGTCAGCCTCTCTTTTCTTTTCCCCATGTCCAAATCCCCAGAATACAACTGAAAAAAATTAGTGACAGCATGAGCAAAATAGCAGGACTACAAGTATGCAGATGTGTAATTTTCACACTTGTTTTTCTCATGTAGTTTTCTAGAATTAGCTTTCTAAAGGAAAAAAAGGAGACGTATTATAACTTGTAAATCTCTCTTTTCCATCTTAAAATATTGCTAGTACAAGAACTGAGAGGGTTATGTCTATTTTTACTTTAGAGAACATAGATAAAAGGCAGGCAAAGCTTTTTTTTTTTTTTTCCCCTGGACTACTGCACATGCACATACACCCCTTTCCAGTGTTGTTTTAATCTCAACTGGAGGTGACTACTCATTTGTAAAAGAAAAGAGGTTAAGAGGCACTAAATAAAGATGACAGATAGCTTCATAAAATAATTTAAATTACTCTGAAAAAGAACTGGGTAGAAAACAAAGATGACGCTGTTTACAGTAACAATATTTAAAATGTATTAATTAAACCCAGAGCAGAACTACAAAAGGGAGAGGTGCTTTGAAGATGGAAAGCTCTGAATGCCACAGAAAGCTTTGAAGTTTCTCAGTTTCCTTTGTTTCTCACTCATAATACATGAGGACACTCTGCAGTAGCTAAGCTTTAACTTTCAAGGGACCTTTTTCTGTTTGTTTCACCATTAATGAGAAAAAAAAGGAATCATACCCTGCTCTTGCTAGATGTCTTTAGAATTCATGGCGGAGCGATCCACTGGCGCTGCAAGAGTTTCTGGTTCCTGTTTGGGAAGGCTGATTTAATCTGCTGAAGGTTACACTGCCCTCAGTTGTGCCAAATCTGTGCCAGGCTTGAGCACAAATTAATCAAAGCAGTGGCTTGGTACAACTTCTGTTACACGGCAGAGGCAGCAGAGCCACAGCTACAAACTGCTCTTAAAGCTGAATCTAAAAGCTTTAGTTTCATATCCTACTACTTGATTTTCTCTCTATTCCTTTCCAAAATGTTTTCCCTCACAGCCATTTTAGCAGAAATATAGATCAATAATAGGACAAATTTTCTACTGCTACCTTACTCATGAATGAGGGTATAGAAATCAAGAGAAAAGGAAGAGTTTGAGGAGTTTTTTGTTCACTTGGGCTTCTTGGAAGCTGTCCTTCAGTCCAATATTTGAATATATTGAATCAAAAGGATAATTCACACACATATCTTCTTCCAAGAAGAAAAAAACAACTTAATTTCTTGCTCATGATTCCTGCAGCAACAGAGGTGATTCCCCCTCCCCTTCCTCCATTACATTTTATAGATCTAGGTACAGCAGTTCCACTATGTATATTACTTGCATTATCTCCTGAGATAACACAATCACATTGTCATGCAAACATGCAAATCACCCCTTCTAGTTGCCATGGTTTTAAATTGAAACACTGGCATCCTTTTATCATGGCCCAGCATAACTCACTGTAAAAAAAAAAGGCAGCAAGGCAGCATCTACAGGTCCAGCCTGCATTACACCAGAGGAATTCAGATAGCTCTAACCCACCTACTATTTAGAGGACTAAATCCTAGGTATATATTTTTTTAAATTCCTCCAGAACTTCTGATGCTGCATCTGGGTCCTGTTAATTAAAACATTTTTACATAAACTGGCTCACATTGCCTCTAATTTAGAACTTAATGAAAGGAATGAACGTCAGGTTCCCAGCCACAACACAATACCACTGGGAATGTGCAGCCTTCCAGTTTTAGCGCTCAGAAAATACTGCATTAATGGGGACAGAGCGGATTTACGTTAAAAAGGAAATTAAAAGCAAAGTTTTACAAGTCTGCTCATGGATTGCTTTTGCAAAGGCTTAGGAATGAAATACCACAGAAGAGGTGAAGTCCAAAGAGGGGCAGCACAAAATTCTGTGTCGCCTTGCTTGAGGTGCTCCTGTAACCCCCACGTATGAGCCAGAAACAGCGCGCTGAGGTTCACTGCTCTAACCAGTGCCAGCCCTGTATGAGTGGCTGGAGAGATCTGAACACATCTGCTGGAAACAATATGAAGGCCTCAGATTTTCCCTGTATAAAATTGCCCAAAAGCTGCTAAAAGTTTTGAGTGCCTATTAGCAAAAAAAAAAAAGGTTCAAAAGAAGAAAGTAACTGCTGTCTCATGTCTCAACAATCTGCATTTCACTGCTGGACAGCTCATTATTGATTAATTAGATTAACACATTAATCTAATTCGTGGTGTGTTTATGAAAAGGTTAAATTTCCAAAGACCTCTGGAAGAGAATGGAGAGAAAGAACCTCCTACACATGGTGAGTCAGAGCTGCATCTTAACTTAGTTGCTCTGAACTGTCCTCTGGGGAATCTTCGCTCAACCTGAGATCTGCATAAGGTGATTGTGTTTCTAATTTAGCCATATGAACTCTTTGGCCTGAATTATGGGGTCATAAACTCCTCCCCAAAAGCTCACTTCTACCTGTCTGGACAGGAACCAACATACAGACTCAGCCAACAGAGAAATAAAATATGAAGGCCAGGTCAGAAAAGAAAATCCTGCTTGTGGTAAGCTTCTAGAATGAAATCTGAGAGCCCTGGTTGTCCCTTCTCAGAATCAGGGAGCCTGGACTTGATCCTCCGCATTCGCGAGCATGGAGGAGCTGTTGTTACTCGCATGGGTGCTTCTGTGGAGGGATGATGCCTCGTTCCTGCTGCCTGTCCCACAGCAATGTTTTCTACTGGTGTGTGCCTCCAAATCCTAAAGTGTAGGAGTTGTTGTTTGTTTCTATTTCACTCGAGATAAAAAAAAAATAATATCAGCCAGGTGTAAGTCAATAAAACCCAAATGTTCTACGTTCAAAAACAGAAAGTAAACTAAGATTTAAAGTATCTGCTACACAAGAACGCTCACTGTTATCTTCTCTCCCTAAAATTAATATTTCTCATACTTAAACTATTTAACATCCATGTATACTCCGAGCCTGAATACTAAATACTATTAATTACTATGGTTAGTACTCTGACTCGTGCAAACACAAGTCACACTTCTCTAGAGTCTAGAAAGGTAGGCAGCTTTTATGAGGGGAAGTCCCAAGACACAAGCTGTGGCACTCCAGATTTTATGGAAGTTTCCTGTGTGTTTGTGACTTTTTTCAGTAAGTTAAGATGGAAAGTATCTTCACAGCACCTTGGAGCCTCTGTAGATAATGTATAGTAGCTTTAAGGGAACCTTTCCACTGCCTGTGGCACCCTCATGTCAGGGCCAGAGAATGTTTGCTGTTGTCGCTTTATTTTGTGATTTTTAGAGAAATGTGACCTCTTTGTTCACCATTAAGACCAGAAGTGAGTATTCCACAAATTATTTCAAGACAATCTATTTGCTTCTTACATCTCCCAGTGTAAGAAGACCTCCAGTTGTCTTTCTATACTTTTAAAATTAGGAATTAGAATTAGGAAAGTTACTAGGAAAAAAAAGTTTTTCCACCCATACTCTCATTCACAGGTAAGTATGCGCCTCAAACAAGAACTACGACACTTCAAAAACAACCTGTATCAAGTGCTATTTTTAACAAAATCTATAACATAACATAATCTATAGCTCAGAAAAATCAAAAATCTATTGAAATATAATTATTATTTTTAATAAAATTGCAACAATTAATATTCATGGCTGTGAAATCACAGGTCCCCAGCTACATTCTGGAGCTTTTTATCACTGCCTTTGACTAGTATCCAGTTGCTTTCAATAGTCATCTCTCTCTCTCCTCTGTAAATACTATGGTTGATAGTCAGGATAAACCAAACACTTCATGGGGCCCAAAAGAAATCCTGATTTATGGAGGCTGGGCTTGGTGCACTCGAGAAGCCTCATCATTCTTTTAAAGAGGAGTTAATGAATTTTTCACACCTAGGAAACACACATGTAAAATCCATATATCCAAATACTAATTTATTCTACTTTTTCTTTCACATACAATACTTTCCCTGGGAGTGGGGGGGAAAGAAAAAAAAGAAAAAAAAAAAAGAAAACAACAACAACAAAAAAAAAAAACCACAAAAACCACACCACCAAAACACCAGCATATGATTTGTCTTAAGTAGGAAAAGCAGCATAATTTTAATGTCTATCTTTGTATTAAGTCTCTTAAGAAAAATGTTCTGCCCCATCTGCCAGCATAAACTGAAAGGCTCTAAAGTCCTTTCCTCTCCATTTCTCACTGATGTTTATCCTCCTATGTGTTCTCTGCACCTACTCTTTCTCTGCAAATTGTGCTGGTCGGATGATTCAGAAATATGTAACTGCCTCATGGCTACTTTGTTTGAAGTAGCTTTGACATTCACATCTCTGTAACATCTTAGTCTTTGAAATCAATGGAGGAAAAAATACCCTAAAGGAGACTTTATGACAATCCTTACTTCATTGATTTCAGATAAATTCAAGTAGAAATAAATCTGGACCAAGCATCCAAGACAACATTATTCTGTTAGGAGCACTTAAGAATGTACTAATTAGTCTAAATTATTATTATGATATCAAGCTGCAAATGCAAGCATTCCTGAAATACAGAGACCCAAATGCAATAATACAGTGCTAAAAAGACAAAAGCAGGAAGAATACAGTAACTCTGCCACCTGATAAAACACCTGATGTCATAAAGGATTTGCTTAAAACCCCATCCCCAACAGTGACTAATCCTAAATACTGAGGAAAGCCTATGCAAAAATGGGACCTGGTAGAAATGATTTCCAAAACAGTGCTGCAAAATAAGTCAGAAAATTTCTAAGTCAGAGGTGGTGTTTTTTCCTTTTAGCAATTAATGTCTTTTCATTACACTAACCTGTGCATGAGGGATTTTTAATCAACCTAAACTTTAGTGTTAAAATAAAACTTAGGCAAGGTCTTTGCTTGATAGTGCATTGTTTGCAAAGGCCCTTCTTTCTGCTTGTTTGCAGCTTGGTTTCACACAGTTATCGACACTGTACATACAATGTTAGGACTGTTTACTATATAAAGCATAACAAAATTGAAAGTCCTTGGTTCCTGTTCTGAAGACAGAGGAAATATTCAAACCCTACACAATGACTCCATGCCAGTCATGATTTCACAGGCCTCTGGCATATCTTTCCATCAGTCATATCACTTTTGGCAGGCTCCTATTCTATTAAATCTTTCCCTGCACACCAGATGTTGCATACCTTTGATCTTCCTTGTCACGCCTCTCTCTATCTTTGCCCATAATAATATACTTTTTGGAGGGGAGTGGAACAGAGCTTCATGCATTTAGGAACTCAAGCACAGCATGGTTTTGTATGATCTGTTCTCCTTTTTTCTCTTTCCTTCCCTAACAAGGAATTTGCTTTTATTGCTGCTATTGAGCACTGAACTGGTATTTTCATAGAACTATACATTAAAAGCAGAAATGTCATTCCCAAGTACTTATAGTTAGCTCACTGTCCATTGCTGTATATGCAAAGTTAAAATGGAGGGGGTTTTCACCCCTAAGTATCTTATAAAATTCATAAAAATAGAATTCCATTGGCTAATTTATTACCCAGTCGCTCATATGTCCTTCTTCAATGTTAAACAGTCAGCCCTTGTCTTGAACATCTCGAATCCTCCACAAGTTATTCTGTCCTTTTCACAGATCGCTTATGAATCTGTTGAAGAGCACAAACCTCTGTGGAATTCAGCTGGAGACACCTCTGCATTGTGAAAGTGGAACATTTATTCTTAGCCTCGGCTGCTTCTCCTTTTACTGACTATTTATCCATGTGAAGACCTCCCTATTATCCCACAGCAACTTAGCTGCTTTGCTGAGAGATATTGCTGAAAGCCTTTGGAATTCCATGGGACCCCTTATCAATAGTATCTGCCTCTAACACACAATTGTTACTGAATTCAGAGGCCTGAAGCTGGGAGGCAGGACTTGCCTTTTTAAAAGTTGAACCACTCCTAACGTACCATACACACCCACGTGTCCGCTGATTTTATATTTGGAATAATTAACACAAATTTATAAAAATACAGATATTTGGATAAGTGATTTTCATTTCTGTCAATCTTCTCTGTGACCTTTTCTACAAACTACTTTTATATTTACTGTGTTCCAGAGGTGACCCCATGTCACCTGCTGACTCAGCTATTTCATTCCGGAGAGTATGAATTATTTGGAGCAACTATAATCTGGTAATGGTGACCTATTATTCTTAATTTTGTCTGTTTGTTGTATAGATTCAATTTCAGACATTGTCTGAGGAATTTCTCATAAAGACAGACTCATTCCTAAAAACCTTCATAATTACTTAAATAGTGAGTATAGCCTTATCAAATTAACTTCTTCTTCTTCTTCTTCTTCTTCTTCTTCTTCTTCTTCTTCTTCTTCTTCTTCTTCTTCTTCTTCTTCTTCTTCTTCTTCTTCTTCTAAAATTTATTGTGTCCTTTTCTTAGAGTCACTTTTCAAAACCTTTGATCCTATGGAATCTGTGAAAGGCTCCCCATCCCTAGTGAGTCTGAAAATTATTTACTATTGGTATCTAAGAATCCGCAGGTTGTTTGTTTGATCTTTTTTGCCTACTTTACCACATTTTTATTGTTCTTTCGTCATTATTATCTTTTCTTATTTTTCCTCTTGAACATGCCTCAGATTTCTTGACATAACTTTAAGTAACTCCTATTTTCATTCTGCTTTACCATGCTGTCTGGATTTCAGTCTTCTTGAAGTATTTTTCTACACTTACTCCAGTAAGGATTTTGCTGGAGTTCTTAATATCATCTCCGTAGAACTAGAACCCATGTAATATTTTTCACAGCTTCTTTTATTATATTTTTAGCTATATTAATATATTATTAATATATATATATTATTTCCACTTATTGGGTTTTCTGATTCTGAAATTAGGCACAGGAATAGCTTCTTTTTTTTTTTTTTTTTTGGGCATTTGCTGGCATGTTGAATCTGAGTAAAACATGGTTTCTCTTACAGAGCAATTATTGAGAAAAACATTATCAATCAAGTCTTTTCACCAGCACTCAGGACCAAGCTGAATTGCTCACAGATTCCGTGACTGCCTACTTCCATCAAACAGCCATTAATGGGGCCAAAAAACACAGATATGGCAATTACTCCAGACAGGACAGAGCATTTATAATCTCATTCAGCATATCACTGTATCCATTGTAATTCTATTGTATTCCCCTTACCATCTTTCTTATTTTATTGCTTGATTATGTATTTTTAATTTTTATTTTTATTCTGTCTTCCATTTTCATTTTTATATGTAGAATGGCATTTCAGTCATAACTCACTGACATGGCTTTTCATGATCTGATTTGATTATGAGCTTCCTTTAATGTAAAAACTTGAAACTAGAGCTCCACAAAACTCAACAAGAGCTAAACTGTCCTTTGCACATTTTGTATCCTGGAGTCTTGGAATCATAGGATTCTTTTCACCAGATCAGGCTGCTCAGGGCCCCATCCAGCTTGGCCTGCAAAACTTCCAGACAAGGGGCGTTCACAACTTCTCTGAGCAACCTGTGCCAGTGTCTCATCAACCACACAGTAAAGAATTATTTCCTGATATTAAATTGAAACCTGCCCTCTTTCAGTTTAAAACCCTTGTTCTATCACTATCTGCCTGTATAAAAACTTCCTCTCCCTTGTATTTATTAGCTCCCTGAAGGTACTGAAAGGCTGCAATGAGGTGTCCCCAAAACCTCTTCTCCAGGGTGAACAATCCCAGCTCTCTCAACCCATCTCCCTAGGAGAGATGTTCCAGCCCTCTGATCATGTCAATGATCAATGCCATTTATCTATACACAATCCACAAATAGAAACATTTCAAATACTACTTACAGTTCAGAAAACCATAGCATGACACATAGAGATTTTAATAAGGTTGCAGTCAGGCAACAAATATGCAGAAGCTGAAGCAGAGGTGTTGAATAAAAAGAAGCCTGAGCAATTTTGTGCTATTACCATGCTGTGGAAATCTCAGTAAGATCCAAATGGTAAAATATATTTTACATACATTATACATGCATACACAATGTGCAATTTTCCATAACTTGAGCATCCTCACTTTTCAAGGAAAAAAAAATGAGCACGTGTTCTGGCTTTACCTATGTTGAAGGAGATCCAGACTGTTCACCACAAAATATTAAATCGTGCAGCAAGCCTTCCCCACACTTTGTGGCATGCAGAGGAAGTGCTTACTTTCCTGCCACCTAAGAATGCTGACACATCGCCTGCTGTGAGTAAAGAATTGTAACTATTTACTAACCTTATCCAGAGACGGTGAGGAACAGGAAATAAAGCCAAATACTCGTGGATATTAAGCATCTGGGCAATCAGAAATATGTTTTTCATCACCCCATGTTCTGAAGTTTCTGCTTCAGAACTCCTCTCCTCTGTGGACTGCACAGCTCTTTGCAAACTTCATTAAGGCTCAGAAAACTTTCTGTGTTAGGCCTTCTGTTATTTTTCCCACTCCAAAGAAGATATAGGGGACTTTTCTAAGGCCACACAAATGACACTGGTTAAATTAAAGATATTTGTGATAAACTGATTGAGTTTAATATGTGGAAGACTGTGACGATCATCAAACATTTGCTGTCTTCTCAGATTCTCTGTCCTCAGTCAAAAAAGCAAAGAGAGCTACGGTAAACAAAATAATAGTGTCGAAAGCAAAATCCGCATCAGCTTAACTAACTTAAAAAATACTTCATCTTAAAGATTTAAGCCAATTACTTCCTTATTTTATATTTCAAATAGTCTTTTACTTTCCTGACACATGTATTGGTAAAGAGTAAATTAAGGCAACAACAAGAAAACTAAAATTATATATGATCAGCACAGTATATTACTCTTATTACCAGAAAGTACTGGAGTACTCCAAACCAAAGAAATCATAAATGTACCAACTCTCTTCCTCCTTCTCTTCCTTAGTAGTACATAAGGAAATGCTCTTCCTAACACTCCTCTAATTATAAGGGTCATTAACACAAAGGCTGCATATGAATTCACCTGAACTGTCTATATATTGCAGTTTGACCCAACATACACATAAATAAATTACTCACAATATGAATGCAAGACTGAATGTGGGAGGAACTATAAGTACATTCAAATATTTGGTAGTTAGGACACCCAATAGTAAAGAACATAATGTTATGCTCCATCATCACTGAGAGGTACAAAACCAGTACACACAGGAATCATATTTGTGAGTTCTTTCCTATTCCACTTTGGCAGCCCCAACCCCAGGCCAGTGTCTGGCTGTGTCAGGCTGGGCACCTCTGGAGCCAGTACTGCCCAGCTCCCAGACGTGTGGGGCAGCTTTTACAGCAAGGACAGAAAAGATGTTTCTCTTCCCCTTTTCCCCCTGTAAATTCCCAGTGTCTGCTCTCCAGAGACAACTTCAATGGAAACTGTGGTTTCCATTCTCCCTGAGGAGTGATATCTGTGGACTCTTGAGGAACCCAGTTCTTGGGGAAGAATCATTATGTTTATTCTCAGAATGACCTCTGTTCCCACGATTCTCAGTAAACCTTATTTTCAGCTCTATCCAGGTAGGTAAACTCTACTGAGGTATGAAAACTGAGAGAACCTTTTTATCCATTTCCCTCCCCCAGCCAGTGCTTGTGGCTTCCAGCACATTATTTAAAAGTTTTGCATGATTTTCTCTGCTTCCCCACTCTTGGACTCAATTCAGGTAAAAGGCTTCCTTTTCCTTCCAAGGTAAATCCTCAGTTTTGAGGTCCTGTGGCCTTACCTATGTCTGTAATTGTCTGTTTCTTGTGCAGTCAAATCTAAGTAAAATATTAGAAACTAAGATTATTTTCAGTAAAGGCCAGAAATGAGTAGTTGAATCAGTCTGGAAATTTAAATGTGCTAAACTTATGCTTATGTTGTGTTATGCCAGAAATTATGTAGGTATAGTCAACCACAAGAGAAATTAGAATGAGTCTGATGTGATCACAAAAAAATAGATCTAGGGGTACATTTAAAAAAAAAATTGATATAGACTATCACTTTAAAATATTAATTACCAGGGAAATTCAGGTACATAAACAGAAAAGGAATTCCCATACTCTCCTGAGAACTGTAGGCTCATACATGTGGATATGTAGTAGCTGGTTTACACTGGCATGGCTTGCTCTTGCTTGAAAGTGAACCACTGGCACCTGAAAAAGTCAGAGCTGCTTATAAAAATATATATTTTAAAAAACTATATTCAAAATGCTTGAGCAAATCCCTAGGGCAGACAGAGCTGAAGTCTAAATGTCAGTGCTCTTTTGGAGACAAGATCAACCTATAACCTTATCAGAACACAAATTATGTCAGTGAACAACATCCAAAACCTGCAGAGGCATTTGAAAGATTTTTGGCATTTCTAATTTATGGATTTCAGTTGCTGTTTTCTAACTTTCAGACTGCTCAGAAAAAGATAGTTTTTTCTTTAGTGTGTGTTTTGGGGGTTTTGTTTTGTTTTTTTTTTTTTTTTCTTTTTAATTGGTTACAAAAGTCCTGGAAATCTATCACTTTTATCCTTGTGCATTTTGATGATGCATAAAACAGATTAGGAAGTGTCTCAGCTGGTAATAAGTTTCCTTCATAATTTTTTTTTTCAAATGCTGTTTTTATGCAGTTCATACAGGAATCCAATTAGCATATCATTGTGACTGATTAAATATGCCTCATGTAAATTTACATGTCAAAATACATACTGTACTTAAACAAACAGCCAAGGATGCCAGTCTTCTGTAAACAGCTTTGTATTCATAAGCTAACTCAGGAACACAAAAGCTTATATTTAAATTCTCAAAGACTACCTGAATAGAGTGAAAGGGAGATAGAAAGGTAATGTTACTCATGCATGAAGTGAGAGAATGAATATAGACATTTGTTTCTCTTTGTCTCTGAAAAAAACTATTGACAAGAGATTCCCCATCTGCATATGAGGCTGTCACGTCAGATTAGCTCATCAGGTAATGGAAATTTGGCCTCTGATCCAGAAACGGTCCCTATGCACTAAGAATCAAGACTGTTTCAAAGAGATTGTATTATCTTAGACAGCAGGATTAAATTAATATGGGAATGACTTCTACTGGAGGAAATTTTTTGTTAAACATGTGCTAATGTTTATTATGCAGAGCATCCACTTCTCATAAGTGATCTTTCTTGACATTTATTCATTACTTGTTGACCTTCCTTGCAACTGAAAAACAAACAAGTGGACCCCCTCTGAAGCATGGAGCCAAGACCTCTAAAGAGGCATTCATAATAGCACAGATTACAAAAGAGTAGAAGAAACCACACTGTTGTCAGGTAGATCAAAATGATTCCCCAAAGGCGGGAAAATTCTTGGGGTCAATCAGTAGGGACTGGGTTCACAAGTGGATGTTGTAGACCTCCTTAGTCAGCAAAGAGAAGAATTCAGCTTCAATTCTTTTTTCAATGAATAGTTCACTAATTTACATTAAATATACAGCAAAAAGAAGGAGTTTGAGATAACTCATCAAACAGCTACAGTGCAGTGTTCCCTTTGCTCTCCAGCACTCCAGGTCATTGAATGTTCAATTATTTCATGCAAAGCCTAACAGCTTCTGGAAGAAAGGCTGAGAATCTCCTCCCAGGACTACCAGCATTGTGGTTAGGGGTATAGGTTCAAACTCACTAAGGCACAGGAAAAGGGTGAATTCCTCTATTCATCCCGACCAAGTGCATTTCTGACAACAGAAGACTGAGACTTCATCCACAGAAATGAATCAGGAAGAACTGATTATAGATTATAAATTTTCATTGTGGTTTGTAGTACAGGCCGGAGGGAATAAACACAACAGGAAGGGTATCAAGTAGTTGTAGAGCAAAAGTCTGTGTATATGACTAGATGTATTCAGCAAAATATTCAAGCTGAAGTCCAGTGTTTTCGATGGAAATCAGATTAGGGTACCACTGAGTATGGCAGGGGAAAAAAAGACCAACTTAGCCCTGACTTTAATGATGCCTCACATGTAAATAAAGTATGGTTGATTTGATCCGTATAATCTCCTTCTGATTTCACATTAACCAGAAGAGGGAAGGGAAGATCAAAACATAGCATGGAGATATTTTCTGCACAGCAATGGTGTGTGTCTACCAGAGAGATAATCTATCCAACTGCATGTGCTTATTACTCCATCTTATGTGTATTGTAGCACAGAGAGATAAACTACATCAGTCATTTAAGAGTCTAAAAGAAGAAATGGAATTGCAAAGAATTTCAAAATAAATGTAGGATGTTGAAATAGTGAAATAATAGAAATATTTGGACAATGAAATGACGTCTTGATATTAAAATTATAAAAAGCACAGGTCTCATATAGTATAAAATAACTGATATGTGCCTGTGGATGTTATTGATTCCATATACTGTTTCTGCTATTTCATTTAGTATATATTGAAAAAATTAGAACTGATTTCGGCATTTTCCAGTATCTAAAATCAGCAATTTAGACTGTTTCTTTGACAGATTTAATATTGACAGAATTAAATTCAGTTTATTTTTAAACCCAAATGTGAAAAAATTGTTTTTAACACGTTCCAGTCTACATCAGAAGCTTCAGTCTCTATTAATAGGATTCTGAATTGTGAATGTAATAAAAAATGTTGAAAATGGGAATTTGATATTTAGCTCTAACTGCTGTTGAAGCAATAACATTATAAAATTAATAGTAATAAGTAATGTAAAATTTTCAAATACTATGGCAAGAATAAAACTGTTGTTTTACTAGATTCAAATCAACTACCTATTCATTTATTTTTCTTTACTGGAAACGTGATACAGATGCTTAATAAAAGTACAAACAACCATTACTGGAAAACAACAGGGGAAAAAAATAAATCACCTGAAGAAAGCTTTTTGCCTCTTTTACCTTCCTAAAATTTAAGGATATCCCTTTATGAAACTTTATCACTAACATCAAGCTCCTATCAGTGTTTTAATTGTTGACAGAAATCTGCAAATGAGCTCTTATTTAGATAACTGTTTTCATTCCCTTAGCCTCATTTAAGACTAAATTGCAATTTGAAATGGATCTCTCACAGTTTGTGCAGAAAAGTCAAGGCAGACCTACACTTAGTAAACACAGCCAGATTTTTTGGTGCTTATAACTGAGAAGCATTTTAAAGTGCCAGGAAATCAAATTCAGAGGAAGGTATGGGTGGAATTCAGTTTTCAAATTAAGACATCTAAACCTAGATATGCTGACATATCAGTTGGCTGTATAAGCTCCCAATGTAGTTAATAAAGGGCAGAAAAATGGTGGAATATATCAGTAAATATCATTTAAAAAAAAGACATGTTGCTTTTGTTGATTGAGAGAAAAATTCCACTGTCCATTACCCATATACGCTGTGAAAAAGAAACGTACACAGATAATTTTCTAGAGGGGTTTTTTCTTTCACAGCATTGTGCAGTTGCATGTCATATGGACAAAATCTTTCACGTGTTAAAGCTGTATAAGTTTTAACTCTCAGCACCATAAGAGTTATACTGAGTACTTTTCAAAGAATGTATAAATTTTTCAGCTGCTGATTTTCAGACTCCATTTGCCTGTAATAGGGAGATGATTCAGTAGCAGTTCAACCAACAATGCATGTAATATTGTCTCTATTAAAGCTGAGAAAAATCACATGAAAATACTGAAAAAGTGAAAATCACATTGAGTGAAAGTGACAAAATCACATCTGTGACTTAGTAGCATATGGCTGTTTCCTTATTTTTTAAAGGCAATGACATTTAAAGCTGCTAATTAAGATATGTCCAAAACGGCATTCCTTGAAATTCTTATTCATAATGCAACTAAAATTGAAATTATTCTTAAAATAATGAAAAATATTGTTTAATAACACAGTGGATATTTTAGGAAGTGGCACAAATAAAACACTGTTTCATACTCAATGAGGCTAATGGTCTAAGTTTAACAGGTGATAGAATTGCATTCACTGAAATATCTGTTCCCTTCAAGTAGAAGATCACTTTCCCTCACTCTCCAAATTTAATGATACTGTGTTTTGTGGGGTTTTTTTAACAAAACACAAACCAGAAGGTCTCACAGAAGATCTGCTAACCTCCAAACATCTCCTAAGAGGCTGAGCTAGAGACACCCCCCAACAGGTTTGTAACAATGAAAGAATTTCCTTGGCAGTCTGCTTTGTGCCTAGCTTTTCTTCAGTATCCAGGAAAAGGGGTAGACAAACCAAAGTTTCTCCTAAAAGGACAAACACAATGGGAATGTTATGGCGTGATGACAAGCAGAGACTCAAATTACAGTGTAGTTAATCCCTGAAGGGATCTCCTTGCCTCTATTGCTATAAATATTGTCAAGAAATAACAAAATAAGGATAATTTATCTTTTAAAATCACAAGAGCTTTTGCCAAGAATCAGGAGCAAGTTGAGAGAAGAATTTTAGAATGTATGTATTTTGGATTTCAAGTTTCAATGTTGTGCTTTGCTGTTCTTGTCAGCAATTTAGACAGAGATCTGCTTATACATATGCAGATTGCGCATCTAACAGTATTATTTATCTATATTAGATAATTTTGTAGAATCAGATGCTCCTAGAAGAACACTCAGAGAAGCTCCAGGCCACAATAATGCAAAACACTTCTGCAGAGGTGGAAGGAAAACCGGTTGGGGGGGAAAAGTAAGAATAAGTGACAGTTTATGTCAAAACCAAGGTAGCCTTTAAAAGAAATCAATTTAAATATCAGTTGCAACCTACCAGAAAATATTTTTCAAAAAGACCTGCTGTTTCCACACACTGATGTGCAAACTGGTGACAATACTTCCATCACAAACTTCACTTGCCAAAAATGGCAGCCTGCTTGGAGAGGAGTCAAAGGCATTGACTGCTGCAAAACTGAAACTGCTGCAGTCATTTCTGCAAGAGGGTTATTAAGAGCATTACTTAATTTATTTTAAAGTGAATGGAGTTTTCTCTTAGCAGAAGCTAGATGTGCACTGAAGTAGAATAAAACATTTGAAAATTACTTCTAAAAGCCACCGGCACCCAAATACTACCCTTTGCCCTTTTCCCCCACTTATTTATTCTGTTGACTAAACACAGCAGTACATGCCCTTTGAGGTGACCCAAGCACCTAAGATACCAGTATGGGGTGGCCAGAGGTGACTGAGGGCCATGAGAAAACACCGCTTTTCTGAAAGAGCTTCTGACAGCCAATGTATTGCTCAGTGCCCAAACTACTACCAGACCATGCTGGGTTTAGTGAGGTACAACCCGTCCCCCTTGCACAAGAGAAGGTGGAAATACCTTGCTCCAAAAAATGCTGCCCTTCCCTTGGCAAAAGATTTCCATGGACATATTAATTCTGAAATGTGCTCTAAGGGTGCTTGAAAGAGATCTGAGGGATTTGCTTTCACTGGGAGATGTTGTTTAGTGCAAAATCTAAGCAGGACTGCTGTTGTAGTTAATGGAGAATAACAGGATCCTCAGGGGGATGATATATACTTGACCTGTCTTAGACACCAATCATAAGCGTGATAGACATGTATGAGATAGATGAGACAGAGGAGTTCCAGATGAGACAGACACCTCTCATGGGATGAAATGTATTACCCTCTGGAAGCACTTATTACACTGCACTGATTGTAACGGGAGCCAAGGCTGACTAGCTTATACTTAAAGCAGCTAAAACGAAAGACACCTGAGTTAGAGGAGACGAAATCCACTCTTACATTTAAATTTGATTACAAAGAATTGAGTTAGCTGACACAATACTGACCATGACTGATTGGGTCCGTGCTCAGAAGGACAAGTCCAATTCTACACTGAGCTGCAAGGTAGCCACTGTAATTAGCTGGCACGATGCTAAACACAATTGTTTTTTTCCAATGCATTCAGTCAACTCATTTTTAACAAGAGCAGAATCACCTACCAGTCAAAGGATGCAGTCTCAAAAATATGGGACAGTTAAGAATAATGCCCCTGAGGTATTTATGGAAAAAAAATTACAATTCTATTCAGAGTACTTCAAAATATACAATGGCAATAAAGAGAAAATATTCATTCCCATTTTAAAATAGGAAATTACATATGTTCTGATGAATCTGTGAATTAGTTTGAAATAAAAATTATAATTCTGCCTTGCTAAACTGAAAGCTTTTTCTAAAAAGCAGAAGTGTATGAATGAAAAAAAATCAACAAATTCTGCCATTGTAAACCGACAATACCTGAAAGTGTTTTCTTTAAAATGTGAAATTAGTCAGTATACTGTCATAAGTTGAGTGAAGCTATCTTGATTTAAACCACCAAAATTTATATTACCATAAGGACAGATAAGGGAGTTTATGCATGTATTGAAACTTTGAAATTCCAGTACCACTTACACATATAAAGATATTTATGTAAAATAACCGGTATATAATTATAAAGAGAAACAAGTGACAGCAATAATGCATGCATGATATTTTATGTTTTGCTAAAGAAGATTAATGAACCGAATTTCTATGGAAATATAGTGTGCCTGACATTCGCATACCTACCCAATGAGCTAATAATGATTACTGCTATTACAATGAATACAAAATTAATGAATAATAAATTAAATCCTTACACTAAATTGATATTAGGAGACTCTTTAAGTCATTTTTTGTAACAGTCAACTCACAATCCATAATAACCTTCTGAGAATAACAAGTTATGGATTTAATTACAGATAAAAAGAAATATCTTCTATTAAAATATGGGAAATGATGCCCTAAAAATTAAGAATGCAGCAGATTCTGGAAAGCAGCAAAGAATGTTCATAAACTAAAATAATAATATTAATGAAAAAGGAAATTAGAATGTCATGTTTTTGCTTGTGATATTTTCAAAAGAAATATGCCAGGGTTAGGATAAAAGATGAACTAGCCAAGCATACTTATGAAAATTTGACAGGTTTATGACATATAAATTTAAGGAAAATCTCTAATTTCTGTATACAAAAATCCTGTCAGAAGAATTTAGCTAACAATCAAAATAAGTGTCATGTGTAAATTTGGTAATCATCACTCAGGATTCATCAGAAATATAAAACATTGAAGGGAATTTTTGTTCTTATAATCCTTCCAGAAATCTTCTGGAGAAAAAATAATTGGAGAAGAGTAGCATTTTGAAAGCTTAAAGGCTCTTGGAAATAAAAGATGGAAGATATTTTAAAGGGGCATTACCTTCCTACCATATTTAGTGGTAGAGGTTCTGTGTGAAAATATTTCGTCAATATGGACATCTTTCAGAAGTAAAAATAATTTATAATTTCACTATAAATCATAAACATTTTGATTTATCATGATGAATACCAGCCTCTAAAACGTGATTCTGAAAAAGTCACTGCAGTAGCTTGGGCTCCCTCGCACACTGCTGGAGATCTGTGACTTCCACCTCCCGTGACACAAGGGCAGAGCCCATCTGCGCATCCTGAGACATCTTCAAGAATTCTTTAAGATCTCCACAAATAGAAGATGCACTCAAGTGCATTTCTATCAGGTACAACAGCTCCTGAACAGAATGGTGAAGAATGGAAATTACTCCTAACTGAAGTTTCAGAAGTGAAAAAAAAAAGATTTCAAGAAAGAATTGTGTGTCTCAACACAGAGAAAGATGCAGAACATTTAAAATCTGTAAAAAGTGATTTTGCCCTGGCTGGTTTCCATATGAATGGCCGTATCTGGTTCCTTTAGCCACGTATTATGGAAGGATATCCGAAGGAAGAGTATGGAAATCTAAGACGACTTGTTTCACCTTTTTTAAAAAATATGTACACTGACTTCTAGGAATTCTCTCTTTAACGTGATAAAGGTCTCATAAGAATGCAGGATATCTTTAAATATGAAGAGTATAAATGGACTATCTAACTTTAGCACATGTAAGCATCAACAAAGACGATGTTTTTGTTATCTCTCCCACATAAGTGCCTGGGAGAGGGTAGGGCTTGACCAGTGACAGATTTCATATTCCTGCAGGGTTCTACCCCAATCTCACTTTTACCTCTTATGATACCACTGTTCATTAAACCAAGAACAGTGGCTTAATGAAGGTGCGAACTGCAAGTGTTTACCCAGAACAGGGACTAGGAGCATCAAGGATGCTCATCAGTGGCACCAGTGATGACCTAAGAGCCATTACTAGATACACTAAAAGCCACATTGAAACCTGTTCCTAGGGGTGCCAGAACTTGAACTTGAAGGTATCCATGTGATAGTGAAGACATGCTGTGAACTGTCTGCTGTGTTACTGACCATTCTGTCGTGATAGCTTCCATTTCTGCTTTTTCTCAGAGAAGAAATCTGAGATTTAAACATCTTCTGGGATGCGGATTCTTAGATGCTTACTGCCTTCTGTCTAAAGCAAAGATTTATTTAACTGTATGGCAATATTCCACTAAGTTTGTTTAAAACTCTTAAGGGCAAATTATAATTCATTTTGGTACATACGACTCTACACATAAATATCTGCCAACTGTAACATTTATGGTTGTTTGCTGCATAACAGATATTAGTATATAATGGATATCAGTTTAACAGTTTAACCAAATTAGAGCTCTTAAACTCTCTGATGTTCCTTAACTAGATCTAACACAGCAAAAAAACAATATAAAGTGAGAGATAGTTGCCCTTATACACACTGGCAAAGAGTACCAGAGAAGCAGAAGCAATATGTAGAAAAATATGTAATAAATATGCAAATACTGCCACATCACCGCTTTAATAACCAGAGAAGAGAATCAGCTTCCTTGTCTATATTGTCACTTTAGCATCTACCCATACCTGCTTTCTATCCTTATCACATCTCCCAACTTCCAGCATGTTTTTGTCCCCATTGCTGATTTCAGATATCTAATTATTCTATGAGAGCTTTGTTGCCAGTAGAAAAAAGAGCCTTGGATAGAATGAGAGGAAAAGGTACCATTCAAAAAAGCAGAATTTCAGAAGGATGGAGAAAACCATTGCAAATGTTTGGATTCATCCATGTTTACATCAGAAAACCTGAGAGGGGCATCTCTTTCAGATCTCTTTCTAACAGAAAATTAAAAGATATTAACTTATCAGCAAATAATAGTCATTAACATATTTTATTAAACCTTAAAGAAAGCAGAGTATTGGGAGCTGCCAAGAGCAAACAGCTTACTTGCCTAAAATGTGACCTAACTTTAAAATTATCAAGTTGCAACATAAAATAACCGGTTCTATAGCAGGCGGATTTCTCAATTTGAAACACATTAAAAAACAATTTTAAAATACTCTTAATTTAATATAAAATAACATAACAACCTCTCTGACTTCCAAGTTCTCTAGTGGAAATATTTCCTGTTTGAATGTTCAAATCAATTTTACGGCCAAGGGTAGTAACTACACCCAGTGTGGTTGATTTTAGCTGCACATTTCCCATTAATGTTAATGTGAGTTTCACAGCTATATTGCTACACATGGGTGCAGGATATACCCTCAAGTTGTTAAATGAATGAAGAGAATGAATACATGGTGGATTCCTATGAAGAGGAAAAATGCCAAGGAAACAAATGTCAGGAATAATAATATAATACACAAAATCCACTCAGAGAAGGAAGGATGGGGAAGGGAAAAAAGGAAGCATTTTCTGATCTCTTTCCAAAATTAGTTGTGTTGTGGGTTCCCTGCAATGATATAACAGTTCAAAAAAGGCTTAATCATCTCCTATAAAACCTCAGTCATGAAATCCAGAAGGAAAAAAAAAATCTTTTTCTCAATGAAAGTCAATGTTTCAGATTAACCTACTGTTTTTCAGACCTAGATTTAAAACTTTATCTCTTTTTGTTCTGGATTATATATAAAGTCAAAAATTGTCAGAGGAGTATTTTCCTCAGTGCTGCAGCCCCATGACTCTTGACTGGTAACAGTTCTACAGTTTGTGTGGCAGAGCTGATCAGGGTTAAAAACTACTCTGCGAAAAAACAATGCTACCAATGAAGTTCTACTCCAGCTCCAACTGCAACCACTGAAATATTGCAACCTTCTCTCATTCGGTTTAGGTCTAAGATTTGGCCATCAAATCCTGACCCCTAATTCCACAGTACACACCAATCAGTCCCAAACCATTACTTTTTGATGGTCTGCATTCTTTCTCCACATACAGTAAGAATTTCATGGTCACCAAATACCTATATTGGGTATTTTAGCTCATGAAGCAAAATCAGAGGGAATGAGCACTTAATTGTGTGTGAAATCACTGCAGACCTGAGGGTCTGTCTGGAGTTTAGGAGCACAGCTGAACACCTTGAACTCCTCTGAAACATTCCCTGTTTCTGTCTTTTAGATAGATAGATAGATAGATTAGATAGATAGATTAGATAGATAGATAGATAGATAGATAGATAGATAGATAGATAGATAGATAGATAGATAGATACTTTCAGTAGCACAAAGAACACCATGATAAGGGAGAACAATAATTTTTACTTTAGTCTGATAAAGACATGAATATAACACACTATAAGATAATCAACATTATTAAACAAAAGACACATATTATAAAAATCTTCATTGTTTTCATAATTGTATTAATAAAATTATTTGTTTGGGGTTTTTTCTTTCTTATTTTCTCATATCTTGCTAAAGTACTTTAGCAGTTTAAAAGCCCTCATGATTAAACAACTCCATTCACAGAGTAGTGATGGATGAAGTGAAAATGCCTGCAGGAAAAATGGGAATATTTTGCACGCATTGAATTTTTGTATTTGACGTTTCCAGTAATTTTTTTTCCAGCACCTTTATTAAGTACAGGAAGTACATCCTTTCCTTTCCTTTCCTTTCCTTTCCTTTCCTTTCCTTTCCTTTCCTTCCTTTCCTTTCCTTTCCTTTCCTTTCCTTTCCTTTCCTTTCCTTTCCTTTCCTTTCCTTTCCTTTCCTTTCCTTTCCTTTCCTTTCCTTTCCTTTCCTTTCCTTTCCTTTCCTTTCCTTTCCTTTCCTTTCCTTTCCTTTCCTTTCCTTTCCTTTCCTTTCCTTTCCTCTTTTCATTAATATTTTTCAATGTAAATTGAAATATTATCATTATTTATCTCTGTGTACATGTATAGCCAAATGCACTCATACACAGTAAACATGTATGATGTATATGTGTGTATATATATATAATATCACACATCCATATATATGCATACAAATATACATTTACTCTGTACCACAGATTTCCCATATTTTTCCAATTTCATACTGGATGTTTACTCCTAAGCACACATTTTGCTAATTTTTGTGAACTATGATAAATGAAATTACTCTGTACTACAAGTTCATTTATGCTCAGTGCAAAACTACAGTGAAAACTGGTTTCCACAACTTCTAATTACAAAACATTAGCTACCTGAGACTTCTCCAGCTGAGAAGATTAGCATAGATCTTCTCTGCTGACAGCTTTGACCTTCACTCCAGCAAACACTTGTCAAAATGCCAAAAGTAATTACCTGGCTGTTTAGGAAGGAGTAATGGGGTGTAGCTACCTACCTTTTCTTGTTACTGATCTAAAATGTCTATAAAACTTTGCCAAGAGGCACCCTCTGGATTTTGGCATATACATTTTTTTCTCATCTGTCTTTTTTGTCTTTATTCTTTGTCTTTTTCTTTTTTTTCTTTTTTTTTTTTTTTTCATATTTGCTATATGATCTCCTGCCAGCCAATCCCATCACAATTCTGGGGGACAGTCTAAATAACCCACTAGATGGGTCTTTCAACCAAAACCATTTTATGACTGCTGTCATCCTGATTTTGTTGCACCCATGCAACCAGGAAAAATATATTTAAAAGCAGCAGAAGCAGCACAGAGACAAATGATTACAATTTGGTGATGGTACCGTCTATCCTCTGAATTAACTTACACATTATAGCTTATTTTTTTTTTCATAAAAAGCCTTTTACTGTTCATTATTCAGATTTACAATTAAGAAAACTGAGCTACAGAGAATTTACAGTACTACTTGAAAGATCTAAGGCTAGATTAAATCTAGAGATATCTTTTGACTTCAGCCAACATAAAGTCATACAGTTTCTCTTAATCTGGAAGGTACACATTTATGGAAAATTTCTCTTAAACATAACAAAGGGATTTAACATTTTCCTGAGGACTACATAATGCTAGAAAGATTTAAGTATTGGCAGATTATTGCAATGGTCAATAATCTCTAAATCCTGCAAACAACTTTTGTCAGACAATGGAAAACATCATCCCCAAATCAGAACAAGATCAAACATGATAAATCCAACTTGATCTTATCTTGCGTGTCAGAACGGATATGTGGAGTTCAGGAAAACTCAGAAGGGGAAAAAAAAACAACTTCTTTGGCCATAGATAGTCCAGAAAACTAACAATTCATGCAAATCAAGTGCCTTGCCTTGAAGTACCAAAATTCTCTAACAATTGTGCACAGTATCAGGCAGGAGCAGCAGCTGCTGAAGTAGCCTTCAGTCTGTCGGAGAAAGACTGCTTAAAGTGAAGGCAACGTTAACATACAGGTCTGAACACTGCTGACAAGTGTGCCCTTGTGAGCGCTGCCAAAAAACTTCTCTCATCTTCAAAAACTCTCCTGAAGCTCTCAAATTATTCCTAGTCCCATTATCAAGAACTCATTACTTCCCCTTTCAGATCCATCCCTCCACGAGCTATCAGCAGTAGAAGGTCATGCAAGTGCCTATTTTCAAGACAGATGATACGTGAATACCCTGGACCTTCTAACTAAGCCTTTTTCAGCCAGAAACCCCCCACCTGCCCTTTAATCCAGGGTCATATTTGTGCCTTCTTCCCAAGATGTCAACCTGTAAATTGTGTTCTACCAAGAGAATAAATTGCTCGCAGGTTCAGGGCAGCAGTCCTTACACACTGTTACCAAAACACCACACTTCTGGAGAAGGGCCTTTTCCTGTTATTACTTTTCTCCAGGTAAAAGGAACAACAGCCTGATTCTGAGATGAGTATATTGATTTTCTGTTTTTTCTCTTGTGCTTTAGATAACAACTATTTTTCATAGACTCCTGAAGTAGCACCGCTCTCCCGAACAATTTTTATTCTTTTTCAGATATGAAAGTTATCAGCTAAAATCACAAGAATGCTAATCATCCAATTTAATATATTAAAAATAGGATATTTAGTTACATCAGATAAAAAATATTTTCCTGTTTGTACCAACTAAAATAGTACGCTATCTGTTCCACATTATCCCTGTTCCACATGGTGCCTAGTGTTTATTTGCATGCATAGTTTAAAATAGTAAGGTCAATCTTGTTGAGATTCATACTTTGAGAAGTTATAATCAATCTGTCTAATAGGTGGGAAAAAAGGCACTGTCTATTCTTTTCGAGGTAAAAATGAGGTTACAATGCTATCTGATCTAAATCAGGGTTTCTTTGATTCCCATCTTTATGCTTACCTAGAAAGTTACATAACCATCAAAAATATTACATAGCCAAACTATTCTCTATATAAAAGCTGCCTGGTATCTATTTGTATTACCAGATTTCTTCTAACTGTTGCATTCCTAAATAATTTGCTTTAATATGCTTGGGATCTGCTGTAAACAGAGATAGCATCTTAAGTGTACTGCACGAAACTGCATAAAATTTTATTAAAGGACTATAACACATAGGGATGTCTGGAATTGTAATTATTATTGTTGTATATGTAAAATTGCATGTGTATTTCAATTTTCCTGGAAAACGTGCTGCTTCTCATTAAAATGCAAAATAGAAGAAATTTGGCCAAATAATATGGTGAAGTACAACATCAAGCAATTGTCTTGGGTTTGGGGATTTCTGCTTGCTCTAAGTCAGGAATAAAATTAGTTCTCAGATATTTTAGTGTGGAGACTTTTTGATGCTATGTCCACAGTGGGACCCCAAGTACTGCTGCTATACAAAAAATAAAAGTGTTTTGTTTCAGTCACACGTTCTCACTGCCATGGATTTTAGAGCTGCTATTTGTTGATTTGCAACAACTGAAAACCATCCTACACATAAAGTGTACAGGGCAGTTTCAAACATCTGTGAATGGAAACCTGTAGCAAGCTTAAATGGAAAAAGACTTCTCACTTCTGTAGTCAAAAATGCATTGGGAGATTTCTTTGGCTTGAAAGGAAACCACTTTGCACTCCAAATACAGGGCAGTTTCATCCTGGATTATCAGTTTTGTAGGTGTGAAGAAGCCAACTGCAGGTATTTGGTTATTTAATAGTAGCACACATGGTAATATTTATCAAAATTTGAATTTTTGTATTTTTTTACTTGATCTTAAATTAATTTTGAATTCTTAAAGAGCTTTAAATATGTTAGCAGAGGACAACGTGAATAAAGGAGACTTATGTAGAAAAAGTCAGGATTTGCACCAGAAGATTTTAAGACATCTAGCAACAGAATAAAAATATATTTTTGAGTATGTTACCAAGCAGTAATTACAGGAAGAATCTTTCCAGTGTACTAAATTCCACCATCCTGACTTCCACCAATCTCCCCAGATTTACATGCAGGATCTATGTACAGCAGCTCTATCATCAACAAAGTCGCAGGGATTCTGTAGATATTAGTGATGATTTCTCTCTCAAAATTTTAGCAACCTATGATAAATGTCACTTCATATAATCTATCTTTTATCTTTGAACATAGAAGCAATCTAGGCAACTATTTTTGAATAAATGCCTAATATTTAGACAGCTGTAACCCATTTAGATGAATTCTATCCTCACTATTAAAATGCATTTAGATATATCACCAGAGGGCTCTTTAAAAAATTCAGCTTTAAAATCTCTATTAACCTCTAAACTACGACATAAATTACTTAAATAGGAGACTTATTTTTACCAGTCTCCATAGGCCTGCTTATAGATTTCAGGAAAAAAAACCAGCTAACAGAAATACGTGAGTTTCAATCTAAGCTTCAATTCTGCTCTTTCCATCGAACTTTTGGTATAACTGTGCTGTTCAGGTATTAATTATTGTATTCCACAATATTCTAATACCTATTCTACACCAATGAGGTGTTTCTCCTTATTTTAGTTTAATTGACTTTTCTATGAATGGGTGTAAATAAGAGGCATGAGAATGCAATGAAATAAACTATCATTGCTTTAAATTGAAGACTATTAACTACATAATGCTACTTAGGTCTTTTTGTTTTGCTCTACAAAATTATTAAGCAGCTTTACAGTTCCCAATAGTTAAGCAGCTGGATTTATGGGTTCATGCCAGAATAGACGACATCACTTTAAAAGTTGAACAGAAGGAAGTTCTGCAATTTTCCATTAAAACAGAAAGTGGTTTTAAAGACAAGAAATATTTCTTTCTAAAATTAGATATACCTCACAGTTATTCTTAGAGGAGAGCAGTGTATGTTAAAATGAATTCCATCTTTACTAATCACAGCAATGAATAGAATAATTAGAAGGAAGTCCATGGAGGAGAGTCATAACCAAAGGTATTTGTTATTCTTCAGGATTGAGACACATTTTCTGAATGGTAGTACTTCTCACTTGTTCTGTTTTTCAACAGAAGAGCAAGGTGGGAAAGAAATGCCATCTTGAAAACTTATTAATCATTGTATCAGACATTTGGTACTGCAGGAAACGGTTCAGTTTCTGAATAATCTTCAAAACCGTAATGACATCCTTTATTCAGTAACAGAAGGATTTGAGGAAAATAATTCAGATAGATTTGGTGATACAGTAGGTGAAAGGAAATCGATCCACTACAGAGGGCTCAGGAGGTGAAAAAGGACAATATGAACTAAGGAGGCTTGAGTAAAAGAAATCAGGATTTGCACCAAACGACTTAAGAGAGGTAGGAACAGAAAAAGACCGGTCAAATCTTTACATTTCACATTGTAGACCGAAGGATCGTAATCCTGCTTAAACCAGGGACATGGCAAGTGAAAGCAGATGAACCTCACAGCCTCCTGGCTATGTTGTTCCAAGTTTCTGACACAGAAGCTGTCAGTTCTCTTCAAAGATGAACTTCAAATTATTCACAGACACATTCTTTGTTATCATCTCAGAGAGCAAGATATCTAATTGCACAGTCTACAAAAATCTAGATAGAGGGAAAGAATTCATCTGAAGACTTTAAACCTGTACTGTTTACTTCATCACAGCTGAATTATGATCTGACAATGAGTGACCAATGAATATTTTCAAAACAACCATCATTGTTCACAGTTGTTGGGTAGAAAAAGGAACCAAGATGCTTTGCCGATGTGGACATGTTGGTGCCTGAAACAACAGAACTCATCTTACTCAGACATCTCACAAGATTTGCAAAGCTTATGCCAAAAGTCAACAAGAAAACCAAGGCTGCCTGTAATGATTTTTCTTTCTGAAATTGAAATTTCCTCCTTTTGATTACACAGAATTCATATCTCCAGCACAGACAGCCACCATGTAGAACAAGGTGGATGTTATTAACAAACCAGCACAAAAAAAAAAAAAAAAAAAAAAAAAAAAAAAAAAAAAAAAAAAAAAAAAAAAGGTCGAATTTCATGATGTCAGCAAGAGAAGCAGTATATTGGAGGCAGACAAAGGCATAAATACTTTCTTCACCACCTGGATCCAGGCTCATGAAGAGCTTGGCCATTTAATAATCCTAATTAAGAGCAGAACTGTCTTCGACCACTCCAAACCAGTAAGAAAACAGCAGCTGAAAACACCATCCAGGGAAAGTTAATTTTAAGGGGTTTGAAGTATTCATTTCATTCAAAAGGACTGTTTAATGTTAAAAGCTAAGGATGAGGTTTTATCTGTTTAGAGCTGCCAACTTCAACAAAAATATTCAATGTCAAAATGTTCTATTGCATATTTTTTTGTCATGGATATTTCAGCTCCGCTGGGACATGACCATAATTTGTAGATGTTAAATCTCAAAATCTGTAAGGTCACAGATTTAATCATTCGCAGTAATTTAAAACTGCTGTGAAATTCTATGTTTTTTAATCTATTCCAATAACTTTGAGGCAGTGTCTTTATTCAAATTAGCCTATTATATTGCATAATACAGTAAAATTTGAATAACTTTTTTTTTTGCATTTTTGTGTTTCAGTGGAATTAATATTGCAATGTTTTATTTTCAGAATTAAATCACTCACAGAGAAATGATTTTTAGATAAGAAGTTTGTATGATTCAGCAACCCACTCCAAGTAAGGATAATAATCCCTTTCAGACCATATGCAGTGTGAAAATGGGAATTTCACCAACAGGGCAACAGAAAAGTAAAAAAATCCCACCCCACCCCCAAAAAAGTTAACCGCAAAACTATCCATACCATTGGTTTAGTTACAAGTTATGACAATTAAAAAGAAAAAAATTGACAACATTTCTTTATGTTCCTATATATACATTAAATAAATTGAATTTTCTGACTTTCCATACTGGTGTGCATCACAAGGTTTCTTAAGCACAAGGACTTCCACACAAGACCTGTTAATTCCCTAATATCTGGTTACGCACTGCCTTTTGTTGTGCTGTCTGTCCCCATCACTACCATGCCTACAGTATGCACACAGCCCTTTGCTTTTCAGTGCTCACCTAAACACCTAGAATGTTGCACTTCAATACAATACAGAAAGAGATGCAAGCATGACTCTAACACTAAAAAGCATTTTAGCAGTGCTGAGCACCTGTGCCCAAAACTTCTCTCTGACATCTCTTTTTCATGGGTTTAGTATATATATGACCATTGTGGGCACCTGGTGCCAAAATCTTTGCTTGGAACTTCAGAAGTTTCCACTTTTCTAATTACCACTGTCCTTGCCCACATGGTAAGATTCTGGACTACATATAAAGCAATTTCTCTCCTCATTTCTATATCAAAAATATTACAATTTTATTACAATTGTATACAGAGTTATCTCACTGATAATTTTTCTCTGCTAGGTTTCTTCTGACCTTTAATCTGAAAAGAAATACACATTTGTTTGTCTAAATTATGTCGTGCCAACTGTAATTACTCCTAGAGCAGGTCACCTATGTCTTGAGAAAGTTTATTTCTTCAAACCGTTGAGATGAAATTACACTGCACCACTGAACCTGACTTATTAAACAGAAATAGGCCAGAGGACAGCTGCTTGATGAAAGATGTATTCTATCATTTGAATGTCAAAGTGTGTGAAGCTGGCAAAATGTTGGGTGTCCTGCTCTAGAACAAATACAGGTATTGTTAATGTGAGAAAGCAAGCTATTCACAATTTTAAATTACTCTGTTGTCAGCTTCGCCATATAATTATGTATCCCTAGAAACTGAAAAAAAAAGCTCCAACCATAAGTAATCATTTACAGGACTGGAACCGTGAATTACTGGGGAAAAAAAAGTTTTATCAGCAAGAATGTCTCTAAAGGATTTTAGAGAGCTTCTTCTGCCTCCAGACAGGTTATGTGTGCACCAAGATTGAACCTCAAACTCCAAGACAACAGAGGAAACCATTTTTATTATCATACTCCCACATCTCTGGTTTTAGTGGATATTTTAAGTCATCCACCTCCTTGCATACATGTTAAATAGTCCCATGTCTTCTCTAACCTGCACATTTTTCAAACTCCACAGAGGAGGATGGAAAACTTTAAATGTAGTTCCCTATATTTAAACTTTAAGTAGTGCAAAGAAAATATGAAGTGTATCTATTTTAATTACAAAAATATATGCTACATGAATAATAAGATCAAACTGCAGCACAGAAACTGTTCCTGTGGCTATCAGAGAGACTTGCACGTACATAACATCCGCACAAATAGATTCTTTTTTGCAAATCTGAATAATTTACATTCCTACAATTATTATGGCATCTGATTACCTCAGTTTCCAAATTCTTTTCATTTCTGAGGATGTGACAGACTGTGAAATTCTTCTGTCCATTTGGTCTATTCATTTTCTGTAAACAAGATCTGCTTTCTGAGCTCCTGGAGGGGTGTCAAGTTACCTAACAGCAGTACAGCATGGAATTATGCATTTACCTGTGCCTGCCTTGGAAGTATGCTTGGATTTATTCTCCTTTGGCTTCCCTTGGTAAATTAAGTACTTGGAATACTTTTCTTCAAAACACCATTGACTTAAAAATTTTGTTACAACTAGAGCCTGAAAAAACTTCTTATGTAAGAATATATTGCTGTTGATTTTTTAAGAGAATTTATTTTTGGCTTAGAGATCTGGAAGTAAGAAGTTTGCTTAAAATAAATGAACAGCTTAATGAGTACATTGACAAGCACAGCAACTTCATGAGTCAGAAAGGAAAAATAAGATACTTTTAAAATCTAAAATATTTGATGGCTGGATAGAATTGTGAGCTTTTTGTTTGTTGTTGGGTTTTTTGGTTTTTGTTTTGTTGTTTTTTTTCTTTGTAAAGGGCAAACACAAGGTGAAGTTTTAACAATGATATAGCCTCACAGAAATACCAAGAGGAGCTTATGTAAAACTCCTATAAACCTCTTTCTGCAGCCGCCAAAACCTGAAAGTTTTTAATCACTAAGCAAACAGAAGTTAGAAAATGTCTGGGATATTAATGTAATAAAGAGAAGATAAAATTACTGTGTAAAACATGAAGTTGAATTGGTGAACCTGCAGAAATTCATAGAATCATCGAACACTATAGTTGGAAAAGACCTCCAAGATCATCAAGCCCAACCTTAATCAAATACCACCATGCCCACCGAACCATATCCCAAAGCGCCATGTCTGGTTCTGAACACTTCCAGGGATGGTGACCCCATCACTTCTCTGGACAGCCTGTTCCAGTGCTTTAAACACCCTTTCAGTGACATTTTTCCTAATGTCCAACCTGAACCTTCTTTGACACAGCCTGATGCCATTGCCCTTTGTCCTGTCATTTGTCTTGGAGAAGAGCCTGACCCTCATCTGACTGCACCCTCCTTTCAGTAGGTTGTAGAGAGGGATAAGGTCTTCCCTAAGCCTCCTTTTCTCCAGGCTAAACAATCACAGCTCTCTGAGCCACGCCTCACAGGGTTTATGTTCCAGATCCTTCACCACTTTGTTGCCTTTTCCCTGGGGTGGCATTATTTTGTCCCCAGAATCTGCCTTCTCTGTCAGCAGCATTTAAGTTAAGGAAGTTGAAATCAACTACTTTGGTTTCAGAGTTAAGAAAAATCAGATTGTTATACCTTGAGTTTTGCTGGAATAAATGAGTCACAGCATTTTTACTTTTCTGAGTAGCTTGTTAGGAACAGGCCAAGGCACATCAGGAACCTCCTGGACTTGAAAATGTTTCCACAATCTTGCTAAATTTCAGTGGATGTCAATTGCATTAATTTCCCTACATGTAAATTTTTGAACACATGTAAGCCTCATTATCCACAACTGGAAAACTATGAACTGCATTTAGATTTATTTTAAACCTGCCTTCTGCCAGTTTCATCTGTTCTTGCATTGCAAAAGCAATTATACAGTCCTGTCCACATTCACTCTGCAACTCAAGAGCTGACAGACCTTCCTCATAACATACTCATTTTTTTTTTTCCAAAATACTTTCCTTTCCTACTGTACCATTTGTTATATGAAAGATATTCCATACTTACACCAATGCCTTCTGCCTTTCTCTGAATCTTTCCATTTCAATCACAATTTCAAATCTCTCTGAGGTATGAGAAGCAGTGCTATATGTGGTATTTAAACACAGGCAAAGGACATATTTATGAAAGAACAAATGATATTATTCTGTTTTTTATCCCTTTCCAAAAAATTCTTAAAAACACTTTCCTTGTTTAACTGATAATGGAGACTGAACTGTCATTTTCATCAAACTACCTATTACTACACTAACTACATTACTGCATAGACCTTGTATGCAAAGTTATTTTTTCTCTACATGAAATTTTTTACAGTAATTTACAATGAAATTCATCTGCCTTTTGGAGGCCATTCACTCAGCTTTATACATTTCTATGATTTCACCTTTAATACTGTGAATAATTCAGTATTAGCAGAATTTCTCACCATCCTGCTCACTCTCTTTCCTAAATCGCTTATAACTATGTTGAACATTACTTACCCAGCAGAGATCCTTCCACCTTTCTTGCTGTCTTAGCCTTTTAGAAAACTAATACTTTATTCCTAATCTCTGTTTCTTGCCTCCTAACCAATTAGTGATTCACCATTTTTCTGTTCCATATTCCACATTCCAAGAAATTATTCATTTCCTTAGAAACTTCCAGGAAGACCTTGTCAAAAGTCTCTGGCAAACCAGACAGGCTCTACCAACAGCATCATATTTGTTGATCCTTTCAGAGAGATTCAACAAGTTTACAAGGCAGGGAAGGTCATTGTTATAAAAAAGCCATATTAATTTTTCCCAGGGAAAAAAAAAATCATACGCATTCATGAGACATAATTCAGTGCTTATTTAAAATTCTGAGTTCTGACAGTACACATCTAGGGCTTTTTCACGTGATAAACCCTTGCTACTCTGATCACCAGTTAACCAGACCCTTCTCCAATGTAAAGGGTTCTGCAAAGGAAAGTTCTGGCGCAGGAGCTACCCCAGTTCTTTCTGTAACTAAATTCATCCATGGTGAAGCAAAAGGAGAAGTTAATGAACAATTTGGGGCCCACAGTGCTTACTTACATGAATGTTTCATTTCTGTTTTCAAGTAATATTGCAACTTGTTTACTTCTGACTTTTAAAGCCTATCAATTGAGTAATTTGGAAGAAAATCAGTTATCAATTCAGATACCTTGCAGAAATTATTTCTCATAGTCAACACCTCCATAATACAGTTAATAGCCAAGCTGAAAAGGAGCCAATAGGAGTCCCTAGAACAGTGGTACTTATTCAGAGGCAGCTTAATTTTAGAAATACAACCTTTACTTCCAAGATTAACTTGTCATTGAAACTGTTTAAACAGCACTCCAACAAACGCATATTCCTACCATTTTTTGTTCCAGAAATTAAGGCTAAGGTGTAATAACATTTTTTCCCCTGAAAAAGGCTATCAGAAAAGTGAAAGTATTACACCCTCTTTTACAAATGACTAATGTTTTTTATGAGTTTTTCACAACACTGAAGAGTTTTTCACCATTCTGGAACTTGACTACAAGCATCTATTTAATTTTCTTGACAAACAAGGAAGCCTCAAACGGTTTTAATGGACTCAAAGATGTTAAACTTCAATTTTTCATGTCCCACTCACCTCTCAACTGTCTCTCCCTTTAAATTTCAGTCTTCTGGGAGAATAGGATGTCTGTGCTGTCTGCAGTGGTACTGACTGCTAAACAGACGTGGGTGGTCACAGTTTGGGAAAGGAGGACAAGGACTTACCTGCTTCTTTGGCAACATCTGCAGTTGAAATATTTTGGAGGTTTGAGTGCACTCGGAAGGTCACAGCTGGTCCCAGCACGCTGAAAGAGATTATTAAAAAAATGTAAGATTCATAATCAGGAGACATGGCATAATATTCCTTATCAAAATAGGTTTTTAAAGAGAACCTATTAAGATGCCATTTAGCCCTCTTCCTTTTGCTTCATTAGCTACATTTGCATACATTTTTGTACCTCTTGTGGTTTCCTGTGTGCATTTTGTGCCCGTCTGAAAGAATTTCAATGACATTAACTAAACTTCAGAATACTCCTGTAAATACTGTTCTTATTATGAAGATGGCAAAATGGAGGCACTGAAATTGCTATTCACTCAAGTACAGCATAGATCTTCGCTGGAATTCAGCATCCAAAGATTACATGTATTTTCACATTTTATATTCCTAATATCAACACAACTTCAGTTCCTGTTGTAACAACTACAAGTCAGAGGGACAATACAGAAACTCGAATTATTTATCTTATTCATATTCTGCAAGAATATGTATGGAGAAGAGATTCTGGGCATATCTATTAAAATAGCTGGTTTTGACCAGAAAAGTACCACACAGTATTTATCATTTAACAGCAGAGGTGAGCAACTCTTGGAAGAATTTTTGAGAGGAAATTATTTGACTCAGTGTAGACCTTTCTGTGTGTAGCCTGATGGTCATTTATGGCACTAAAATCTATAAGACATTTACAGAGGAAGATACTGATTAGCTAGATGCAGAGTGGCAATGTACTCAGGGTTTCACCAAAAAATATCATTATGGAGCTTTAAGGAAAAATAAATCTGCATTAGTAATGTTGCATTCATTCTCCATGCATCCCAACAAACATCCTGCATACATATCTGATGAAAGGAAAGAAGAAATTTCAGGTGCGATGTCCTTAAAACTATGCTTAAATACTTATCTACATATGAAAAAATAACATAAAAATATAGTGGATGTATTTTTGAAGAAAAAATTCTGGGGAACAAGAGACGCTATAAATAAAAATGCAAGAATTTACAGAGGACAAGAGAGTAGGGTCTCAAGAAAAAAAAGGATTGGCACTATTTTATAAAAGTGTACCTACATTATATGTATTATGCAAGTTCCTAAGGTTTTTTTAACTCATCAGTGAAAAGAATTACATTTGTGATATGAAGAGCAACGCTGCTTAAAAGATAAAGTGTGTGGGCTGGATTGGTGCATGTAACACTGACTTCCTATAGCCATGGCTTAGGAGAGAATGAAATCTGAAAAACTGCTGCATAAAAAAAATAACTTGAAAAAAATTTTGTTGCAGGGCTTGAAATGAAGTATTAAGTTATACTTTTAGTAACATGCTCATCTCTTACAATCACAGAATGGAGAGCACTTAATGAAGTGTGCTTAATTGCATCACATATATCCTAGACAGAAATACCTTCAAACTTTTCCCATTTCAGGCAGAAAAAAGCTTTTCTTAACTATAAGACTTTGCTTTGAGATCACAGAGGGAATCAGAGTAAGAATAAGAATAAGAAATATCCTTTCATCTTTTACTAGCAAAGCATGCACTGCACACATTTTATTCTGGAGTTAACATGGACTGCCATTAATCAATCATTTTTCTTGAAGTACTCTTAGGGGGAGGGGAGAAAAACCCACATTTAATTGTTAGGGGATACTGTGAAAGCCTGGTCACTAATGGCCAAGAAACACTTTTAATAATGCCAGGCAATTATAAAACATTTTTCAACATCTTATTAATATTATAGATTAAAATACTCAACAATTGCAAAGTACTTTTTATTTGAGCTACTATTATAGTTAGATAGATATTACATAAGTATTATCTAGATAAATTCTATTACAAATAGATAAATACTATCCAGACTATTCTGTCACTAACCCTGAGGTAATCAATCTTTCAGGATACCAAACACTGACTCTAACTAATCCTGCACTGTCCTTCTTTCTGTGTACCAGCCTAAGAGAAAGGCTGATTCCTCTCCAGCTGCTCAGATATTTACAGTGCTATTAGCAGTCTGCTTTAAATAAAAGCAGCATCACCTCAATATGCAGTTCTTGCATGACCAAGATATGAGGGAAAGAAAAGCCAGTTTCAGATATTCCCCCCAAATCTTCACTGCACAGTCCATTATAGCTGATAATCTGGAACCAACACAAAATTTCAACCACAATGTTGTTATGCTTTGGCTCTGTCAGCCAAGACAAAAGGTTTCCTGCCCTTCTTCCCTTACCTGAATGTTTTACTTTTATGTCTCAGCCACTCCCCACTTCCCCGCACTTTCCTGTTCTGCCCCATTCCCTGCAGCCCAGCACTTCCTGGCATCAGTAAAAACATAGAGATTAAAACTGGATCATTTCTGTGACCCAGCCCAGGCAGTGAGACAGGGATTTCCAAAGGAGTGAAGCCTGTCAGAAACCATCCCACTATTCTCTACTGACTCCACCTGGATAATCCAGGAGCGTGGGAAGATCCGAGTCATGCCCACATCAGTGTTTCCACAAGTACTGTCATGTCTCCTCATTATTCAGGGGAAACAAGAACAAAAAACAGGGTGAGGAAAACAATTCCATATGCTGAGTTAAGACCATGCTTTTGCGGGAAAGAATAAAGCTCTGAATAATTTCAAGCACCCATTCATATGTTGCTCTGTGGGACATTGTTTTCCTCTACTGTAGCAATTGAATTCTTGTATGTAAGAAATCACCTGAGCACCACATCTGCATGGATTCAGTAGGAATATTTGCAAAATACAGAAAATAAAGAGGCTTTTGTCACAACTTTTTGCACATTGGCATTATGTTTATTTAAAAGCAAACAAAAGACCTTGAGATTACTTGGTCAAAATTGCATTTCTGTTTGATGTTTTGGGAACTGACTGCTTCAGGAGCTCATAAAATGAGATTTTTCTCATGGGGGGCTTCTGGCAAAAGCACTCAATAAATAAACATTTCAATAACAAAAGATGCCCTTTAGGGAATTCCTCACTGTTCATTATGTGTTGGATGAGAACATTTAAACAAAACCAGTAATTATTTGACTGCAAAATATTTTTAAAAGACTTTTTAACAAGAGGTCAACCAGCCTTAAAAAAGGTTCCAAGATGTATAAAATGCACCCTTGACAGGAGCTTTAAGTTGGGTAGATGAGACTGCTTTTCCATGTCAGACCTTCTGAAACCTGGCTAACATTAATGGCAATTGTCTTCAAACTGCTCTAAATACAGGGGCTCACTGAAGTGCACAAATTTCTTTGTAACCTGATGAACTGCAAGTAAACCAATCCCACAGATGAGGGAGGTGCTGAGGGAGCAGAGACATCACTCCTGGCTGGTAACTTACCCCAGCTGGGCAGAAGAGTCAGACATGGAAACCACAATGGCCAGGCTGAAACCTCACCCACATCTGACATCTGCTGCAACCGAGGTTAAAAATGTTAGACAGTATTTTTGTCTATCCCTCCCCAGAGCTGCATGCTACTACAATTAGCTCCAGGTAAATCTGTAGTCATTTTTTCTGACACAAATTAACTTATACTCACTTAAATAAGTGAAGATTGTGAATTTTAGAAGGTATCTGGACTATACAATGTAATTGCACTTATCACTTTTTTTTTTTGGATACAAGTAAGCAGTTCTGGCTTCAAGGCTAATAAATAGTGATTTCTCCCCATACAAAATATGATGTCTGTTGCAATGCCCTGCTAAATTTATAATTCAAACTTTACCAACTAATTACCCCCCCATTGGCTGCCAAAACTTTTGCCTCTTTTTTTTACTTACAATAATATTGCCTTCAGTCATAATAAGGGTTTTTTAACAAAGACATTCAAAACATATTGCAAATTGTCACCCTTATGTGCTGTTGTCTTTTATTCTGTTTACTAGAGATGAAATAATTACAGTGTTTATACCAAAATGACTTGAAGGTTGATTGCTGATTTAATAATATCCCCTCCCCTTGGGTTTATATTTCCCATCTGAAGGTGGGAGGGTGCACAACACAAAGAGAAACAAAGAATATTCTTTGTGTAAGATAGAAGTACTTCCTTTTGTTAATTGTTTTACAACTAACAGCATTCTTATATTTTCCCTGTCAACAAATGAATGATCTGAATAAACAGAGCTGGAGCGTGATCAATATGGCAAGGTCCATATCACTTTCAAGCCGTAGGTTATAATTATATTTATGAATGACAGGATTTAAATCTCCATAAATTATGTACCAAGCTTTTCATGCCTGCTCCTCTCCCTTGTGTGCGTGTACTCCCGTATTTCAGTATCACACCGCATGTTCACTGAGAGATGCAGGCACAGTCTATCATACCCCCTAGTGGAAAAGGATTTGAGAAACAAGTGCCAACATGGCTCTGTGCACTCCTGGAGATGAGACATGGAGCTGATGCCAGACGGAAATGATTTGAGGTGGCATCTCATTTTTAAGATACAGGCAGAGTGCAATTTCTCAAGACTGGGGGAAGATGAGGAGATTAGGATTGGCTATTTCCAACATGAAACATTCCCTTAATGACCCTATTTTATAAAACAGGGCTTGCCTTAATAAAGCTCAGATTTGAAATGAAAGTCACTACTTGTCTATATGTTCATTTCAAAATCCTTTAATCTCTGGAGGTTAAGAAAAGCAATTAGTAACGCTCCAGAGGACTGTGCAAAGCAAATTTTATAGCAGTGAAGGTAATTGTCTCAGGAAACGTTTGGTGGGCTTGAACTAATGACTTGCAATGTGTACACATTTCTATGCCTTCTGTGTTTAGGAATTTGAAGCTTACGTCCATTGTTTATATCGCACTGAAGCCGCCTTTTCACCTTCTCAATTTTGGAAAAATTAAGATGCTCATGCTGCTGGAAATGTTTTATATTTTATATTTAGAGGTATATAAACATACTTATGTCAAATCAAATCCATGGGGAAAAGCACATAATTAGCGGAGGCATTTTTGTACTACAGTATGTTTGTACAACATGATTCACAGAGAAAAAGCAAAGGCAGAAAATTGCAGCTGGACATTGACACATAATACATGAATGGCTTAAGTGTACACTGGCTATTTTGTTCTCCTTACGGTACTCAGAGTAACTGTAAATCAATTGACCCCTTGACTCAAGTTTGACCAACATTTTTGACCAGAACTGTTGACCAGAGTTTATCTTGTGAAGCATTGCATCATGCTGTATTTACATTACACAAGCAGCTACCTGACTGAGCTTCACAGATTTAGGAAAGTTTGCAAAAGATGTGTTGTGCTGACCTGCTACAAAACAACATCCCTGAACTGTTGAGTAGAGAAAAATTGATCATCACTCAGACTTAATACTAAAAAGGCACACATCTCTCACTCTTTAATATCCTTACTGTTCAAAGATTTGCTTCACTTTGCACCTGGACTGCAGAAATATCAATGTGGAGCTGTATGTATTCTCACATTCCTATTGACAGGTTTGTATGCACAGCCAGCGATCAATTAAAAAATCTTTTTCTGATTTAGCAAAATGAGTTTTTCGAGCCCTTCTCAGGAAACACTGAACATGCCCTCTAAAGTGCAGAGTGATGCACAGTGTTCCAGAAAACCCTGCAATACAGCAAATAATATATTATCTATTAATATTTATATCCATCATATACACTAAGTGTGAACAGTTTGCACCATTCTCTGAAGTGCTCCTGCACTAAACACAGCACAGAGAGAGAAAGTTAAAGACTTGTTGTACTGCCATTACACCTGGTGTCTGACAGTGACCGGGTACTAAAGATGGGAAAGCAAAATCCCTGCTAAGGGAAAGACACTAATTGCAGTGCCCACCAGGTAGTGGCTGATTTCCTACCACCACTAGAATTTCATTAGAGAGGTTTTCACCAGGCAGCTGGGAGGCATAACAGGTAGACCACAAAGATTAGAAAGATTGACAGTTTCAGAGCAATCACATCTTGCAGATGTAGCTATATGGAAACAAAACTTATGCCTGGATTTGACGGATGCTGCCCAGATTTACTTCTGCAAGTTACATTCTTCATAAATCAGGTAAGGCCTTGGACACCTCTCCCCCTGACATGATAAGCGCTGAGGAGTGACTGCACAGAGCAGCATTTCAGGGGCAGAGAAGAGCCCACGACAAGGTGCTCAAATAATGAAATGCCTGACACACTACTGTCATTAGAATAATTTCCAGACTGAAGTCACAGAAAAGGGATGACTGGTCCAGAAAGGGATGCTTTCCAATAACAGCAGTCCATGTCTGGCGGGTCCCTGATACCGATACTAAAAGATGAAGCTTTAATTATTTTACATTAATCATTAATTCTGTATTAATCATTTAATCTATATGCATCAAAATTGTGCTAAGTACACTGATCCTAATTTACATTGCAAAAGACGATGAAAGAGTATTTTAAAGATTTTACAACTTGCTTCATCTGAGGTGAAGATTATTTTGCTAAGCCTACAATTTAAATGATTTTAAAAAGAGACAACGCTTAATTTAGAGATTGATGCTACACTCAGTTTGCCCTATTTTTATTCTTCACAAAATGCAACTTTTGATGATTACTCAATATCTATGAATAATTTGCAGAGTTTTAAAATAATTTTTCTATTAATCTGTCACAAACCATGAAACTTGACATTTTCACCACACTGAGTACATGAAAGTTGCCAGCTTTGCCTGCCATGCAAATAAGGTTCTTAATTACAGTATTTAAAAGAACAAACCATACAAGTGCTATAATTTCTTACGGTAAAAAATAAAGTGTTTGGACCCTGCGAGGGTGGGAAAATGGTCTCAAAAAGCTTCTTAAATGTACAGTAATTTTTCTTCCACTCCCCAAGAATTAAGCTAAAGGATAAAATTTATGTAATAAAAAAAAAAAAAGGCATTCTATTTATCTTTCTATTCTCCTTCTTTATACTTTTATATCTACAAACAGCACACATTTTTAATTTTCACCCAGTAAGCCTTCAATGCATTTTACTGGCCTCAGCCCCACTCACCCTCTACACACCTGTGTTGTTAATGGAACTGGCTGAAAGCACATATAAAATTTGTCTGCTGGGGTGACAGTCACCTTTTGCTCCACTTGCACAAGTGTCTTCTAATCCTTAATGAGGAGCATGACTCACACGTTAGGGCTGTTACAGAGGTGCAGGCTCAGAATTCTCAGAGCTTTGAGAGGATCCATGTAGGACACAAATTTCTCACATCAGTGTTAGGCAGCACAACAAAAGACAAAAAAACCCAAACTTTGCTACAGTCTTAGGTCAAAGGGCTACCAAATTCTGAGTGGGCAGCCAGAGCTCTCCTGCTTGTCCTCCTAAGGACCTGTTGGCTTCTCCGTTAGCTCTGAGAACACCAATGAGAAGATTTGTTCTTGAGGCTCCCTTGCCATCTGTGACGTAGTGATATTTCCTTGGCAAAGGAGGCATTGCAAGTGGAATTTATTGGGCTGTTTCTGTTGTACATACAGATGTATATTTTCCTCTGTCTTTATGGCTCTTAAGGAATACAAACCCTTGCACAGGCAGGTTGTAATTCAACTCATTGACCTGTTTATGCAATATTTGCTGGCTAGGTTGTAACAAAAATGCAAAATAATTCTTTATCTTTTTTGGCTGGGTCAACAGGTCTGTAATGCTCATGAAATCCAACCATCCAGGTCACAAAATAAGAGAAAAAAATGCGTGTTTGTACTTCTAGGAGAATCAGGTAGCCAAGTGCAGGAGGATCAAGACAAACATAGACATATAATAAATATTATATTTCTTCTAAGAAATTAGTCTTTCAAACAAATCCCTACATGAAAATCTTTTTTAATTTCTAATATTCTAAAATTCTATTTGTGGATGAAGTTCAAGAGTGAGAATCACAGTTCTCTGTTTCTATTCTCATATCTGTCATCAAGTTCTTCTACCATTTTAGGGAAAATGAAGCAAACTGCTTTGGGTTTCAATCTACCCATCTGTAGAATGGAAATTATTACCTGTTAATAATATGTGAAGATTTATATAAATTAAATGCAATGGTACACACTCAATGACTGACTTGAAAGAAAGGAGTATATCCTCCCTACCCCATAATGTTATGAACTTTGATTTTATTAAAAAAGGAATATGATAGCATTCTCAGTCACGCAGGGAGATGAATAGTAGAGAAACATGAATTCAAAAAAAGACAGACTTCAGAAGTATCGGTTAAAACCTTCTCCTGAGCAGGGACCTAGGAGTTCTTGGAAATGCACCAATAATACTGGATTTATACTACTTTTGATTACCAAGGTGCAAATCCTCTGTTTTATTGAGATGAAATGTTGCAATGGAAAGCCAAGCACCATACATTTTATTTGTAAGAATCTCCTTAGATTTTTATGGTTTTTCTCTTCTGTAACCCAGAATTCATAAAATGCTGCAGGCCAAAATCTTTCCTGTTATTTTAAAGATGTTTATATTTTTTCTAACAGGAAAGTTACAGTGGAGAAGGAAAAATTATCTTGGTTATATGCACATTCATTTAAGAAAAGAACACAAAATGTATTATACCTCAGGGGGAAAAGCCACAAGACTAATGTAATGCTAAGGCTGAGAAATCACTCATTTTTAAGTAAGGAAATGCATAGTTTAAATTTTAACCTTTTTTTTTTTTTCCCCTTATCATCATTCCTCTAAAAAGTGATGCATCTTTATATTATAAATTAGTTGTCAAATAATACAATATGTACCAGAAAATACAATGTAATTTCTTATAAATGCCTGCATGCGATGAGTTTCAGCAATACATTTTTCACATAATTTGTTTCCCAGACTCATTAAATCTGTGGGAGAAGTCAAGTTTGAATAAAAGGGGTTCCATTATTTCTGAGATATGCTTTTATAACACTTTAAACAAGATTATGTCAAATAACCACAGTTATTTTTTTGCTATTTAAAATCAGAAAGAAGATGACAAATACTGCTCAACTTTCTTGAAAGGTCTATCTTTTTATTGAGACTAAACATGGTATAGTTCAAATTGAAATACAAATCTTGATTATTTATGAACAATAAATGGAGTGGAAATAAAAAAATATATCTATTTCTTGTTAATATTACAGCACCTTAAGGAGAGCGGGATGAGTTAAAGAACATTCCTCTCAGTAAATATAAATGACATAGACAGCAAAACCCAGAATCTGACAAAACTGGAAAAAACCCAAACTTTGCAAGAATATTAATACACAGATGTTCAACATACAGAACAAGAAAAGATTAATCACACCAAATCAAAGAGAATGGAATCATGGAGAATCTGCACAATGGAGGGAACTTTTCAAATGCAAACATAACGAGACCCTGTGTGCTACCTGTCCTACCACTGCTCAGTGGGTAAATAACCCTCCCTCACACTGTCCTGCCTCTCAATAAATCCTCCAGTTGTTTACATTTAGAACATACATACACCACATGTCATAACCCATCAGCACAATGGAGTGAAAATACCAAGTACTGTTCCAGTGTTTAGGTTCTGGATGACTGAATGTGATTAACTGGTTGATTGAATTTTGCAGGTGTTATAAAAATAACATGACAAACAATGAACAAAACCTTTAGTGCATGATTGGGACACTACAGCCGATGCACATGTTTATAAAGGGTGAGGCTGGGAGATCCACTCACCACTCTGCCTGCCCAACACTTCCAATTTGAAAGTGTTTTAAGCTTCTCCAAACTTTCACCACATGGTTTGATTTTCAGATATCTTCCTCAGTTCAAGTCTGGGATGGTTGGCTGCCTTTTCAAATTGTATTTATTCCAGCCCAACCGCTCCAGCTCTTCCTAAGAGCAGAGATAATGACAGGCAGTGTTTGGTTGTGTAAGGTCTATTCTTTGAAAAGGAGGTGCAAAAAGTCTCTAACCCCAGTACTTGGAAACAAGAGATTTTAAGTACAAAAAGAATATGCTTGTAACTGCCCTCATAGTAACCCTTCCAAATTCAAGCTTTTGTTACAATCACTTTTTACACAAAACTATTAAAAAAACATGATTAACACTATGGATATGCTACTATATAACAGGAAAAATCAATCTTACTTCAAATACAGAAATGCAGCCCTTCTTTTAAAACTATTTTTCAGTAGGATCCTTGAAATACAAAGATGAATGGTGGTCAAGTAGTAGAGAAGACCAATATTTTCAAGGGCCTTAATCTCAATTTTATCAGACTTTAGGAAGCATGTTGCAAATGAAGTGTGGAATAACAAATATTTAAAGGTCTTACTGTTACTTTAAATTCTACTGGAATCATCCACTGCAGACTTAGACTCAGTCTCAGTTCATTTGAGGAAATTAATTTCAGGAATTTATTAATTTGTTTGTTTATGTTAAAGGCCAAATACCAGTGTCTGAATGGAGAGCTGACTTCTGGGGCTGCAGAATGCTCAGGTAATTGATTGCTCAGCAGATTGAAGCCAATGGGATCCTCTGTCTCAGTCAGGGAAGTTCATTTTACGAGAGGCTGAGTAAGTGTTGCGGTGAGACATCACACTGGGCACCTCGTAGTGGTAAATGCTTTGACCCCAATCTTTTCATGCATAACGCCAGCTCTGGATGGTCCTCATAAAACCCCATCTCTCATATGAGTTAAATATATCAATTCATGTTTGCCAAGCATTTTGATAGTTTAGTAAAGAGCATGATAGGAAAAAAAAAATCCAAACCGAAATAGAAGGAAATAGGGTTTCTGACCTCAAAGCAGAATTTGAATAAAGTGCAATAAATAAAACCTGAAGTCACACATTGAACAATGAAAATGAAATGAAACATTGAAGAGCTTCTCATTATTAGAGGATTTGTTTTCTGATCATGAAATAAAACAGCTGGCTGTAGAGAAATATATAGATGTGATTCAATATTTCAGAAGTCTATCATAATTACTGTTATTCAAAAGATTAGTCACCTGAACAAAACAAAACAAAAAATGGATGGAGTTCAGTCCAAAGTAATGTTTTTATTTATTCTCATCACCTAAATAAAAGCATTTTCCTTATAAGTTAAGCTTAGTTAAATTTTGAAACTAGTTAATAATTTGAATTTATAGTATTTTCTTTTCAAAATGTCAAACGGCATTGCTGTGTCTGATACAAAATTTGAAAGGTATTTTTCAGCTGAAGTTTCCATATGGTTCCTTTGTATACCTTCAGTTAACCTGAATTTTTCATTTTTCAAATAATAAACTATTTAAGTAAACACTGAATTCATCTGTAGTTCCAGTGTGGGTAGGGAGCACTGTGAGGTGAAAGCTGAACAACCAGCCTGAATCCTGGGTGTTGGAAATTTAGATTCTGAAAGATGAGGGATTTGGTCTCTTAGTTTAGCTTTGGATGCACAGTATAGATACAACAATTCATGATAGAGGAATACTGGTTAAATGAAATGGCTTTGCAATCCAGGATGTTATGTTAGATAATCAGAATCAGTCTTTTCAACTTAAAAAAAATTGTATTTACATAATTCCAAATTTAGCCTAAGTGTCCTGTTCACTCTTAACATTATATGTATAGATTATATGGTTATATAGTGAATTGTTACATTTCAAAACAACAGCAGCAGATGGAGATTAATGTAATTTTATGGAATGAATATAGAGTGGTCTGCTAGAAGTTTTTCCCTGAAAAATTAGGTATGAAAATGGAAATGCTGGTGAAGTTAGCACATCTGAAAGTTCAGTTCTTTGAGTACTGAGTTTTGGTGCATTAGAAGGTAAAAATGAGGAAACTGCCATTGAGATAAATGGGTGGAGGAAGCTAAAGGAGAACAATATGGAGAAAAAAGAGACACCTAGAGTGAAAGATCTTCAGTGGCAATAGAGAAAATCATATCAATCTAGAGAGAATGTAATATTCAGCTGAAAATCTCACTCTTAACTGGAGGTGGAAGAATGATAGGATATAAGGCCTGAAATCCTATGAAATCAGAATAATCTGTTTTCTTTTCATACAAAGGTATTCACCTAAAGTCAGAGCTGAAACTCCCCCTGTACAATGTTGGCAGTAATACCCCAAATGTGAGAGCAATAAATACAAATTCAAAAATTATTTGTATTCTCATCAGAAACCAGTTAAATCATATATGCTCTACTCAATGATTTTGACTTTTAATTCTGTGTCTTTTCCATTGCTTTCACAGTTGAGCTGAGAGCTTTTGATATTTGGATGCTTCTTGATAGTCTCATATTGTGAATAACCCAATTACATGAAGAGGGCCAATGTTGGAGACTGCTAAGTCATATTAAAAAAAAAAAAAAAAAAAAAATACAAACTCTTCTAAACATTAGTACAAATCTGACTTCAGTCCCCGATACCAGTCCAACAATCAATCACCAGGGGCATTGGACACCCATAATTAGATTATAAAATCATAACTATAGCAATTTTACGTCTGCTTGCATAATTACATCAGCATGCTAATATCCTTTTAATGGTCTCTAATGATGTAATAAGAAATAATGGAATTTATTTGACAGCTACATAACCATTAACAAAACATATTAAGCATAACTATTACTTCCATAAAGATTCAGGCTGTATCCAGAAGTGACAACTAACAAGTTGGATTTTTTTTCAATATTGAAATACTTCTAAGTCTGAATTCCCTAAATCTATTCCCACTCATCTGCTTCACAGGGTGAGCAAAGTTTATGTCAATGCAAACTTGATGACAAATCAGCTGTAGAAATGGACTGGATGCTCTGGAAGCCAAGCCTGAGGATATCCTATGAACTGAAGCCTATCAGTTAAAGTTGTCAGGATGGTGAAAAACAGAAGATAAAATAAGCTGATTACTACCAAACACCAGCTAATCAAAAGCTAACACAGGGTGTTGGTAGGAATCCATGGCAAAAGCAATTGTCCACTTACTTAACTCAAAAGCACAGGGAAAAACTAAAAATATAGGGAAGAATGAAAGATATTTGCAGACAAAACTAAGTAAAGGCAGTAATTTATTAGTGAAGCAGTTCTTTTATATCTTCTTTGGGTTTTTCTTTTTTCCTTTTTTTTTTTTTTTTTTTTTTTTTAAGAGAGAAAAGGACAATAAACTGGTAATTGAGAATTTAAAGAACTTTAAAAGAACTCACCACTTACCCTCTCTACTCAGTTCTTGCACTATTCCTATTTGATGTGATGACTTTGTCTACATCCTCAAATTAACCCCATGATTCTCATTAACATGTCATTACTCTGAAATCTTTGCAATTATAAAAAATCCGAGTCTACACTGTTACTTTCTAACCATTGGAAATTCTTGGAGGGAAAAGAGAGACTTGAGAATTCCAGACCAAGAAACTACTCGGGTCAGAGTTAAAGTAGGATAGCACAACAAATTCTCATCCCTTTTGTAACTCCTATTTCTCCAGGCTGACTGATAGTTTTTCCTACATAACGCCCAATTTTTAGAAAATAATGAACCTTTAAGAAAAAGGATACTTTTAGCTGCCAGTGAAATAAAATAAGTCACCCATGATGCCTTATCCCAAGTAAGAAGCATATTTCCTGAGAAATATTTCCTGATATATCAGTGGTGACTATGACATGACATCAGGTTTTTCCTGAAACCCCTCTCCATGAGGCCACTGAGAAGCTAACCAGAGTATTCAAATCCGTACTCTTTTCCACTGATAGTAATGCAATGGCAAGAAAACAGCAAATCCAAAAACTGTTAACTCTTTTTTTGGTAAGGCTAAAGCTTCTACTCCAGCTTTATCTACTGGTCAGCTCCACCTTCCTTTATTGCTTTGACCCAAGTCAAAGCATCTCATTTTCCTGAAGAAAGAAAATTTATTATTGATTAATTCTTCACTGATTTGAGATTTAGGATAACCCTTCACTGATTTATAGATTTTTAAAAAGGCAAAGACTGATAAAAGCATTGTATGGATAGAAAGAATGCTCAGTCTTGTTTGGATTTCCTGTAATCCATACCACACTTTTAAGGTACTGATCATACAAATATTTTCAGTACAGTCATATGACAGAATATTAATATATGCAAAATAAGCAGCTAATTCTGCACACTAAAAGAGAGGTCCATCACAGCTGGCTATATCACTGGAGGGATATTTTTTATTACAGAAGGAATCTACAGCCTATCAACTGCAATGTGTTGGGATTTATCAAATTAAAAAAATAACCAAAAGGCTTTATACTAACTATTAGAAAGGTAGGTGAAAGTGCTCTTGTACTGTAAATGATTGAAGTTAATGAAGCTGAACCCATTGATTCCAGAAGAGAAATTGTTCCATGGGATTTCTCCTTTAAACATGCAGTAGACTTTCTTTGCTAGTGTTCAAAGTGGAGGGTACAAATTCTCTTTACAAGATAATAGAATATCATATTTAAGACATTAATCAAAATAAACAAAATATGGTAATATTTTCCTTCTTAATACCTAAAACCAATATGGCCTGGTATTTTCCAGGTTTCTGAAAAGATTTTCTCACCAGTAGTCCATTTCTCCATTCAAATACAGTAATAGAGAGGTACAGTTTGTTTGTTTGTTTTACAATCAAGAATAAACACTTCCACTAAAGATGAAACATCATCAGACAATGATTTAAAACAGAGTATTAAACAATGAATTCCATTCTGTAAATGAAGATTGAATAGTAGCTGATGGCAGCACAGGTGAGGCTGAGAAAGACGCTGCACTTCAGCAACCCGACTCATGGGCCAAGGCAAGTAATTCCAAACCTTCTGAAACACAGGCAGGAGCTGGATGCTACCCATTCATCAGTTATTTCCTGTGTGCCCAAGATGTGGCTTCTTTTCTCAAAACTTCCCCCCACAGCTGACCCTTCTTTTCAATTACCTTTACATCAAACTACTTCTGTTTTATACAGAGAGGACGAAGTTTTGTGAAGTACATGTTTCTTCCAAAATGCCTTCAGAAAATCCTCAATCTAAAACGCTTTATTGGACATGGCAGATGTTCATGAGTTCATCAGTATGAATCATAGGAGGAAAACCAGGGCTCAGCATAGCTGAACTCCCTGCGACTTGTTAAAGAAGTAGCTGACCAAAATGCGTGACCTACTGCGCCGTGTGCCAGACTCAAAGCCAGGCACCCAAGTTTTTATCCATCTCTGATGTCTTTTTCCCCCTGGCAATGCTGGACATAATGACCCTTCAGAAGACATTCCTTACCTAGGAACTGTTAAATAAAGTTGGTAATATTTGTACAGCATTTGGAACAGATTATTTTTCCTTAAGAAAGCAGAAAAAAAATTCATTCTTTATAATTTTCTCAAAATAATTTGTTCCCATGTGTAGAGAATGTTACAAAGATCATCAACATTATTTCTTCCCCTCTTGCACGCTCTCCTTAATTTTGACAGTAAAGAGCAGATATTTCTTTGTAAGACAAACTATACAAAAATAATGAGACATCCAATAAAATAAAAAAGGAGAAAAACCCATGTACATACTTGACATCATCGAAGACACTCATCTGCAGCTTCAGGAGATCTGCCACTTCCTTTATTAACTCCAAGCCCTTTTCCACACTCAGGGGGCTGTTGAAAGGGAGCAAGAAAACAGAGCATTAAAAAAATGGAACTCATCAATACTTGAGAGGCTAAAGGTCCCAAAAGAGTTATCACCTTGGCCTCTTTGAGTCTGAAAGCCACCACTAACTGTATTCCTGTCACATAGTAATCGTGATATCAAGGGAATTGGGATCAGGTGCTTCTTCAGGCATGATGAATCACCTGAATTTTCCAGCAATAAGACAAACAATAAGGTGCAAATGGAATTGTTAGGAAGTGTAATGGGCCCATGATGCAGCAACCAGTTCATCTCAGTCCTCAATAAAAAATGTAATAAAGTAAAAGGACAGAAAGAAAGAAAAGGATTGACGAGACAAGGAGGGAAATAAACAATGAAAGTCAAATTGCAGGCTTGATATCAAATGGACAGGTGAAAAGCATATTTTTAAATTCATTAGATTTTAAAATTAATCTTTGCATAGTGAAAGGATACAAAATTGTTATGGATTTGAAAGTAAACAATGGAGCAAGATGCACACAGTCCAGAGGACACTGATTAGATACATAGGATTTAGCTTGGTGTGTGTATACACTGCTGACAGAGCCCCCTTTAAATCTTTTTAACCTTTGTCAATGCCACATTTACATTTTTTAATTTAGAAAACAGGTTGCAATCAAGCCTAATACAAGATGACTGCTATAATTTTAAAAAGCACTTATCTAGATGCAAAATTTATATTTGCAAATATTTCAGATTATTAGAGTTGATACAACTCTAAAGATGTATTAAGACCATTCCATCCCTAATATACAGATCAATCCTTGCTTAGTTGTTGTTCAGGACTGTGGAACAAAATAAAAAAGTATTTAGAAAGTAAAAAGATGCAGGAATGATATAATAGTGTCCAGTGAAAATAAGAGAGACAACATTTTCTGTCAAAATCATGATCATAGATTTATTCTCAACATTGTTAAGGCCTCAAAGACCATAAAATTCTACTTTACAAGCTTATCTAACTTATGCCACGGTAAAGCAGAAACAACTTTGCTGAGATTAAACCACACAGGAAAAAAGGTTTTGTATTTTTTCCTTCAGGATTTATAATAAGTAGGAGAAGGAGGTGGCAAAAAAAGCATGCAGTATTAGACACAAACCTTCCAACTGGACTAAGAGAAAAAGATTTTTTTCAAAGCTTGTTTCAAAGATCACTATTTCCACCTCAGAGCTGAAGTTTTTTAATCTAATTTTACATCATGGAAATTCATTGCCACTATTTTATTTATTGTCTGCAATAAACACTGGGGGTTTGGGTTTTGGTTTTTGTTGTTTTTTTCTTGTTTGGGGGGTGGGGTTTGGTTTTGGGGTTATTTTTTTTGTTTTGATTTGGCTTTTTGTGAGTTTTGGGGGGTTTTTTTGGTTTGTGGTTTGTTTGCACTGGTTTCTGCATGCACTGCCCTAAGGGCACCTCTATTTAAATAATGGGATATCTCATGTGGATCTTGGTTAGGGCGGAATTGCTCAGCCTCCCTTCATGCTACTAGCCCCAAATGCTCAAGAGACCTCCTGTCACACAACCAGAGGTAGCCCCTCAAGGCACCAGATAAATATAGAGTTTTTCTAGATGTCTAAGACAGAAATGTTCTTGTGTGAAAGTAACAAAAGAATCTGATTGATTGTGCAAGGAAAAAAAATGTACCATAGATTATTCATAAAACAGTTATATTTCAAGGACTGACAGTGGATAGAAATGTGATTATTCCCATCACTATGAAAGCAGATTGTCATAGTTGCATCTGGGGTTTATGTGTTAATTAAATCTTTTCTCCCAAAGAGGTTGGCTTGAATTTTACAGAAATGATTGGTGTCAGCGAGTGAGCTTTCACTGTAATAGCAAGTCTGATGCAAGCAAAGGCTGCTGTGTACATTGGTGCTGCTTTTTAACCAAGGGAGCTTTGTTTGCAAAGCTCAACCCCCTACTCCCTGCTTGCCCCTCCCTACTCCCCTGAAAAAGCATTGCCCAGCTTCAAAAACAAGGTATGCTGCAACAAGCCCATGCAGCAGCAGTAAATGGGGGGTGTAATCAGAGCATTTGAATGCTACCGACCAGCAATAATGCTGAAGGAAAAATGGGTGAGAAAATGGTGCATTGTTTTGCAGGCCTGAGCATCCAAGATCAGCCTTAGTAACTCTCACGTAATATCAAACTCAAAGGTTCACAAACTCAGATGCAGTTTGACAGGCTAAGAAATTATCATTCATAATAGCACAGGAAAGCTGCAGGATGGGCATTCTATGGTACCAATATTATTACTGATCCCACAGTCATATTTGAGGATTCCCATTATAAATTATTCCAATCACGACATTTTCCAATGCAATTTTTCCAACTTCCCAACACTGATACAATCTAGTACTGTTTATTACAGTTCTATGACAGCTGTGTTGTTGGACAGTAGAATATTCAACACCTTTCTCTAAAAATGCCAGGCCATGATTTTCCACACTCAGTTAATGCTTTGCTTTTGTTTAGCGCTTCATTTTGCTCATTCTTGCGTGGTTTGTACGGTGATCGCCTTTAACTTGGTTTACACCGAGAGAATCACACCATTTCCACCAGCACAGTGCTGAGCAAACTGGCCCACCTTGCAACAGCACCGTTCACCCACATCACCTGTCTTATCTCAGCCTTTCACAAGGACAATCTTTCAAGCATCACTTACTCTCCTGCCTGTGGCCCTCGCACACATCCTCAGTGCAAGCACTCAATACTTGCAGAACAGATGACATTTGTGATCTTTCGCATCCTATGCTTAGTTTTCAGCCTGCTTGATTCAGTTGCCGTATTAGGGAGTAGGGGTTTTCTTAGAAATATGTTTCATCTATTGATTGTGAGGGTTCTACAGCTGTGGAATTAATTCAATGGGAAGTGTTAGACAAACCAAGAAAGAAAGACAAAAAATACGTGTTCAGATAAGGAACAATAGTGAGACACTCCAGACTGAAGTTGTAACAATAGAAAGAAGACTGTTTAGACAAATCTGACAACTGAACTATTTTATCAAGGACAAAGACTTGGAGGAAAATTATGAGTAGGGTTCAGGCCACTTCGCCTGAACTGTCAAGTTGGTCATTGCAGTTCCCAGTGGGGGGACTGGGAACTCCTTTGGTGCTGGGCCTTGCTGGCGCTCCAAGCAGTACAGCGCAGAGTGAGTCCCTGGGCTGTGGTCCCTCACATTCTAGGGCCATATGCTTTTTTTCCAGAAGTCTGTGATAATGCATCTCAGTACACCAGTAACAGTGAACCCTTAAAAACAAAATCACAATTTACCTAGGCCTCAGAGATACAAAGCATGAGATAGAAAAAAACAAAAGCAGAAAAAGGACCTGTCATGGATGCTATTTATGTTTTCCAAGTTCTCTTGAGGCTGGTTTACCCTTTCTATGGCCAAGATAACTAATGGTTTCTGCAGTGCCTTTAACACACTGCTAGGTGGCCCTGGAGCAGGCTCCCCAGGTCACAGCGCTCTCAGCAGAGTTCAAGAAGTGTTTGGACAATATTCTTGGGCACATGGTGTGATTTTTGGGGTGTCCTGTGCAGCGGCAGGAATTGGACTTCAGTGATCCTCATGGGTCCCTTCTCACTCAGGATTTTACCACTACTTTTTTTGACTGCCTTGAAGGTTTCTGATCACCTTTGATCTAGATTTTGGCCTTAGGAAGAGTCAACTGCTGGATGGCAGAACACCTTTTTGCAGATGATATAGATGTTGACAGATGAGGTCTTGAGACAGTGCTTATTTCAGGTTTCATAACTTTGCTCTCATTCCATTTGCTGTAGATTTCTCTTTTGCACCTTCTTTCAAGGTAACTGTAATAATAGCAGCTAAAAGAAAAAGTGATACATCTCACTGTTTAAAATAATTCTTTTGAGGTCCTTTTTAGGTTTCCATCTCCAGTTCTCTTGGAAGATGAAAAGAGAGTCAGAAAGTATATAAAATTCATGTATAATGTACTTCCTTCCATTGCTTTATCTTCTAATACAATCTCTGTCTGTGAGCGCTACCCTAATTGCTATTTTTTTTCAGTTGAGAGATTCAAACCCTACTGAACCAGTAGCAGAACTCTGTCTCACTCAGATGCCAATCTCTATCTCATATTATTGTCAGAATACACTTTGACACACTAATGAAAATTAATAAATAAGTGGGGAATGAAATATAAATATTTCCTTTAGGGTTTATAAAGATAGATGGATAGATATATCTTTAAAGACTTTCAGAGTGCCATCTGCAAAATATTTCACAACTGCTTTTGTTTGATCTCACTTTTCAGGGCATGGCTCTTACACTGTTATACATCCTGGAGAATATGGTTTATATCTCTGTTAAAAATAGCCAATATTATAAGGTAGTACTGCATTATCCCTTCAAATGAAATGATTCCCCAGCTCAGTTCAAGACAGATGTATGATTTAACATCATGGCATAGCCATGAAAAATTCTGTATCCAGTTTAATCATGTCAAAACTAAATAATCCAATTCAGATCTGCTTGGCTGACCTAAAATAATCCCAAGCTAATCAGCTCCCTATAAATTCATCAGGAGTTTTATCTAACGCGCACAGGTCATCAGGAGTTTTATCTAATGCACCCCCACAAAAAAAAAAAGGAAAATCAAACCAAACAAAACAAAAAAAAAAAGAGGGAGAAAAATACACACACACAAAAAAACCCCAATACACACACACACAACCCCCCCCAAAAAACCAACCCCCCCCCAAAAAAAACCAAAAAACCCCACGAAAATCAAACCAAACAAAACCAAACCAACCAACAAACAAACAAACAAAAAAACCCAAAAAAACCAAAAACACAAAAACACCAGAACCAACCACAAACAACCAACCAAATAAAAAATTCTAGGATCTAGGCTATAAAACAATTTTATTTAGAGAAGAAACTGAAATGGAAGCACAGGAATAAATATCTTTTAACTTTAATCTAAGCTGCTGAGCACATCTGAAAATTAGTGCAATCCATTTAAATGCTCAGGAGTGGATTTGGAAGCCCAACTTTATGTAATTGTCAAAGTGTTTCCACAAAGTGTACTGGACATTGAATAGAAGAAAATTAGATTGTCTGGTGAAAATAAGATTTTGTATCTTCCAGTGTCTAGATCCCTCCCAGTGAGGAAGCTGAAAACAGAAATATTTTAAGGAACAATCTACTTACAGAGATAATTTAAATAATAGAACACTGAATGATAATCTTCCTTGGCTATTGACTATTAAGATTTAACTTTTCAATTTACAAGAAAAATGCAGTGATGAGAAATAATCTTTAAAATCTGCTCCAAGGAAGTTGGCACAACTTAGAACAATCCCATTGCCTTTCTTCTTAATTCCAGATGCAAAATATATAGTAATCCTAGCCTTTTTTTTTTTTTTTTTAATCTGCCTATACAATCCCACTGTCTTCAGTGGTTTTATACATAAATGAGAGGATACGTGCAGATAAACAAATAATTAATGAAGAACAGACTATGTCTTCATCTGGGAGAGGTCTATCAAGTTCCCTCAGTCGAGACATCTTCCTGATCTCAAATTCCACTGTCCATGAAATGAAGGCAATTACATCAACTTTCCTTGGCAGGTGCCTGGTATTTTTACATAAAAGACAATAATATTATTATTTGACTTGCATCAATTCTGGATCTAAGAACAGGAACACCAACACTATTGGCTCTATATACCTCTCCCTACCAAATATGGAGGAGATGTAGTAACAAATACTGTGCAACCTGAAGATTAACTTAAAAACTTCACTCATTCCCCTATCAAAATTTTTGTTCCAGACTTTCTTAGCACAGAGGTTTTGACTGGTTTTAGAGCACATCTTGCCAATTTTGGAGCATATTTGGAGAACCCTGGTCCCGGTGAAGTTAACTTCTGCCTCCCTGGAAGTCTTGATAAAAGCCTGCTATGACAAAATAGAGAAGGAGACCAGAGCCTTATGGACCAGGCTTGCTTCATGAATGGCTAGTTAGACCACTTTAACAGAAGAGTAGTGCTGAATATTGGATGCTGATCTCAAGACCAGTTCAGCTTGATGCTCCAATCCTCCAAGCAATGTTACAAATGGAGTCCACGTTTTCCAGAAATTCCCAAGATTAACTACAGATCTGATGTATGAGAACAAACATTTTGAATAATGGCCTATTTTTGACCTGGACCTAATGATTTATGCATTCAAGGCTCAAAGTTTCCCCTTCTGGTTAAAGAACAAAAAGGAAACATGTAAATGAAGGCACAGGAGGAGTTCTGTGGGGAGTGATACTGGCAGCATGGCCAGCTCTGCATGCTGAGCTAAATGGAGCTCAAACTCTAATATGAGCCAAACTCTAATATGAGTGGGCGATGTCAAAGGGAACAAGAGGAAGAACAGAAGTAAACAATGATGAAAACTATATGTTCTGTATTCCCCAACATGCCTGTCAAAACAGTCGCATAAATTGAACTGTTTTGGTAGCAAGAAATCTGATGCAGTTATACAGATAGCTTGATTGCCGGCATTTGCCAAGCCTGCTCTCAGCCCAAGGAGCACAACCTGCAGCTCAGTGTTATGCTGAGGTTATGTCAGTCCCACAGGCAGTTGGTCTCGCTTGCTTTTCCTCCTCCCAATTGCCAAGTGCCTTTGGAAACCCACTTACTGAAGTCTGAAATGCCCCCTTAGTGCCATCATTTAAATCATGTATTGTCTTTACCAGACTGTACCTAGTGCCCTCCCAATACTCTGTTTAGCAATTGTAATGCAGCACTATAATGGACATCCAGTCAGCCCTGTCAGATTAATTCAATTGAATCATTTTCTGCAAAAATGAAGCATAATATATAGTACAGTAATGGGTCTGACACAGGGAATTGCACTCTTTAAACCTAAATGTCAGTCTAATCCCCAGAAAAATCTTAAGTAAGGCAGGGTTCAATCCACCTAAAATTTGCTTAAATCAGAACACAGGCAATGATGGCCAGTTTGCCCATTTTCAAGAGTGATGAGCACTACAATGAAATTGCGAGGCATTTCTCTGTAGACTGAAAGTTGCCTAAATGCCTCACTACAGTATCCTCCCAGCACTAAGTGTATTTTCTGGGCAGGTAAATACCACTCACACCCAGCCTCTTTTGTTGTCCAAACTCAAGCACAGTGGCATGGCCACTCCATTCATCTCCCTAAGAGAATATTCAAAAGTTTGGCTACACTTGAGCTCAGCTTGAATACATACCTTAATCAGAGAATGAAGCAGAGCTTGGAGCCAGCATCTAGGACTTTTTGGGAGAAGACATTTTACTCAGACTTATGCTGATTTTAAAATCACTTTAAATGCACACACACTCAAAAAACTAAGTTTGGACCAGAAGTGTTCCATACTCCTGAGTTCTGCAAGTTAAGAGTCCTGTTCTCTTCTGTGCATTTTTTATCTTTCTCTGTTGCTTTTACTGCTGAAGATGAACCACTGAGTCATCAAGAGGATGAGTTATCTCTAATTTCTGGTACATAGAGCACTCTTCCAGCATATGGGAGTTAAAACTGCTCTGACCAACTTCAGTAAGGTCCCTTCCATCTCCTGCTATTTCTTTTTTCACTTTCCAAGCCCCACAGTAATAAGCAGAAGACAGACAGAAGACCCTGGACACACTGCCTGTCATCAGAACAGCACTAGGCATGCTGGATCCCCGAACATCCAACTTGTTTGGCATGTCTCAGTGACACAGGGAGATATTTTGCAGTTTGGCCTGTCCTCTGGAGTCTTTAAAGGTCCCTTCTAATCAGTGGAGGAAAGAAGGTGTCTAACCTCCCTGTGTGGGTATGTCTTCACCTGTCTCTCAAGAAGCTCAATGATGTGAAATGAAGTGGATGACATCATGGGGGAATATGGGCAGCATCCAGATGTTCAGTACCTAAATGAGGCAGTCTTCACTTTAAATTCTGAAATAACCACATTTCAGCTTTACATCTAGCAATGTGCCTTAAAGGGAAAAGATATTAAACACATGGGTAACAAAACACATATTCAAAGCTCTTGAAAACAGAAGCTGAATGGATGAAATCTGTTGAAGAATTTAATTTCAGTAATCAACTTTTATTAAACAGTGTGAGCTACACATAGATTATGTCCTGCAGGCCAAAGTGTTGGGTTGTAAGATTTTTTCTCATTTGGTTCTTTATCCCACACATTCATTTTAGCAAAAAAGAAAGTCTACCAGAAAATCTGCCTGGATGAGTTCACCAAATACCCATGGCTTCTTGTGGTGGTACTTTACTCTAGGATCTAATCCGAGTTTTGAACTGAAAAACAATTTTGTCGGTCCTGCCTACCACTATATTTATTCTGAATGTTTATATTTAAGATTTTTTAACAGTCATTCTCTTAGTGGACACAAATAGGGACTTTTACACTGAAGATTTTTTTTTTTTTTTTTTTAGCATTGATCTGAGAATTGAGAGTCATTTTTTTTCCCCTCAAGTCTTTTTAAATACTGAATTTTAAGAAAGATGAATTCCATAGTTTAATTATTTAAGGAAGTTCCACCTGGCCATTTCTCAGTAATATCTTTGTTTTGATTGACATCAAGTCAACTTCCTGTCACTGACAGAGCAACAGTCTATGACAGTATCTCTTTCTTAATATGCAGCACAGTTTCCTTAGTACTGAAGATAAAAAGCTAAAACCTAAAAAAAGAAAAATCAAAGTTCAGAGATCTGAATGTGGAATACCATATGGAATGGATTAGAGAGTCAAATAAGGAATCTGTCTTTAGAAGAAATAATGTTGAGGACTGGTTTTCTCTGGCTGCTAACACCATTTGGCAGCAGTGTGGACATTGACTGGTGCAGGCAAAAACTGGTGCAGACAAAATCCCTGCTGGTGGGAAGCTGGGAGGAGCAGCTTGGCCAGCTCCAGCCAAGCTGCCATCCTTCCCCCATGCCTGGAAAAGAGCAGGAATGTCTGTCACAGGCTGAGGATGAGTGACGAGACTCTGAGGTGTGTGGAGGTATTTTAGAGCTCCTATAAAATGACATACAGATATGCTAGGAACTGTCTGCTTATCCTTGCTCTAATGAATACAAAATATTAAATCCAGTAGAGGGGGACTGTTGGAACAGGTGACTTCAGCATTTTTAATCACCCACCTTCACGAGGCAGCATCAGGCTTGGTTTCTTTCCCATCTCATCTCCTCTCTCAGTGCACTGCTTGGCAAGGAGAAGCGGAGGAGCCAGAATGCCAGGATTTGGGCACTGCCTCTCCATGGTCCAGGGGCTGGTGCACACCAGCCAAAAGCAGTCAAGAGAAAAGGATAAAGAGCAGGAAAGCAATTTCCAGTTCCTGCTGCTGGGATCAAGGAGGAAGAGCCACGCTGAAGGAAACACTTTCCCCGCAGTACATACTAACCCCAGATCCTGAGTCGGTTCTCAGCAGCAGCCACCAGCACAAGACTGGAGGTGATTTTAGGCCATCTCAGACATGCTACTGCCTAATTTTCTAAAACCAGCACTAAATACAGGCTAGCCCAAAAGTAAGTGCTAAGAAATAAAGTCCAAGAAAATTCTGGAAAAATTCAAAGGGAGGGGAAGAGAAGAATTCAGCTGGGATCTGCTTCTGTAAGGACCACCTAAGGATCCATCTATCCTGGGAAAACCAATGCTTTGACAAACAAAAAACATTAGTTTTTAATTTATTTTTTTTTCTCTTTTTTTGGCTTGGGCACTGTTGTGTTTACACTGCTAATAATCAAGAAAGAAAGACGAGAAGACATTAAAAGAGTTATTGAGTAATAGCATTCGAAAAATAATATTTCCTCAGTTCCCTGAGGGAAAATTTAAACAGTGAAAGGGTGTCTGTGAAATTGCCATTATTCAGGCACTTGCCCAAAACCCAGTCAAAAAGTAGCAAAACAGATATTCTATCCTAAGAGCACTAGAAACACCAGACCAAATAAATGAGAACATTATACATGAAAAAAATCAGTCCAGCTGATTCATTCTGATTCAGTCAGAAATGGTGCCATGTTTTCCTTACATGATACTCATGAAACACATGAACCTTGTGTTCAAAAATAATATCAGCCAAATACTTTCCATTGTCACATGTGTACTGCCGCCTAGGCCAAGAACCGACAGATATCAGAAGTGAATTCCTCTTGCCTTATACACTGTAGCAAGAGTATTCCCTCTGAAAATGAATAAGATTATGGTTATAATTCTACAAACAATTAGTTAATGTGATTATGTATTTGCTTATCAATTAGAAAAATTTCTCTTAAAAAAAAAAATCTTTTCCTGAACTCTTAACCTCAGTGATATGTATTAGACTAGTTTGTGTTTTAGAAATGTTGGAAATGGGCCACTGCATTCAGGACTTGCATGCTTTCTTTTAAATTTTCAAGTCTGAAAATATGTGCCACCATACAAAGAGCAGGATTCATGTATATAGATATAGCAAATCTTTCCTTCAAATTTTCCACAGCCTCAGAGAACAGACTATGAGGAGTTTAAAGAATACCTTTGCTTTTTCTTTTTTTTTTTTTCCCTCCCCAAAGTGTTACTTTTGTTAATGTCTATTATTCTGTCACACTTATTCCAGCTGAATTTAATCTACCATTGTATTCCTTAATCCCTCAATGTATTTAAATCCATCTGGAATTTCTCTAAATCCTCCATAGTTCTTCCTACAGAGACAATTTGCCAATGGGGTACCACTAATCTCTGCGCACACTGAGGAGCAGCAGATCATGACAAATCTTTCTCTCCTATCTCATAACCAGCTCTTAATCCGCAGTGACACCCTGCCCCTTGCTCTGTGACTCACTCTCCTTAAAGTCAGTATGAAGAGCATCCCATTTATCTCCTGTTGATTTGAAGGGTAGGTACAACTTGTGGTTTTGCTGTGACAGCAGCTTTTCTCCCAGGAGAGTCTGATGTATCTCAGCAGAAGGTGCTGCGGACCTCAGGGTCTTCCATGTGTGGTGCTGCCACAAAGAAGAGAGGGTCCCTGGCACTGGCTCCTGGAGGCCCAGGCTCAGTGGCCCTCAGATATAAATAGCCAGGATTTAAATTGCGTAGATTAAAATAGTAGCTTATCATCAATGCAGCCTCAGAGTCTGTGATCAAAGCACTTCTCCATCTTAGAGAAGCTGTAAACACTAGGGAAACTTTTATTTTAAGGACACAGGTTCATTCTTTTGGATTTCCCTATTTTGTTCCTTTCTTTTTTTTTATTTCTTTCTTTTTCCTGCTAAGATAAGTAAATGTTTTAACAAGCAACATTATGGGAAACTCAACTCCTGATGTATGAAACATTGGTGTGAAATTCCTTGTGTGCAAATTTCAGTAGTAACTGAGGCATGGGAGAGCTGCTGATGGTACTGCAACAAGCAGCGACAGCTTTACCAAGGTTCCACTACAGTTTTTCACTCCCCTTTTCCCACTGACTCCTGTCTCCTGAGAATTGGCTTCTTGGCACTTTTTAGCACACTGTTCTTTGATGTGAAAGGTCATTTACCAAGCCTGGCTCATGTAGCTGCTACTGCCAACATCTGAGCCACACACCTCACAATCCAAGGACGGTTGTCCCATTTGCCTGAGGAAGGAATTAACAGAGAAGGGTGTCATCTATTCCTGCCCCACGGATGGAGCGAGTGCTCCTGCCACCTGAGGCAGCACACAGCCTGTTGGAAAACACAGGGCAACACCGTGACATGACTATGCCATCCTCCTCAGGCTGGCAACCAACAGTATAAAGCTATCAAATCCAGCCTTCTCCAATTCCTATTCCACTTTTTTTAGACACAAAGGAAGTCTTGGCCATCACAAGAACAATGCAGATTATCCATACAAATGGAGATGAAATGGAGACATTAGAGGAGTTTGCTGCAGGTCGTAGAGGAGGTAAGTGTCATGGCAAAGATTACTGGGAACATTTTTAATACCAAATTTATAGTCTTGCCATTAAATTCTTCCTGAGCCTACCAAACTTTAAAAAATCACCCCAAACACTTTATACACTTAAATTGTATTTATTTCTCTTGTCTGGAAGTGCCACTGAGAGTAACTCATCTGATAATCTATAATGAAAGTCCTGGGCAGTGATGCTTTAAGTCCATGGTGTTAGAACAGCCTGCCTTGCCTGTCTGAGTCTGACTTTTTTGTCCATGCTTCAGTGTAACTTCATATATCTTGAAGCACACATCTCCAGTAAAGACTTTGGGAAGGAATGCATTTCATGGATTTATTTTTGTTTGAACATGGTCTCTGTCTTACATTAAGTTAAATAATGATTAATTTTGTATATGGCTCACATTTATCCAGAATTCATGAGAGCAACCAAATAATTTCAAAGCACAGAGTTATTCACGGGATTGTTTGAGAGCTGCCTGACCTCAAAGCACTGTTATCGTAATTATTTTAAGGGCACTGCAATTTTATTGCATGGGGCTGCACTTTCATTTTTCATGCTTGTTTCCTCAAAGGCTTTATTAGCCAAAAAACCTTTTTAAGCTTACTTATGTTTTGACATCTCAGCAAATTCCCACTTTCCATAATTTCTTCCCTCCTTCCCTACCATCAGTAAGTGTGAATCTAAACCTCTTAATACAGACAGATTCAAGTCCAGACCAATTTGTAACACAAATGACACTTGCTAAAAATCAATGGCAGTGGTTGGGCTATGAAGGTCAGAAGAGATAACAGCATCCTGGAAACAGGAGAGTGAGAGAGAAGTTGAGAAGGATCAACTCTCTGGAGTTATAATCAAAGTGTGACACTGTGCCAGCCTGTGCTTGCATTACTTCAAACATTCAGTACCTCCAGCTGTGTTAATAGTAACAAATTCATACAGATGCTTTGTCGCCTGCAGAAGCACAGAAATAATGGCAATAATCTGTGCCATGATTGCGTTGCCCTCCCTTCTGAGGCTGAAATGGACCCCACCAAAGTACTCCCTAATGCATTTTAAGCTGAATGCTGGAAACAGCTACAGGGTTTGCTTGTCGTGCACTCTCAGTCTCTGACGCAAAAAAGCCTTGAAAATGCAAACCTGTTCTTTCATATCAAGTTACTTCTTCATACAAGTAATTAGTAAATGAGATTGAGGAAAAATGATGATACACATTTTAATGCACTTTTGACTTTTCTTTCTTTCCCTTCCTTCATATCTTCCTTCAAGGCAGCATAAAGCCCAGACCAATTTATAATGCAAAATGACACAGAATAGCCAACAATACAGTGTTCAAAAAAGGAGTTGAAGGAACACAAATACTAGTTCGTAAAGGGACTAAAACGCCTCCCCAATGAAGACAGGCTGAGGAGGTTGGGGTTGTTTAGCCTGGAGAATGGAAAGTTATGGGGGGACCTCAAAGCAGCCTTCCAGAGTCTGATGGGGGCCTACAGGGAAGTCAGACGGGTCTCCTCATCAGGAAGTCTAGTGACAGGACATGGAGAAATGGCTCCAAACTGGAAGAGAATAGTTTTAGGTTAGATGTTAGGAGGTGATCCTTTACTGAGATACTGGCACAGGTTGCCCAGAGAACCTCTGTACAAATTTATTCGTGGATTTTCTATTTATGAAATTACTTCATTCTAATTTTTTAGTGGTCAAGCATTTACATTTTTTATACATGATGTGAGCTAAGAAATTTTAAAAAAAAATAAGGCATGAAAATTAAATGATGGCATTTTTATATCTGAGCTTCCCAGGACTGGGCAGAGCAGCACTGATGAAAAAGTACTGTCAGATAATAGACTGCACTATGATTCAGTATGCTGCATTCCCAGGAATCCTGATCTTTGGCTTTCTTGTTCTCACTCATTTCAAAAGTTTAAAATTCATTACTGTTTCATAATGACCTGAATGGTAATTACCCGCAAAGCACTGTGATATCCTAGAAGAACTGACCATATGTTATGGTGAGATATTGCAGCATCTCAGAGTTTTAATGACTCCCACTATTTATAAAAACAAAGCACAGCCCCCAGCCCCATCCTTGGTTTGGGCATAATTAATGTGCCCAGTTCTTTAGCCTGGAGTCAGCAGAGTGACCTGAACCTGCCCACTGAGAGCTCGTGGGGTACCTGAACCAGCTGCTCTTCCAAAGACGGGCATGTAAGACCCAAACTCAGGATGCTAAAGCAGGGCAGAGGCATGGAAAGAGGAATGAGTGTCTGGGAATGAGAGTGTCAGGCCAGAAGCCACTCCTGTTCACCTAAGTGAAGTAACACAGATCTGAGCGAGTCCTTGTGGTGCTACAGGGGACTCCAAAATTGCCCATTGCACCAGGACCAGAGTGAATCCTTGCCGCTACTGTCGTTGGTGCAGCACATTGGCTGGTCAATTAGACCAGCTACGTCCATTAGAAAATTTTCCCTCTATGTTCCTCTAGAGGTACAAATGCAGAGCTGGTCCCAAAAGAAATGAGAGGAAAACATGTGGGAAAGCAAAGCCCTTCGAGGAGGGAAAGATGGACACTGGGAAGGACTCTTTTGTTGTGAAGTGATCTACATCAGCAGGTGAGAATCACGTTCTGTCACAATATGTTTCAACAGATTTTGAAAGCACCAAAGCTAAAGACTGCTGAAGTAGAACAGATTATCATATTATCTCTGCACATATAACAGATAATAAAAATATTCAAAGCTGAATACACACATCAAAAAGAAAAAAAAAAAAAGGCAGTATTTATTGCTCTCTGTGACAAAGCCACATTAACTACTGCTTTTCTGTTATTTTCTTGCAGATGAATAGGAAGCATGAAGTATAATTTTCCTGTGGGAATATATAATATCAAAATTGAGGTGGTGAAGCAGTAATATGGGGGATACGATCTGTCACTTTCTAAGAATCACAAGAAAACTGAAGAATTATGGACGGAAAGAAGATTTTATGTCTAGAAAACTCTAGGGATCACGAGTAATTATGTATGAAGAGTTTGCAACAGAAAATTCTAGAATTGTAGAATGTCTCTCTACAAGTTCTGGTGCTGAGACAAAAAGACCAAATTGTGCCTGCTGGATAATTTCACAGGAAAGGATTTTCCATGTGTATTATTCGGATGGGGGTCAAGCTATGTTGTCAGAAGCAAAACCTTTGGCTTTAAGATCAATGATGGACATTTATAGAACTTATTTATACAAGGGAAGAGTTATACAAGGGAAGTAAAAAACAGCAGTAAAAATTTTACATTTAACTTCTTTCCTAACGTCAGTAATGCTGTCCTTTGGTGATTTTAACAGACTTCAGTATCAACAGATTTTCTGGTTTATGTGTGTTTATAATTTCTCTTAGTTTGTAAAGCTAGTTGTAGAAATTAAGTGAGGAATATGCCCAAATATCCTTCCCATGGTAAAGTGCACTTGTAAGTAGAATAATGATTTTAAAAAGGACAATGAGATAAACAGAGAAGGTCAAATCAGAGTTTCTTTTAGAATATATGTATTAAAGACAAGACCATTCTGTTATTATTATTTTCTAAAAAGAGCTTCAAAGCCTCATGGAATATAAATGTCTAGCTTCTAAGAAACATCAAGATCTTCTAGTAACTGAGAATGATAAAACCTATCAGCCCTGTTTCATTGCTGTAGATATTGTGATTCATTTTTCCTATTAATTTTAAATTTAATTTTTAAATGCAATTAAAATTTTCCACCTGGTAGGGGAAAAATAATGAAGATCATAAAAATACAATTCTTTAATGACCTGCCTAGGAAAACAGAAAACTTTAGGAATAAACCAAGACTTCTACAAAACCCAGCTTCAGGGTCCTAACCCGAATGCCATCCTTAGGAAAGTAATCATTATATGCAAAGCAGTATCATTTATCACATTTGTAAAGGTGGAGAAATAATATCAAGCATTTGCAATTAACCCAACCCTTCAGCACGTTAAATGGGTCAGACTAATCATATTCCGTAGCAATTTTACACTATGAACACAAGACCCATTTTTTTTTCCCAGCACCTGAGCAGAATAGCAGCTACCTCCAATGAACTGCAGAGCCATGCAACCAGGATCCAACTTGGTTAACGTGCTGGGAACAGATTTACAGCCTATACAATTTTACATAGACAGTCTGGAATTGAGAGCTAACATATGACAAGACATGAACTATCCTGGAAATGCATAATACGACAATGCCAGAAGTTGGCTCACAAGCTAAGAGAGCTGCCATGAGCTGTCTGTGATCTAGTATTTGTATGAAAAACTTCAAGCACAAGCCTTCTGATAAATCACTAAACAGGACAGGTTGCTCTGCATTAGATGTCCAAGCATGGCTTCAGACAAGCATGACTTGATTTTGAAGTTTGAAAGACTTAAAGAAGCAGTGGAAAGTGATGAACTTTCAAACTTGGATTTTTCTTAGTGAATTTAAGTCTAGCTACTCAATCTCATATTTGAGAAATTGCATACCAGCTTGGATATTTAAACTGCTGAGCATGCAGCAGCTTACATTTAGATTTACTGGAGGTGGCAAGAACTACATGTTCTGGAAAGTCAGCTTTGGGTTTCCTCATGAGACACTCAGGAGACTAAACACTGCGTAAATGTTTTGATTGTGGGATCTAGGCCCTCATTTTAGAGCAAATACTGCCAAGCAAATGGGAGAATTGGCATGCGGAAAAAAAAAAAAAAATCCCAAATGTGAAGAACTAGAATTTCAGAAAACAGAAAGAGTCCAAAGGCAAGACTTCTCTGATTAGAGAGCTCACACTGATGTATCCCAACTATAACAGAGGTATTTTATAACTAGGGAAAAGTAGAATAAAAATGAAAATAACATCCTATTGATTACTTTTAAAAAATAAAATTACTTTAGAATTTTAGGGTTAGAATTAATAAAACACTTCAAAGCAATTACACTGAGAAAGAAAGAAATCTTACACAAATTCTCCAGTGGTAGAATAGCAATTTTTTGAAAGGAAAGAGAGTAAACATAGTAAATCACCAATTTGATTGGTTTCTCAGAATAATAAAGTACAGATGCAGCACAGTGGAGGATTTGCTGGACAATTTTCTACACTGAAAGTGTCAATTCATTCCAAAGCTTAGCACTGATGGATAATATGGATTGGTATAGATTGCAGTGCTGCAACCACCTGAAAGGTCACTTGACAAACACAGCAGGAGTGACCTACTGTTCTTGCCATTGACAATCAGACTGTCATTTTGACAAGCCTTTATCAAAAATCTTTACTTCAAGTATTAGATGGAAATGTTTATCTTTGGTTTGTGGCACCATTATATGCTGGCATCTTCTTAACATTTCATGGTGTTCACTGCAGCAATGCTAATACCTACTTGGATCATACTTGCAAAACCTTAAAAGTAAATAGGGAACTGTTCTCCCCATAAATGTCAGCTATAGCACTGAGCAGAATCATAGGATCATAGAATTATTTAGGTTGGAAAAAACTTCTAAGATCATTGAGTCCCACTCACTGCCAAGCCCACCACTAAATCATGCTCCTAAGTGACACATGTACATGCTTTTTAAATACCTCCAGGGATGGTGACTTCCCAGGGCAGCCTGTTTCAAAGCTTGACAACCCTTTCTGAGAAGTTTTTTTCTTTAATATGCAATTTGAACATCCCCTGGTGCAAGCTGAGGCTTTTGTCTCTGCAGATCTTTCTTGCCGTCCAGAAGATCAACACTCCCTCCTAACTTGGTTTCCACCTGAAAACTGACTGAGGACACACTTGATCCCTTCATCCAGATCATCAATAAAGATATCAAACAGAACTGGATTCAGCACTGACCCCTGTGGAACACACTTGTGACTGCTCATAGTTACAACCATGGATGTAACTCCATTCTTCACCACTCTCTGGGCCTGGTCATCCAGCCAGTTAAAAACTATTAAAAATTATAAAGAAGGTAAATTATATTTGTGTATATGGGCTCCTCTAGAACCAAGAATCTCTGGACAAATGAACTTCTTCAGCAAGTTTCATTGAATAATAATGGACATAATTCAGGGAAAACCCATCAGTGGGAGACTAGCTAGGAAGAAAATAAGGTAAGATGATACAGTGAAATATCTCCAGGTTGTGAACACTGAAATTTAGAATGTCTCTCATTTCACAGAGCTCTGACATTTCTAAACTTTGCCACATTTATGAGCCAAATAAGTCTGGATAGTCAAAGGAGATGGTGTCATTAAGATACTCTTTGGAATAAAGGAGTCTTCCAGATTGATATGAGTTAAAATAGCTGGGGGAACCAGGGAAGTAGTGATGAGCTGGGGAAAAACTGTCTCCTACTGCTTCACACAGCACTCCTAGGCAGGAATGAAGAGGTGCAGTTAAAGGATATTCCACCAGTTTCTAGTCTGTTTCTAACGTGCAGCCACATGCATTTCAAAGTATCACAGTATATGATGAAAACAAGAGTCCTCCACAACCCTATTGCCTTCAATCCCATTAATAAGTTAAGACAGTCAAAATAATCAATACATGCTAAAGAAATTTGTGCCTCAGTTTCTCTATGATGCTGGACAGTGATTTGTAAGCTTATACTAGAAATTCCCAATTTCTCACAGAAGAGGAGTCAGGATCTCTAATCACATATAACATTGTCCTACAGAAGGGAAAAGGATGTAGAAATGCCTACATGGTTCTAAAATCCCAAATCCTGTAATGAACTGTGTGCCATTAGGGGGCTAAAGTTGCCTTTTTGAAAGTATAGTATTAAATGTCAAATTCATTAGTGGCATGACCTGAAATCATTAGGTCTTTCTTTCTAAACTAGCTGCATATGTGATGTTTGGATTCCTATACATGTTATTTTCAGATCAAAATGAAACCACAGAGAAAATACAGCGCTTTCTTATTGTGTGTCATTTTTTTGAAAGAATGACTCAGGCATTGATATTTAGACTACTTTCAAGTCAAATATTTAAAGCTCGCATCCTAACCATAAGCACACTTACTGACATATTGGAAGGTCACTAGAACATGAGAAGATAGAGAGAGGTCTAAGCGAAAGACCTACAGATTTAATGTCTTCTGCAAGGGAGGAAAGGCAACTGTACAAAAACAGAACTGTTTGCTTGTATTTTCATCAAAGTACTGAACGGGTTCCAAATGGTTTCAGATGTATTAAAAATCAGGCCTGTGGCATTTTCCTCTTGTACATTCATATTTCATTAGGTGCAATGACTTTATCTTTACCCCAGTTAAAAATGCCATTCAAATTGGCTGTTGTACTTACTCTTTCACTGTCACAATATAGCCGTATTCCTTCTCCTCAGAAGATTTCACTTCAAGCTGTAAGCCTTGTCCTGTGTTTTTCTGAGGATTTTCATAGGAGTTTCCTTCCTGCATTAAAGCATTCTTAATCCAATAACTGGTCTGGCTCGGGTCTTTGGAGTCAGATTCACTGTTCTTTGCAGTTGTCAGCTCCCTTGAGAAAGTCTCACTTTTTACATTTTCCACACCAGCGTTTGTTTCTTCTGAGGAAGAAAAGTCACTTTCTTCAGATTTCTTAGTTTCTGTCTTGGTAGGTTCTTCAGGAATAAGGTCTTTATGCATATTTTCATCTAATGCATTCTCATTCAAGAATCTAATTAATTTTGCAGTGTTCTCCTGTATTAAAAGAAAAATATTATTTTTAAAACTAAACACAGGAATGTTATACTCCCCAAACCTGAATATAATTTTTCAAACTCTTATTAATATGGTAGAATCTAACCATACAACTGTTGCATGGTCATTTTCTTAATTTCTTTTAGCTGCTAGGCTATGTTAAGAATATGCTGTTTATTCAGTAATAATAAAAGAGCAATAAAATATGCCACTATATTTTCCCAGTTGTTTCCATGTCTGTGGATCTAAGTATTGATGAAAATGAAATTTTTTTAATCAGATAATATAATGACAAGGAGAAAAAATAGAAATGTACATCAATATGCCTGGGATGGGCCTGAAAACTTTCATACCTCTTGGGTCTCACAAGTTATAACACCAGAAAAGGAACAGAAATTATATAACCAATTCTGTTTCCCTTCTTCATCTCTAAAAATGGTGACAAATTGCATGTGAGTGATCCAACAAGCTAAACATATGATCACAGAAAACCAAAATCTGTCTAATAAATCAACAAAAAGCAAATGAGCTAAAGTCAAAACAGGTGCCTGGAAAAATTCATTAGCTAGTTTCATTACATAACTTTATTGCAGCCAAGTATTTGGGAGGAAACAATGGCAAATGGGCACTTTGTGCTCTGTGTCACAATAACTCTATTCAAACACTCCCTGCTCAAACTGTCACTAAGACATTTGTACATGGGATCCTCTGTAAGTCTGTTGTGACTACAGCACTTCATTCCTTAAGATTTTCGTGTGGGTGTTTAAAGCTCCTGTCACACTGTCCATGTGCGTTTTCCTTGGTTGGTAGAAGGGCTGAAGAGATTTTACTGTCAACACAAGAGGATTTGCCCGTTTATGAGTCCTGCAATATTAGCTTTTGATAGAGTACATAGTGGAAGTTTCACACAGTTTTTTAAAATATTCCTTTGACGTTTTTCTGCTCCATGCAACTTAGGAAAAGGAAAATGAATACACCTCAAAAATGGCTAAATATTGGACAGCAGTCCAAAGGATATGATTCAAAGCTCAGGAGGAATGTTGTGAATGTAATCTGGATTTAAATGCTAATTTTTATGTTACTAGCTAAGGTAAGAAATGTAATGCCTAGAGCTTTTGAAATACCTCTGATGTTCCCTAGAACTAAGGGGCAAAGGACAGGGGGAAAAAGAATTTTCAAGAACACCTCAGTGCTCAAAATTTACTGATTTGAGGAAAAGCCTGAATTTGTCTGAACTTTGTGAGTCTATTTGAATTCTGTCTATTTAAAAAGTAGGGGTTGGGGGGGAAGACTTGATTTTTCTTTTTGAACATCAAAACTCATTTTGATTTAAAGGTTCAAATAAATGCTCATTTAATATTTCAGTGTATCAACAACAACATGTCTATATGTGGTACTGAATCAAAACATAGAACAAACATAGAACAAACACAAAACATAGAACAAGTCTTATATTTCAGAAGTGTGTTTGTCTTTCACTGCACAGAACCCTGATATTCTGAGATACTGTTTTAATAAAATACTGATACTCTACCTCTTTATCAGTTCTCACACTGGCTTCATGCACTCCATTGTCTGTAGGATAAGAAAAGCACAAATATATAATTATGAAGGGCAATCATATACAAAACAAAGACTTCTCATAGGCTGCTTTTTAGCAGTGGCTTTTTTGTGTGATTTAGGCATTGAGACATCAAAGCTGAAAGGGCAGAGTAAGGAGCACTGTATCATTTTTTTCGTTATTTTAACCCCATTTTGATAGCAAATTAATGGGAGATCAATAGACAGAATACTTCAAGGGTCAATGTAATAGTGTTATTTTGCTAATTAAGTGTCAAATCATCATATCAGTTTACCAATATTTGAGGAAAAAAACAAAACAAAACAAAACAAAAAACACCCAAACAAACAGACAAAAAAAACCCAGAATAAAATGGCTTTAGCTTGCTGAATGGACATTTACAGTAAAGGAAAAGGAAACATATATTTCCCTCATATGTATTTTGGTGGAAGAAAATGACATATTTTAATAGATATCATTCACCAAAATCATGTTTCAGTTTAACTACAGTGATAATATTCAGTCACGTCCTTAACCTCAGTCAAACAACGCTGGCTTTTTGCTTTGTGAACTGAATGTCATTCATCTTTCACAGCATGATTCAAGATAAATCCTTAAGTTTGTTCCTTTTAATATACAACAAAACCTGGCAATCAGAATAACCAGAATATCCCTAACTAGTAAGAATTTCAGTATATCACCATGAAAACAGACAGTCAAAATCATTTTTTATGACTTACAGTATACATTTCTGGCATACTAGATATTATAACATTCCTAAAATAGAAAATGGATGAGCAGTAATTTATGTTCCACTGTGGTATCCATTCATTAACGGCAATTACTGCAGCTCCTGAATCTGCATCCCCAGGAAAATATGTGTGCAGACAGAAACAAATAACCATAATAATTCTTACTCCCTAAGAAGGAAAGGGAACAAGTGGGTTTTACCTGTCCTTGTCACAGATTTTCTTCTGCAAGTAACTGTGCATATTGAAAGATGATTATCTGTAAAATTATTTTTTTTTCCTCTGTATATTTTGAAATACATCTTGTAATATAATAATTTCCATTATCATTTTGCTTAAACATCTCATTTTCAAGAATAGGAAATTAAACCACACAGCATAAAGCAACTCTTAATTCAATATAAATGGGTGTGTAGGTTTATCATGTTTGTGAAGCTTGAAGACCAAGTGCTCATAAACAGATTGGGGGTTTTTTTTGTAAATTAAGAAGCTGCTGTAAAAAGTAAACAACAATCTAAAATTCCACAGCCTTTCAGGAAATGCAGAAACTTTCCCTCCCATCTTCTTTAAAACAGATTTTTAGAAGTCTAGCATTAAGATGAAGCAACAGAGGAAAATTGGGGTCTGTCTTTTGCTTACTTAACTTCTTAACTTCTTAACTTCTTACTTAACTTCTAAAACAAATACCTGGAATATTAACACTGTTTTCCATTAATCCAGTCTGAAGCTCTGGCCTTCCTTGTGCATCTCCTTTCTTCGTTTGAGTTTCTGTTTTGTCTCCTTTAGTTTTTCCAGCTTTTTTTCCTGTTTCTTCCTGAATGTCAACGCTCTGAATGGCAGTGGCGATGGTATCAGCGATCTCATCCAGTTCTGCTGAGCTGAGATTCTCCACATTCACTTGGTGTTTCTCTAGGTCCTTCAATACATTTTTAATCAGTGTCTCTGGATCACAAAACGACACAAGCACATGATTTAGCTGCATACACGAAACACACGTGCTTATATCTTTTTACTAAAAGATAACTTTCGCTTCATGGAGAGATTGTGTTTTTGAAGGAAGGCACACTCATTTATGCTGCATTCCTTACAGAAAACACAATATTGTTAATGAATTTTAAATTTTATGATGAGGTGAATCTGTGCCAGGACAGGAAGATGTACGCCATTATAACCCAGCAAAGTCTCCTAGAGAGAGGGCATGAAATTACCACTTTTTCTTTACAAGAACATTCTTTACTAGTCTAAATTGACTTAAAATACTGAAGACAAGTGTTGAAGTAGCCTAACCTTTTTTTAGCTGCAAAACAGTCCAAACAACATTACTGTTTCCTAGAGATCAGTCTTCTTTGGTGATTTGCTTTCACAAGATAAATAGCTATCCAGAGTTCTGGGAAAAAATGAGAGTCAGACATTTTGTCTCTCAATCACAAAGCTCCTCATCAGTTAGAAGGGGATAGAAATATATATCCATTATATACATGGATACGTAAAGGACAAAATTTCTAAATTACACTAATTTCTCTTGGAAGATATATGATTTTTCAAGTACAGATATAGATAGATATAGATATCTACATATAAACTTATAGAACTAGTTTTGGTTTGCCAGCTATGAATGTTTTACCAGTCACATTGAGAAAAAAAACAACAAAACAAAACAGCAAAACACCTTTGATGTGATAAAAATTTTGAAGATAACGAAATTCAAGGACAATGGATATTAAAGGTGAGTCAGAAGATGGAGCATATCATCTCCCTAGGGAAGGCACTTTTCTGACTGCATATATTGCATCTCCACTTCTCTATCAGTATGTAGAACTCTGCAAAACTCAGCCTAATGTCCCGTGGAGTATAAGACACTAAATTTAGTGCACACCAAAACCATTTCCAAACATGCCTCTGTTCTGCTTATTCATGTTGGTAAGAAATTTAACATATTTATGCATATGCATGCAAGCAAGAAAATTCTTTCACATAGTATTGTGTAGGAAGAGGATAATAAGGGCTGCCTTTAAATCTCTGTTGAATGTATGAATTTACATATAAACAGTTTGAAGACACCATCCAACCTTTTTTTCTCAGTACTAACACTCACCATATTAAGCCCAGTGATTGGACATGTTCATCACCTGTAAGCAAGACTTTGGGACCATGCTGTCAGCTTTCAGGCTCACATAAAAGTGAATTAAAAAGTAGGAAAACAGGGAAAAACAATAAGAAGGGTTAAGAATAATGATTTTTCTTTTTCCTCACAACAAAGGAGGAAGAAGTACACAGAGACTAGGAAATAAGTAAAAGCAGTCAACAGACTCCTGCTTCAGGGAAGAGGCAGTAGAACATGTGTGATTTTACAGGCAGACAAGCATCAAGGACTATTTTTCATTGGGAATAAGAGGTGAAGACCTTGGACACATCTGTCATATTTTGGACTCCTCAGTTTTAACTGAAGAGCTCACCATCAGCATCTCGCTGTCAGCTTCCCAATTCCATCTCAAGAAAAAGACTAATTTCTCCTGACCTGACCCAAAATTCACCAACCAAAACAATGCCATTTTCCCTTAACTAATTAGTCCATAAAAAGCAAAAGAACTTAAAACAGCTTAAATAAGAGGTTTACTGTGAGCGTGAGAGGGTGTTGACGTATGGGCAAGGTTGTTCTTTGATGTACTTTCTTTTCCAGGTACAAAGGAAACATCTTTCCAATAATCCACCATGATGTTATCACAAAATTCTACTGATTTATTATAAAATTCAGTAATATAAAATACAAGCTAATTTTGTAAAAAGTGAACTTTTGAAATTTCCTTTAAAAAAGCATAGTTTTAAGTACACTTAATTTTGACTATCCATAAAAAAAGACAGGTTGTATCTGTGATGTTACTTCAAACTGACAGCCAACAAAGATTTTGGTACCATACTGGAATAGCAGAGTGCTTTGTACAGGAAAGCAAGTGTTCAGAAATGTGAATCAAAGATATAAACTCAATCTGTGCCAAACTCTCCGGGCCAAGATATGTGGAGGCAGAAAAATTAATACAGAAGTTTGATGGAAGCTTAGTAACATTTCAGAGAAAACTTTGAAAAGTTTCCTTTTGTTTTATTGTATCCATCCCCTGCTATGAATTTAATAATATAGTAAAAGTATAGTGATCAAATACTTTCATTTAGGAAGATAATTTACAATAGCTAATTAATCCAAACTGCAAAAAATTTTTTCAATACATTTGATCAACTGAGTTCAAGACACTTTTTCAAGAAGCACAAGGGCTACCCGGCGGAGAGGTGGAGAGGATGTTACATAGTAACAATGCAGAAAATTAAGCTATAGGAAGAAAACAGTACTGTTGCATTACCACAGGAGCCTTGTGTCTGCTTAGGTATCATTTCTGATCTTATCTTTTATAGAACAATTGGACAATATCTTGACAGAAAAGCCTGAATTATTGAAGCGGAGCTAATAAAGTCAGGAATGAAAAGGCAGAATATATGTCAGGTCCAAATCAAAACTAAAACTTTACAAATGAAATATCATTTGAAGACAAATCTTAAAAGAGAATTATATTTCAGGACATATATAATTAAAAGAGTTATATTAATGCAACACAACTAGATTTTTGTTTATTTCATTTGATTCACAGCCAGCTGTCAAGACCAACTACTGAGCTACTCAATGTGTAGGCAATATAGCCTCGTCATTTCCGTTCCATTTTTTCCAAACTAACTTTTTTCTCTCTACCTATATTCTTAGCCCACTCTTATCTCTCCAGTCCATCTTCAGACTCATTCTTAATATCCATCGTCAACAAAAAAGCAGTCTTAATCTCAAACAAATGCGAATGGGGAAACAGGGCAAGGAATATCATGAGAAAAGAATGGCCACAGGCCCTATTCCAGATAATACTGACAGGCTCACTGCAGGTCCTTCTGGTTCACTAAAACCTCAATATTATGTAGAGGAGCCTCCTGCTCCTCTAACATTGGCATTCCTGCCCTGGCCATTGCCACCCAGGCACAAACAGACTCCTAAACACTGCATTGATGTGACTAAAATTTTGGCATTATATCTAATTTTACTTAATAACTACAATGAGACATAAAATGTCAAGGACCAAAGGCAATAACCAAAGCCAGTAAGTTAGAGGAATGTCATGTTTTTACTACTCTAGGAGGGACAGTCACCAAAGAGTCTGTAACAGCCTGGTGAAATGCAGGTCTACATAAAGAGTCTTGCTATCTTCATGTGGCTACTGATATGACATTAATCCTTGTCCATGGTAAATATGGATATTTACACTTCCTGTTATGGCACTTGTCCACATGTTTGCAATAATTTGTAAATTACTGGATAACACTGATAAACAGATAAATATCACTGCATCTGTTTACAAACACCTTCGTGTAATATGGTGAATTTATTAAAATCAGAAAATATTGTTGGAGAAAGACCAAAAAGCAGATGGATACTCCAATGGCACAGCATTTAAGCAGGACATGTACTTGAACATGCATTTACCTGTGCACAGCTTTTATAGTCTCCCACTGACTCCCTTCTAAGTAGACTCAGCAATGCTCAGTCATGTTTCACAGGGTTTGTACTGCAAACCAGATTTCTCCCTCAGCTCCAGCTTTCCAGCTGATGAATGCAAACTGCCTTTTATAGTTACCCTGGAACCATAATGGCAGTAAAAGCATATATGTCCTAGAAGGTGTAATTTTTAATATAAGCTCCACCAGTAGAATTCCCTAGAAAGGAACAATAGCACCTTATCCAGGGGAAAAAAGCTTTTTACTGTACAGCATATAAAAGATGTCTCATACTCTGCTGGCACAAGAGCCAAAGCCAGCTTGCCTGACAACCACATGGTATGGGAGCAGGAACTTTGTTAGAAATTCCACAGCGTGGTCTGTCCTCTTCAACCCCATCGCCGCACCGACCACATGTTAGCTGCCTCAGCAGCTGAGCACCATATGGAATGGTGATCCCAGCTTTGCCAGAGAGAGGACGCATTAAAAAAAAAAAAAAATTGTTCCATAAACATGGAAGTTTGCTATTTTTTTAAGACATCTGAATTACTAATCCTGTGACCTTTTCAAAGTAACAGAGAGACATATTCTGTAATATTTAACACATAAAAAAAATCAGTAGACTAGAACAAACCACATCAAACTGAGCCAAATTCTAAATACGGCTGGTGCAGAGGAGAGATTAACAATTCCAGAGTTGCACAGTGACTACAAAGGCAGTACCCACGCACATCATGCTACTCCTAGAGGTAATAACTTCCAAATCTGATAGAAAAATAACTCCGCATTTCCTTCTTTTGTATTTCTCCCTCAGGGTGCCTTGTTAGCGAATTTACCTGCCACTGCTTTGCAGCAATTCTCAGTTCTAATCTGCTCAGTACCTTCTGGATTGTTCTCCCAGTCCAGTGCCTTTGTCTAATCCTCTATCAGATGGATCAGAGAACTGAGCACCCCATGCTTTCCAGTTTTTTACAGTTCTGTAGTTCGCAGAGCACAAGAGAAAAACAACCCACAAACCTCTAATAACCAAGAAGCATGAGAGAGATTGGAGAAGGGTTGAAAGCAGACAGAGGTTGTGTGGACAGCCTGGGAAGTCTGAATCTAAACCACTTTCATTCCAATGGACAACATTTTAAGCAAGAAATATGCTGTGGTCTGTCCTCCCCACTTTCTTGTGAGATTATTAAGTGGCTCAAAAATACAAAGGCAAGCATATTATTTCCTACTCAAACAATTCATAATGCCTGGTATATGCAACATTTAAAAGGAAATGGAATGGCAAAAGTCCCTACAAGGCATATTATATATGAGAATTCAAAGTAGTACAACCCAATGAATTGTGAAACATGTTATTCCCTGGAAGTGTTAAGCATTTTTTTCCCAGTTGGCTCCTACCAGGAAAGGTGAAGTGGAACAGCTGGAGGATAATGAAACCAGCATGTGCCTAGTTTGTTTTGAGTCTAGCAACAAAATTGTCTAACCTGTGCAAGAAACTTACAGTGCCACCTGGATTTGATTTTACATTATAGTTCATTCCTTGAAACCTATTATCTCTGGGCACCATACCAAGAATGCTCGAACTTCTGAGCATCCTTTAGACTGCAAGCATTATCTTTCCTCTGCTGAAACTCTGACATTTCTCTCTGTGTGTGTGTGTGTGTGTGTGTGTGTCTGTGTGTTCTGGTTTTGGGGGATACTTAAAAAAACCAACAAAACAAATTAAAAAAACACTACACTTTATGGATGATAAAGAAGGATTCAAAGGAACCCTCTTGCATATCACCAAAATCCATTGGGATAGTAGTGACTGCAGTGTAATAGATACAAGCGCTTGGCAATGGCTGGGGATCAACTCTTTCATTTTTCAGGCATTCTGAACCACTGGAATAACATCGATAGTTAGATTCGTTTAGAGAAACAACAGAATGAATCAGAGTAACAAAGTCTACGTGATTCCCCAAAACTCATCTTACAAAGCAGTGCTTTAAGTGTATCACAGCATGGGGATGGTACCCTCCATTTTCATTTAAATATTTGTTCAACTATTATGTACAGACGAAACTGTGATCCAATCATTGTTAAACAGCAAAAAAAAAAAGGATGAAAATCCAGGAAATGTTACAGAATGTCTAGACAAAACTGGGTGCAACCCCACCTTCTTGCCTACCCATCCATGGAAACGACAGACTCTTCCCTTCTCTGGGTTCTGCACCAGAATTCATCTCAATGTTAATTTCTGTGCTTAACTTTGAATTTTACCCATGGTCCTTGAATTTCTACTTAAATAAAGAGATGTGGAACAAAACCAGGCATTTCTGTATTATCTATATATATAGTGTGGGATGACTGCATAAAAACAGATTTGATAGCAAAGATATACCCATAATTATGCATTGTTTGTAAAATGCTTTGAAAATATAATAAATTACATAAATGCTATGTTGTACTAAGTGCCATATATTTCTGCATGCATATGGAAGGTGGGCTGAAGAATGTGGGTAGATGTTTGCAGGGAAAGAGTAGCTGGAATGGTGAACATTATTACTGTGTTATGGCAGATATAAATATGCCAATACCAGGAGATATCTCAAATGTCTAATTTTATTTTCTTTTTCTCAAAAATGCTCAGTAAACACGAGGGAAACTTCAGGTAAGCAAAAATAAGTAAACATCAACTTTACCATCCACAACGCTCAGAGGGTCCTTTGGATCATCCTGCGAAGCAGATTTATGACTCAGAATCTCCGGGGTTGGCCTTAGCACTCCAGGCCTCGGCTGGAACAGCTTCCTCATTTTGAAATCTTCTGCTTTTCCTTTGGCAAAAGTTCCATCAAAAGGACTGACTTGTGTAGAGTACAATCTCTCAGCATAAACCTGAGACCCTTTAGTCCTGCTGTGAGGGCTTCTATCACTGCTCTGTGCAGACAGGTTCTGGGTGATGTAGGAGTGCAGCGCGGCCATCAGGCTCCTCTGGTCGAGCCCCGTTCCCGACTCCGGCGAGAGCTGGTCTGGTTGGAGCTGGCTGAGGGTCCTCCCTCGGGGAGGGAATTCCTGGTGGGATTTGGATGCATGGGCCAAAGGAGGTGACGGCTCTTTGGGGTTCTGCCTCGTGTAGTACTTCATAGGGTCATTGTAGATGTAGCTCTGGAGAGAGTAGAAGATGAAGAGGAAAGAGTCAGAATTGCTTTGTAATTATTGTTGTGTTGGGATTGGAGGTATAACCCTTAGTGCTTTACCAACCAGGAAAACAATAATTGGAACCTTCAATGCAAATGTAAACTTCAAACCTCAAACTGTTCAATGTGCTGCAAAGAGGCATTACTACTAATGTGCAAAAATCCAGTTTATCAAATTATTAAAAAGCAAGAGAAGAGATTAGAGAGAATAACACAATTCAATGTTAACTACGTCTGCACTATTTGTATTCAGTCAGACAAAGGGTATTTAACAAATCCACCTTCCCTTTAGTTTTAACTTAACCCGTAGGAATAACTGTTTTTCAGATTACTTACAAAAAATGAGCATGTCAAATTAAAAATGTTATTTTTAAATGAACACCAAGTAAGTAAGCAATTTTTTTTGCATACATTAAATACTTTGCTCTATTTTAAATGAAATATTTTTCTGCTAAATTAAATTGAATAAATATATCATCTGATACTATGAAAATAAAAGTATAAATGATGTTTAAATTGTTTTTTAATTAGATTATTATTTTCAGGAACAACACCACAGCAAATTAAACAAAAAAATGTTAAAAACATGTCAATCAAGCTCAAACCACATTTTTACTGAAAAAGAGATGGGGAATAAAAAGTGGAAAGGTGGGCTTGCTGCACAGATTTCTATTTTCAGTTTGTATTTTCATGGACACACCAGATGGACATTCTTTTTACTATGATTTAATCCCAGAGACATTTTTGCTATGATCACAGTCTGAAGGCAGGCCTTTCTGGTTGTTGTTTTTTTTTTTTTTTTTAGCAAACTAGTTCCATCCTCTTAAATAATTTCAAAAATTGTTTTCATTCGGTTCTTGCTAAATACAGCTTTGAACTGAGAAGTTTACCTATATCCTGAACCATTCCGATTGGATTCTTTGTTTATAACTCCCTCAGGACACCTTGCTGAAGTTACAGCTGTATGTGTGTTGCAGGATGGGTCCTGCTCCTCGGCTCTGCTTTCTGGGTTAAACTCCCACACAAACTACATCCCAGTGTGGCAACCTAAGGACAGGGACTATTTCAGCTCTCACTGCTATAAATTATAGTGAATCACCGGTGTCCCTGTGCACTGATGACACAATGATTTAGGACAGAGGGAGTTGCAAAATACAGAGGGGGTGAAGAGACTATATACTCCAGAGGAGAGCAATTAGAAGGATTCAGACAGAAAAATCATTATTTATGTATTTGCCAACGCACTTTGTACAAAAAAAACAAAAAAAGTAAGATTGCTAAACTTCTCCAGAGGTGAAGAATTACTTTTAGATTTAATCTAGGTCTTAATTTCTGGACAATAATTTTGCTCTCCATCTGAACAATTTTATCTCTTCTGATGACAGCCAGCGGATTTTGCAATACATATTCATATCCATTTATTTCCAAGAGGGTTTTCTTCCCCTTAATAAATGACTGAAGTGGTTCATTCCATGGTTCCATATCATGATTTAAATAGAATTATGGTATAGGCAATTTTATTACAGAGACAAATGGCACTTTGGCCACTTTGTTTTGTGACCTACCAATGCAAGGCTTTCGATTTCTGCAGTTGGTCTTTAACACAGAAATGTGCTTTGTGAAAGCCAAGAAATAGAAATTGGGCTGCAGTGAAGCAGTGTCAAAAAATACAGAGCTAGAGATCAAGCAGCTTTGTGTATGAAATATTTCAGTGTCCCCTGGGAACTGTATCAAACAGCAGCAGTGCAGCTCTGGTTCAGTGCTCCAGCTGCAGGGTAGGCATTGCTCTGATCAGCTCCAAGGGGGAGCCAGTTGTCAAAATGCAAGTTGAACACTGTTTACATGTTTAATAGCAAAGCCTAAATGTGAAAAACTTACAGTCAAATGCATTTATCTCCCTATTTGAACGAGTCTTTGCCTGGGGTAATTAACTCTCTAATGATACTCACTCCAGAGTGAGGAGGAGCTGCAGAGGATGACAAAAGCAGCCCAGGACACCCTGAGCAGTTCACTGAGAATTCACATAAGCTGCAATCTGCCTTCCACAGTCCTGTTCTCTCTGCCTTGCAGCCTTCCAAAGGGCCTCCTGGACTCAAGGGAAGGAAGAACAGGGAGCTGGGAAAGGGAGAAACACAACAGGGGGAAGAGGACATTCCCCATTCAGCCATGGAAAGACAAGAAATCGCTCAATCCGACTTGGTAATTTGGATCTGTGTCCCATATCCAGCTCTCTCTTTTGCCTCTTAAGCTTTACTAATAAGTGTTAGAGGGGAAGAAACTGCTGGACACTCCAACCATGTGAAAGATAAGGGTTAGGACACGTGGGCTGGCTTTTGACAAACTGTTTAACAACTCCAAATACCCTTTAGCATTAACAGATCAGTGATTTTCTGTTCTTGCAGACAAGAACATCAACAAAGAGAAGACCAACAACCCACCAAGTGATCATGCACAAATTAGATATAAGTGTGTGCCAGTCCTGGGCTCAGAGCTGCACCTCTATCAGGAAGGGGCAGCCTCTCAGCAGCTTGACAGGTCACACTTTGGGCAGTAAGGGATGAAATATTAAAAGTTCTAATTAAAGCAGAGCACTGACAGCTCAGCTGTCTTCACTGAGATAGCAGCCCTTCTGATGTAGTTTACTCTGACTTTAATTAAAGGGGTCTCACAGCTGTATGGCAACCTTCCACTTGCAGGAGAAAAAATCCCCTTCCTTGCTGCCTCCATCTCAAAAAAACACCAGAAGTTTATGTGCAACTTGACATATGCAAGGTGAAATCCAAGTAAAATTGCAGCACAGATAAATACCCTAAACTATGGGTTTTTGCCTAAGAGGTATGGGAAAACAACACCTAAGTTTTACAGAAAAATATAGGACAAAAATATCAGTCATGTAATTTAGAATCCAGAGACAATTTATATCTCAAGTTATTAATAACAATGTACAGCACTGTGATTATCTTATTTGAAGTGGGTTTTGCAAAACCCACTCCTGAACATGGGCATTGCCAGTTTGATTAATGTCAGAGTTAAATGGCATAGTCCATGGTTAGTGAAAAGAATGCAAATTCCCATATTGGTGCTTTGGAGAATCTTTGAACATTGTGGAGAAGCAAAGGGAAACACAAAGCTGGAAATTTTTGAAATAAAATACATTTCTGGATTGATTACACAGGACTCAAACGAAGTATTGCCAGTAATAGAACAAAAACCCCCACCCCAAACAAACATTAATGAAATGTACGAAAAGTAAGGAATGCACTAATTACCATACAGATGGTTTATACTGAATAGGGTTGAAATACAAGCCCCTGTTACTATCAGGAATATTTCATTTTTAAGAGGTAAAATACTGTAAAATTATCTAGTGTCACTGACACAAAGCCTTTGAAAAGTACTCTCAATTGCCAAAACCCTCAGTTTAAAAAAAAATCTTATTTCTCCATCTGCACAGGATTTCCCTCTCCTTCACCACTTTTCAAATAAGCTATCTCTATAATTCACACATTACAAAAAATCCACACACACTAACCTTTCTGAAGATGGAATTGTTAGGGCAATGTCTTCTATGGTTTAGGTACGTAACTAACTGACATTTTTTGCATGAAAGTTCATAGAAGGGCATGTTAAATTACATCTGCAGACACACTATGTAAAATTCTATGGACTATACATTTTACTGAAAAAATAAAAATTAAAAGAGGGGTGCAGGATTAGAGACATAAAACACAATGCTGTTCAATTTATCCAGTAAAGGCTAGATTGACTTGAATGTTTTACCCACGTGCAGAAAGAATAGAATAAAATTTATGACAAAATACTTCCTTTCTTGCACATACATTTGCTAAATCTTGAAGGCATATAGATAACAGAAATCCCTTAGAAATCCATAAAGAAGAAATCTTCTGCCCTCAATTTATGTTTTTTTCTGTTTGATGCATTTGCAGATATTAACCCATGTTTGCTACTACCTAAATTTCGTTGAAGCATGATTCCACCTACAACTCTTAATTTACTGTGCCTGCTTGAGATATTGACATTATGGTCTCTGAAATTAGAAGATAAAAACACAACAAACACTGGAAGGCCCGTCTTTATGCATGGTGGGATAAAATAACATTTTCCAAAGACTACCAGAAATTAAATTACCTCATACCTTGACTCACTGTGTGGAGTAAAAGTTTAGCTTTTTGTACCAGACACAGTCTAGATGTTCTGTGACTAACACACACTTGCCTCATGCTAACTTACTACATGGAAGATCCATGTATTCACATGAACCCCCAAAATAAATACCAGCAAAAGTGGCACTGCCCAACTGCTGAATCAAAGGGTACACTGTGAATTTATATTGCTTAATTTACCTTTAAATTGATAGAAATCCACCTAACAATGAAACCTGAGGGCCAAACTTGTGTCATGGAGTGGATGACAGCATGAAAGTCCCTGGGATGGGGCTGAGCAAGCAGCACTGTCCTCAGAGCATCACAGCTTAAGTCCTATGACAACAAAGCCTTAATTCTTTCACCTGGTGAGCTGCTGTGCCCACACAGTGCTGTTCTGTCAGGATATCTCAGCAGGCTTCCAGCCAGGTTCAAGCCGAAAGGGGGAAACTCCCCTGACAAGCTCTGTATGCTCTAGGCATGACCTTACATGCTCTGCACCAAATTCAGTGTTAGCTTTATCTGAAAATAATAACTACAGCCAATGAAAGTTTTCAATTGTCTGAGTAATAATGAAGCAAAGGGCTTTGCTAATGACCTTTTCACTAACGATAATGATAGTATACCATGCACAGACCCCAATTTGGAAGAATTTGGAAAACGAATTCAGAATCCAGAAACTGGAAAAGAGGCCAAACCAGTGCTTCCTGCACTGATGGGACAGCATCCCAGATTCCACAGATTCACAGGTCTAAGGCTACAGGCAACATTACAGTCATCTCACCTGACCTACTATTTCATTAATAATTTTCTGTAACTAGCTTCTATTTTCTTTCTGAAAATACAGTAGCTTTGAAACAATTTAATAACTACATCAGAGAAGGTGGCAGAGATTGTTAATTAACATCCTGTAGTCTGGAGTGTCAAAAACTTGATCAAGCAAAAGCAGCCTTCAGAGTCTGCTTTGATCAAAACCATTCGTGACTTTATTTCCTAATCCTTGTGAAACCACAGTGCAACAGGAATGTCCAGGCTCTGACTCTACAGCATTCAATAAACTCTATTGCTGTAACTTCAGTTGATTTCAGAGATTTGGCTTCTACTCTTAAACAAAACAACACTCAAAAAAGATAAAAGAAAAAAAAAAAAGAAAAAAAAAAAAACCACAGAAAAAAGAAAGGACAATACATTGCCTTCTTGCTTCTTTCATGTATATGTTACTATTTAATAAAATCATTTTTAAGTCTCCGATGTTCCCGGCCATTCTTGATCTCCTTTGGAATGATTGTATCCACTTGCCTACCCTTCAGCTATCAATAATAGACTTTCCTAAAAAATGAATAATTTTTACTGTCAGTTGATGTAATTTACTGTCTTTAGTTTTCATGACTAAAACTGCTCTTTTTCTCTATCCTTCTGACACATCTCCATCCCATGGGTCAAAACAATGTTCCCTTTGGTGGAGAAGGATGGGTGGTCTTTCCTCAGCACTTATGATTGGCTTGAGGTCAGTTTTACACATCGAGATACATGATAACCTGGCTTGTCTCCACGTATAAAGGATAAAACACATGGAGAAAATCGAAGGGTGGGCGACACCCAATAACCTGATTGATGGCAATGGGCCCCTGCCCTGGCTCCGTCCAGGGCCACCACAGTGAGCCATCAGCCATCATGGCCAGGAGTGCCACCCACCAGAGGGTTGATGGGAAAATCTCTCTGGATCACCCTGCAGACTGAAAGGGGTTAATGTCTGCAGGGGTGTGGGACTCCTTAAGAGATGCAGGACTCCTTATGGGTGCCATCTTGTCATTGTCCCAGGCATACTATGGGATGTTTAGGATAAAGAAATAGTCTGGAATGGTAGCATGTAAGCAGGCTGACCAATACACCTGCCTGACCATATCTTATGTCTGTCCTGTCTTCACTGATGCCTAAGAAGGCTGACCTGAAAGAGAGAATGGAAAGAGCTAGAGAATAAAGTAGGTTTTTATTGAAAGGCCTTTAGGGTACACCTTGGGCTACACCTGAGGTAGACTTAGAATGGTCACAAAATAGTTGACCGGTCACGAGGTCTCATATTTTCATAAGTCTGGGTCCATTTGCATATTGGGGTTTAATTGTCCAATTACAGCTTCAGGTTGTGAGGTCTGATCCTTCTTGTTTTCTCTCTTCAATCCACCATTGAGCTGAAAGTTGTCCTTGGTCTCCAGCAGGAAAAGGATTTGTTTTGTCTCCCTACTCTGTCAAGAGAACTTACTGGCTCTTAATATGAGGCTCAGAACTATGTTCATAGGCAGCACAGAATCTGCAAATATGAAAGCTAAAACTTATGGCATCATCTCAACAAACTCAATTTCTAAGGTTTCTCCTGGGTGGGAAGCTCTGTTCCGTACCTTGTGCCTCCTGGCAGTACCTGCCCCACTTGGTCACTGCCTGCACATGGGAACACAAGTCTTGGGGCATCTTCGCCTCTGCCAGGCCACTGCATTCAGGAGCTCCCTGACACCACCAGCAGGAACCAAAGAGTGACAGGCAACCCGCAGTGATGGTAGAAATTGTGCAGCCTGCTGATCAGTGCTGATAGATCTACCAGGGTGTATCAGCTTCCCTTGCCTGAGAACATTTTGCTCGCATGCCAATAAGTCTGTTACTCAAGCTTTTGGTGAATGATGTTTAAACACATTTTCTGTAGGCATATGCTGATATATTGAACTATCTCGTTAGCTAAAGATGATTTTCATAGAAACATGATGATCTTCATCTGCCAAAAGTTGAGCACATTAACACCAATTTGATATATTTATAACTCCAACACGTGAATCTCGAAAACACTTTTATCCTAAGAAATTCAAGTGAATAGAGATCTGCAGGATCAATGTCCACAACACTACTTTACAATCACATTGAAAGGAACATTCCATTTGCTGGACAAGCGCTTGAGGTCAGCTGAGGTCTTTTCCCCCATTAAAAATAAAGAAACTGTTGTTCCACTGTCCTGAAATGTCTACACCAACACACTCACACAGAGGTAGATAAAGTAAGTTTAAATTTCTACCCTCCCATTTGATAAGTATAATGGAAAAATAAAAATGGAATGCACTTTAAAATTTGTGTCAGCTCCATCATCTTCTGTTTACTGATTGCAATTGTACTGAAGTACGGGGAATAAATATTTGCAAGACAAACAGCAAACTTGCAGGAAAAATTACAGAAACTAACCCAAAATATATGGTATTCAGGAAAAAATAGTTGATTTTGAAGGGAAAGGTTTGAAAAATAATTATTCAGATAGTATTTGAGATTTTAAAAATATAAATCTATGTTTCATCTGGGAATTACTAGAAATTAATTAACTGCCCTTTTAAATAAGACTCCAGACTTGACACAGATCATTTATAATAACATTTCTATGTTATATATAACTTGTATCTTCTAATAATTGAAAAAATAATTAATCCTTAAAAGATACCTGTGTCATAAGAGAAATGGTTTCTGTGTCAGATGCTGAAACTCTGTCATTATATCCTGCATTAACTGATGGGTAGTAGGTAAAAGTACAGGTTGGATCTAAGACTTGAGCATAATACTTAGCCCTAGAATGTTCCCTTCCTAAATTATTAGTTAAAAAAACAAATCACAAGTCACGTTAGTCACCAGACTGTGAATTTATGCCACACACGACATGATTGCAATTTTGCTAGGCTTTGTAGCCATGATTCTATTAAAGCTTTAAATGTGTGGGTACCAGTCCTTCCAGAAAAAATTGCAATCTACACCAGATTCCTGTGGAATGGCCAAGAGGATGGAAATTACATTATCTCATTTTATATACTTAAATTAAAACAAATGGATCACAACTTGAAAATTCTCTTCTTCCCTCCATTGATCACAGAATGAGTTTAAGCTGACATGCACCAATACAGAAACTTTTACACGGTCAAATGATTTCTGCTCCAGTGCTTATGGGGATTTGTTTGTTGGGTTTGGGGATTGTTTTGGTTTGGTTTTGGATTTTGTGGGGTTTTTCATTGGTTAGTTTGGGATTTTTTGTGTAGGTGTGTTTGCTGGCCTTTTTTAGGAGGATTTAATGTTTCTATTTTACCAGGAGAATGATCTGAAAGATGAAATATTTTTCTGGGATTTGAGGCTTAGCTTTTAGTTTATGCTTCACCAAAAAATTATTGCATGACCTCAGAAAACCTGTCTAATCTGTCTGTGAAGTAGGGGAGTTAGCTCTTCCCTACTCTGTAATGGTTGTAGGTAAATCAATACACCAATGCTTGGGAAATGTTCAGATATCATTGCATACATATGCCAACAGAGAGGCAATTCTGTAGCTTCAAGGAGATAGTCTTTTATCAATTATTTCAGAAATATTTTTATGAAAGTGTTCAAGCACAATCACAAGCTGAATGACATTTCTAATACATAATCCCTTATATATGAAATATTAACTTTTATTTTTATATAGAGTTTAAATGTATACACTGCAGGAAGTTTTTTGACATTTTGTCAAAATTCTGATGAACTTCATTCAGCACTGCATTTAAATCAGTGTTAGATAAATAAGGGCGCACCTTTTTTGAATCAAAGTTTCGGGTTAAAATGTGCAATGATTAAGTAATTTCTTACTAGTCAATCAGTAATTATTACTTGCAGATAAGCTCAGAGTACATTTTTGAGCACTCATGCACACATTCTCTATAATAAATAATAATCCTTTTAAATGATTATCGCACATCTTAGGGTTTTTTTTTGTGATCAATTACAAAGATTCAAACAATTGATTTTTTAGGCCAGCAAATATTATATATGATTTATATGATTTTTACTTGCAGGTTCTCCCCTCTCAGCACCACTGCACTGCTGAGCCACAACTCTCTGGCACTAACCAGTCACTTTATCTGTTTCTTTTCTCCCTCAGTTTTCTGAAAAGGTTTTAACTTTATTAGCCCCTCCTTTGATGTAAAGATTCGGGGGGGGGGGGGGGGGGGGGGGGGGGGGTGGTTCCCCAGAAATCTTTGCTTTAAAATTTATAATAATACCTAAGATGTGGAGATTTCTGTAATCACTATATCTACACAAGAAGTCTACTATGAAAATGAACATAACTAAAACACAGAGTGACAACAGAAAATTAATGAAATTCCCTAATGTACCTGACATAATTTTCTCTTTCCTCGCATCCTACCCACGAGGTCCTGAATATCACTCTGGCAAAGACCTCAGCAGCAGGGAGGACCAGCCCTAACTGAAACCCTCAGAGGCCAAGTCAGGCAGAAGGAGAAAAAGCAATTCCATGAATCTCCAAGCCACAAACCCCAAACCATAGAACAGAGGTTCCTGCAAGAATAAATACAGCCACAGCACAAGAGTGATGGCAACTTCCTTATTCCTAGAGCCTGTCCAGCAGGAAGTACATTTGGGTCAGGTTTCAAATAAGTTCTCTTTCTGTGATGATTAAAAAATTTCTTGGTCAGATGAAAGCAGGACAATTGAAATCTCCTATAACTATTCAAATACAGGCACACAGACCAACAAAGCCAGCAAGTTCTCCTTTACAGCCTCTGAGCTTTAGCAATACCAGCTACGTGCTTTGAAATCCAGCAAAGCCCCCAGCCTCAGTTTCTGTAGGAATGTCAACAGAGCAGTGGGTTTTTCAGGGGTTTGAGTGTTTTGATACGAGAGGTGTTTGTTCCAGCTGGAGGGGAAAAGCACAGGGCAATACACACGTGATTTGGAGCTTCAGTATTTCTGGCCTCTGTAGCTAAGATAATCTGATTCTCATCAAAATATGTGCCTGGCTATTTTTGTTTTCCATACTGCATCCAGGTTTGGTGGAAAGGAATCACAAAGACTGATAACTCAGCATTTTGTGAATGGTAAAACTTTCACAAAGCCCAAATGTATGTGTGTGGGGGGAAGACCAAGAAAACCAAACACAAAATCCCACTAGCTAATGCTTAAGTAACAAATGCCACCAAGTGCCCATTTCCTGAACAACTCTTTTCAGCTGAACTAAAATGAAATGTTCTCTAACCCTCGAGAAACAGACCCCCCCAAACTTCTGATTTGCTGCTATTTAGTCCCTGGTAGAGTCATTATCAGCTGGCTGGATAATAGCCTGCAGTAGATACTGCCTAAATACTGAGAAATAATTGTAAGTTAGTGATGAACTTCAAGTGCTTCAAAAATCACCCCAAGAAGCTCTTGCAGTAAATAGTAGACACCATAGAAATTTTGGTCAATCACATGATTTAAGTTTACTGGTGTTTTTTCTGTCACTGTTGTTTCCAACCTCAACCTCAAGCTGACAGTTGTTTGAACAAGGGAAATAGGAAAAGAGTTACCTGTTTTAAGTTTTGTGATGTTTTATCTTACAACCTTCTGCATAACTGTATGTGTGATGTCTATTCAGTAATTTTGAAGCTCTGTAGTTTTATTCTAATAATACAAGTGACAATAAACATTTTTTGACAATAAACAACAGACATTGAGTCAGATATGTTACCTATAATTTAAACTCAAAAAAGAAGAAAATAAAAGGAAAATAATTTAAAAACTAGTGATCAGCCATGAATTTTAAATGATCCTTGAGATGTTTTCCTATCCTCCACAAATAAAATGCAACTGCTCTTCTTGAAAAAGCAAGAGGGACATGGTATTTTTATCTTGATTCATTGTTTTACTAGTGAAATAACATTGAACAAGAGAGAAAGCAGGACTTTTGCTGCTCCAAGAACCAGAAAAAAAACTCATAAAGAAGAAGAAAGTTTAAAGTCATAAAATAGTTTAAAACTCATTAAAAAAGAAGAAAGTTTAAGAAAGTTTAAAAGATCAGCTCTTGCTACAATTATTGACAGTAGGGCAACTGCAGACTGAAAGTCTGTGAAATATATTAATGATAAGATACAAAATAACCCTTTCAGGGTATAAGGAATATTTAAAACCTCTTTATCTTTTGTCTTCCTTTGTTTTACTTTTGGCCAGAGACCTCTGATGTCAGGATGGAATCTGAATCCAGGCAGGAAGTCTGTCAAGAAGCACTAAATTTCTGCAAGATTCAGCTCCACTTCACAGCACGTAAGGTATCAAAGCACCCAGAGCAGTGTTACATCTCCTAATCCCCACCAGCAGGAATGAAGTGACAAAGGTAAATATATACTTGAAAGAAAATTATTTTTAAGAAGGGCAAAACCAAAAAGTTGCAGTTCTAAGTAGGATAAATTACCTTTGTCTTGTGTTTATATTAATCAGAAAAGGACAAGAAAGTTTAAAAGATCAGCTCGTGCTACAACTATTTAATGTACGTTTGTAATTTATCTATATATTAAGTAAAAAAAAATAAGGTACCCATATTTTGTTGAAACTTGCAATTAAAGTGCATAAGGTAGCTATTTCCAACTTCAAGTGGTACAACCATATCAGAGGTAGCTCATTCAGTTACTTTTCTGCCTTCTCTTTTCAAATTGTTAAATTTTATGACTCTTTTTTTTGCTTCTTGGAGCAGCAAAAATCCTGCTTTCTCTCTTGTTTAAATGCTATTTCGCTAATAAAACAATGAATCAAGATATAAATACCATGTCCCTCTTGCTTTTTCAAGAGCAGTTGAATTTATTGGCCGAGGATAGGGAAACATCTCAAGGATCATTTAAATTCACAGCTGATCACTAGTTTTTAAAATAATTTTCCTTTTATTTTCTTCTTTTTTGAGCTTAAATGATAGGTGACACATCTGACTCAATGTCTGTTGTTTGAAAATGCTCCTTAGTAAATAGAAGTGTACAGTTTGCTCCTATACGTGCTTCATTTCCAGATTTTCTCCTCTTCATCCCACTCCCCCAGGCTTCAGAGTACCCATCTCCATGGCAACACTCGATAAGGTTGGTGGGTGGTGTTATCACAGCAGGCTTCCCCACAGAAGGTCTCAGCCATATGGATTATTTATGAACTTGCATGACAACACCAGACCCACTGAAATACTTCCTGAGCAAGTTGTTGTTGAAAGTCAGTGATTCAAAACAGAGCGTCCTCACTGCAGCCAGCGCCCATGAGGAGAGAGTGGAGAAAAGCACCACCAAGGTGGTCCCTGATCCCTCCCCAGAGCTGCCTTGCCACTGCCTGAAAGCTCCTCTTGCCCCAGATGAGCACCTGATGACATGTGCCATAAATCATAAGTGCTGGATATAAGTCAGTCAGAAACTGGGAAGGTGTGCTTGTGACAAGAATACAACCATGAATAAATGGTTGCTACAACTGGAGTTGTTGTTGCAGGCACCACAGTGGTTTGGTGTCTCTGAGTTAGACCCTGAAGTAAACTAAAGCAGTTTGGCTTTAGCACTTTAGTCTCTTTACCTAATACTTTTCCCAAAACTTCAGTATATTTTTTGGCAGATTTTGCATTTATACCATATGCATTGAAATAGCACAGACAATTTCTTGTAAAGGATTGCTGTCACAGCAGCCTAGTTCTTCGAAATCAAAGACTGCACATCTTTTGAGCAAAAGATACAGGGCCATAAGATCCTGTTGTATGGAACACCTTCATCCAGTAATTGAAATAAATTTATCAAGTTGCATCTAAGTGTGAGACAGATTTTCTCTAGGAAGAGGAAAAAATGCTTCAGTTCTCAAAAAGGCATGATTGTTGTTTTTGATATAGTCAATACTTGAGATTTAATGGTTGTGATTTATCTTCACAGCTATCTGTACATTTATAATGTATACATATGAACCTTAAATGGTCACAGTAAGCTTTCCTTTTGATCAACAGGAGTGTTGAGGCACAATTTATCAGACCCATTATTAAAACCTACTTAAAGATTATGTGAATTTTACCCTAAGCAGCAGAAATACCAGCAAGAATTCACATCCTGGTAGTTCAGCCAGGTTTTTGGAGAGGAGCAGTTCAGATGCAGAATTTCAGATCAGCCAGTCAAAATGTTAGCAGCTTTATCCCACTCTTCCTTCTTCATCACATGCAATCCATCCCTAGTTAGGGTAAAATGCTCCAGATTTGACAAGCTGAAGCATTTACAATGCTGAAGGTGATTAATTTTGAGAAAACTTAGTGCATTATGAAAATCAGTTGGAGGAGGCAGTAAAAAACAATGTCTGGTCTTCAGACAGAGGGGAAATTTAAAAATGAGAACTCAGAGAAAAAGGAAGCCAAAATCACAGAATGTAAGACCCCCATTAAAAACACTACCTTGACAGAAGCTTTGTCGCTTGTCTTCCTTGGATACAAATTCTTAGATGCAGACTGGGAGAGAATTCTGAGATATTTAAGGTATTGCTGAAGAGACTTGGCCAAGTTCACATCATTTTCCACATCGTAATTTCTTTCATTATCTTCATTCTGTCCCAAAGTCCTGTACAGCAAAAGCAAGGAAAAGAAAGTTACCAGCCTGTTCAGTGAACAAAGTTGCCAACTAAAAAGGCACTGCCAGCCAATATAGTTCAATACATAACCGAAAAGTCATTCAAAAGCTTCTCAACCATGAAAGTTTAGAAAATTCAGTATTTCAGCAAAATCAGTCAAAAGATCTTGCACTATTAACAATTTATTGCATGAATCAAAGTTAATGATTCTAGAGTAAATCAAATAAAATGCCACATCAAGGCAAAGACATATTCAAAAGAAAAGAAAGTGCTTGTAAAAAGAAAATGCACATGTTTAAATTACACCCCAAAGAAATATGAGATGGTTTTAATATTTAAAATCTTGCTGGATGATGATGACATTCAATACCAATTTGGCCCTGCACCAATGTAAAGAGTAGAAGAAAGACTACTGTATATGCAGAAATAATGGAGCAAGTGAAAACTCCAGTGAAAGGCTTGAAAAGGAATCTTCTCATGTGCCTGGGATTCACAGAATCGTGGTGTTTCCTGAGTGGTTTGGACAGATTTTGGTGACATTTGCAAAGAAAAGCTAGAAATGCGATTAAATAACGGCAGTGTGGAGGTGTTTATATGGGATTCAGAGTGCTGTGTGCAATGAACCTGAATTATTACCAGCTGTCCCCATCTATCTCAACAACACGTAAATGGTGATAATCTAAATGTCAGCATTTGTAACTATTTCATTCCTTGGGCAAGAAAGCAGAGAGAAAGTTCCCAGCCCTCTTCCTTCCCTGTGAGTGAAGCTGTTTGAGGGAAATCACCTTTTGGTGTCACCATTTCCTGCTCACATACCCACACACTTCTCCAGAGAAGAATTCCAGGTGGAAGAGCTTTACAATTCAGTGAAAGAATTTGACTTTCAACATCTCTATGCCACTGTAAAAAAAAAAACTATTCTACCAGCCCACATCTTGGCACTAATGTAGAGGCACAGCCTGAGAGAGCACCATTATATCATTTTCCAAAGCTGGGATTTAATTATATTACTTTAATCAAAAATTAACAAACTTCCTTCCATGCTCATGGTTGTACCAAATGTGTGTCCCTACTAATTTAATACTAATAGATGTAATTAATAATCTAATTTACTGTGGTGGCATTGCAACCAACAGTGCTCACAGGTTTGCTCACTTTGAAACACCAGAAAAATCCTCCATTTCTCCCCAGTGCGTAACAGCAGGTTCCCAATCAGGGACACAAACTCTAGGAAAAAGAGGGGTTACTGCACAGAGCACTGTAGCAAATCTGATATAATTTACCATCAGTCTTGCTTCCTTCTCACGCTGTTTGCCTTTTTCTCTTATTCCAGAGCTCTAAATTCTGCCTTCTCAGAGAGCATGGACATGCAGGTAACATTATCCACCTTCTTTTCAGCTTAAAGCCAGACCAAAACTGTTCTGCAGTTTTAGAAAAACCTGGGCACTGTGCTTTCTGCTTCAATAGAGATGAACTAATCCAAACAGGCCCTCTTCATGGCAAGGATCCCAGTTGCTAACACTCATCTTTCATTCATTGATTAATTCCAACACCTATCTTCTGCTTTCCTCACTAATTTTAAAAGGAAGGGAAAATGAAAAAAAAAAACAAAAACAAAAACAAAACGCAACAGACCAAATTCTGCCACAAGGATTTCCACTGAAGATAACAGGAATTGAATGCACCGACAAAGCATTTAGGTTGTTTTTTCAAACAATTATTTACAATATATAGTCACTGTCACTGGTGGTAGAAGTAAAATCGGGGATCTAAGATTTCTCATTTTTCATACGGAAACAATAATTGCATTCATATTTACATTCCACATTAGTAATAGTTTATGCAATAAATATTTAAATAATTAAAATGTAAAAGACTACAAAGCTTTATGTTTCATTTGATGACAATTTTAATAAGATACTATGAGTACATCTGAAGGATTTTTAAAAATCTCTGTAGTTCACCACTGCATGACCTTGTTAACTCAGGAATGAAAATGCTGACCAATGAAACGGACCAATTATTGCAACTAAATTAAAATATTTCTTTTAAATATGAAAAAGTCATACTGGAAAATGGATGAGAGACAAATATATAAAAGCACTTGGTGAGTAGAAGAAATGACAGTCAGACAACTTCTTTTTGTGCACTTATTTGGAAGTATTTTCAGTTTTAATTTGCTCTGAAAAATGACTTTGTATACAATGAACTTAAGAGTATGAAGACAATGCCACATATAATTATTTATCTACAGAAATAATTATGTGTTTCCTACAAAACATAGCATTTCAGAAGATTTTTTTGTGGAGATATCTAAATCACTGCACCTCTGCTATTTCTGGAATGTTCCCAATTAATAGATACCACACATTTTAGAATAAATTTCTCCCTTTTAAATGCTGAGAGTTTCTTATCACTGAATTAATGATGGTTTTATTACAGAAATAATACTATACCCCATTTCATACACTGAAGTTTGCTGGAAACATTTGTGGTTTTGCCTAATTGCACCAATGAACACTACTGACACTTATTTCCTCTGTGCAGAATGGACTTTTTTCCTTTATCTTGAGTCCTCTTTCAAGAGAGGGTTTTTTGAAATTTAATAAGGACCCAGGAAATACCACGTACACTCCAGTTAGCCAAAAAAGAAAGAACTTTCATCTTGAAATCAAACTCCCAGTTTCAGCTTTTTTTTTTTTTTTTTTTTGAGATGAAATCCATGTCTTCTGTTTCATCAGATTTCATATGCACTAATTTAGCCTAAGTCAATTTACCTTTCAAGTGTCTGAGTCTATTTTCTTGCTCTCACCAGCTCTGTGGGGATTAATGACTCATTAGTATGACTTCATATTGTCTTATTACACACGTTACCCTTAATAAAAGGCCTTCCTGACATAATGTTTCTTTGATAATTAGATACCTACTCTAAGTTGCTTTTCAAATTATTTAATTATTATCTGATAAGATTTTAGCAAGCACACTGAGCACACTGAACATATAACACACTTGATCAGAATCTACAAGACACCAGATTTCCTACTGTTCTCTGACCTACAAAACACATTGTAAATGGACAACCAGAAAAATCAATTAATGCTTTAAACAGTTGGCACATAAGATAATGCTTTCAGAAGCACAGCTTGGTGACTACAGAAAATCTATCCACAATAGAAACTGCTTTACGTGAACACATTTGAAATTCTGATGTTCCTGGAGTATCAATATACAAAATGTTGCAGCTTTTTTCTAACACATAGTTCTAGTTAAACATGTAAAACATCTCAAACTTGTTAAAAACAGGAATTCCTAAAAGGAAGCATTTGTTTTCAATCTAAACCTTAAATAATTTCCTACATCTTCTTATATTCTTTATTTTTATATAACTACGAATCTGGAACACTGCAGAATATGGCCTTGATCTCATGGAAATCTGGCCCATTTTCTTTTACTCTCATGAATAAAAAATTTAGGTACTCTTTTTAAAAAAAAATCCCCAGAAGATATTGAAGATCATTTCTGATACCATCTACTGAGAGTAATCCATTCAATACTGACATTTTGTGTATCTAAGCAATGAAAACATGTTTATGGACTCAACCACATGTTGTTATCACTTTTATGGTAATCTTTAGATCACTATCTTCTTTAGAAGGTAAGTTTCTACCTTACTGCACTTCTGAAATTGTGCTGTGATTTTAAGAAATGCTTTTGAATCAGCAAACATGTGAAATACAGGGTCAAAGTCTGTGAATTAAATTAAAACAAAGTGAGGCAAACACAGTTGAAAACACTGGGAAGTATCAATTACACAGTATTTTATTTCCAGAAAAAAATATCTAGAAAAGAAATGGTTCTGTCGTTTATGCAAACCACATCCTGCAGTATCTGAATTCCGACATTCAATATTTTGCCCATCAAGGCTAGAAGCTCAAATTTATATAATGAAAGTTCTTCTAACAAAAAGCCCTTTCTTTTAATGTTACTTCTTTTTGAGAATGTATTTCTTAAAATAATATGAGAGAAAGCAAAATTTGACAATTTTAATGGTTCCTAAAATTTTGTTCTGGCGTTTGTGTGGTTGGGTTGCACTTAAAAACCTGTAGGACAGAACAGACGTGGTAAAAGAGTCTCTTTTTATGTGTAACTGTATATGAAGATGATACAATTGTAGGTTCTACAACCATATCAGTCTACAGAATTAATGATGTGTCTCTTGCAATCAATTACTGCAAAGTCACCCCTCAATACCTTTCAAGCCATGTCCCAACATTATTTTCTGTCCTGGGAACTTGTAGGAATCTCTCCTTCCTGAACAAATTTTGCAACTACCACTAGGAATCTATGGACTTCAAATCAATTATAGGTACGTTTTGGAAGATTTTGACTTTGAAAATATAATTATTCACTCAGAATGTCATTCAGTGCTTAGTCCAGAATAAAATATCTCCTGTAGTTGAGTTTGCCTTTTTAAGCCAGTCATAGGTAGGGATGGCTGAACTGACACTAGACAGTGCATAACCTTAATGAAAGGCCTGATGTTTTGAATTCTGACACCTTAATTAACCGTAGAAAGTGGATTTCCTTAACCTGATGATAAACAGAAGAACAAGGTCCTGGGTTTTAATTCATTCTGCCCCCCTGAACACTGGTGGACACCTTTTTCACATAGATAGTGGCTTTTGTGATTTTTTAAATTCTGCTTCTGGGCCAGCCCCTTTCTTAGCATTTAGAAAACTGCCCAAAACCCAAGCAAGACTTACCTTCCTGTGTCAGATCCTTCAGGTGCAAATACATCAGGGCGTCTGCTGTGGATTTTGTGAATGGTTGAGAGTTCCTGACCGATAACATGTTGTGTGTAATCATCTCGCCAGGTAAAACCTGATAAAAAATGAAACAAACAAACAAAAACAGAATTTAAAATATTCACTATTTAATAACTTGGAAGTTTTGCAAGAATGCATCCTATATAAACAACATTAAAAAAAAAAAGCAAAAAAGAAGCCTCACTCGGCTGGAACCCAAAAGTGAACTGCAGATTCTTCTCTTCTGCATGAAAATTCTGTTAATGAAATTTTGCTAATGAAACTTCCTTGCAATGGAAGGAAGGCAGTAAGTATTTTTGGACATTTTGAAAGCCTTTGATCTTAGTAGAATCTTAGCTAGTTGCAAGCCAGTTTTAATAGATAACAAAGGGTTATTTTGGACAGCTATGGAAATTACCTGACTAGCTGGTGTCTGTTGAAAGGTTGCTTTGTTTCCTCCCCACGCACAGCACACTGCCCCCTCTCTGTTTTTCCCATGAAACTTTAAGGTTTAGAACAGAGGAGCTGGTACTGCAAGTTTTAGTATAACACACGTGGAGGTCAATTTAAGTTATATTTAAATGTTGTGACAGAGAACTTTTTAACAAGGGGGGAGCACAACTATGTAGGCAAATTACAGTGACTGCTGGTTAAGTACATGAACTTCCAGTCTCATGGTAATTATCCTTGAAATAATGGTATAATCCCAAACATAATTGTTACCTGATTTGTAGATTTTTATGTTACAGTAACACTTCAGATCATAGAATTTGCCGATGCAATTACCTGCAAATGTCTAATAACTAAATATCCCACAACGGAAGGGAGTTTCTGCTGTTTTGCCCTGTGCAACCAGGGCAAAAAAATCTCTCAATGAATATTGTTACAAGTTCTAGATATGGTTACTCTGATAATATCTTCCTGTAAGAAACCTTCACCTAAAGAAAAATCCTCTCTAGCACCAGTTGTAGGCAGTCGGATCTGGTTGTTAGAACCAGGAAGGGAAATTGCTACAACTTGGAAGGAGGATTTCTGGTTCAGTCCCTATTTTATATACAAATTATAAACTTCATCACCATCTGGAGTCAACATGATGTGTTTTGGTGTAGGCACACCCTTAGGATGAAGATAAGGCACCCCCAGCCTCAGCAGAACTCAAACTTGGCCACTTCACCACCTGGATGGGTGCTTTATCCATTGGGCTCTTCAGATTTTTCCACTGTATGGAAGCAGAATTATTTACCTGTTTCTTAAATTCTAGAATTAAAAAAGAAGCCTAAATAGGACATTTCTCTGTTCTGCCAAAGCAGACAATTCTGAGCATGCAGAAGTAAAAATTATTTTAATATTGATCAAATTTTCATCCTAGAGAGGAGATACTTAAATAAGTTCAGTATACATTTAGACAGGGCTAAGAAGCATTAAAACTATGCTGCTGTCTTGTTTTAGACAAGATTTAGGGGGGAAAAAAGGAGGGCCCCACTTGGGAAAGATTTAGGTGGCTTGCATCCCAAGCTTTTTTCATTAGTGAAAATAATAATAATACAAATCAGAACCAATGTAAGTACGCATGAAGGCTTTAACAAACAAAAAAAGCTTTCAAACATTCCACTTGTGAGCCTTCTTTCTCCTTTCCTTAAATAAAAATGTTACTCAAGTTTATTGAGGAAAAACTTCACCTGAAGCCATATTAGATGTTAATGGCTACAGCAAATTACTCCAGACACTTAGAAGGGGAAAGAATATCTGTGTCTATTTAATCTGGTTTTATTTCTGATTCATCCTTTTCAAATGCAAATATCACCTTTTCAAAGATGCCATGTAAGAAGATGGATTCAAATAGTTTCAAAAATCTAAATCTAAGGCTGCTCAGAACATGTTTTTAAGTGAACATACAAAAATGAGTCACCATGCACCTATGATTACTTTGAGGTAGTGCAGTTACAAAGATTTTTAAAACAAAGTTGACATATATTCCATACCTATTTATCTATCTATATATATGTCTATATGTTCAACTTTATTTCTCTGTTGTCTAGCACTACACATATGTGTTTGTTTTATAATCTCATGAAGGAAAAAAACTAAGATAGCTTTCAATTTAGGAGAATGTGCAACATAAAAATTACAGCTAAAATACATCTACAGTAAAATCATTAGCATAGCTTTAAAACTACTAATTTATGAACTATGAGTCCAAAATTACTACAGTTTCACTCTCTAGCTCTAAGCCAATACCAACTCTATTAAGGGCTAAAGAACACACAATAAATAACATAAATTTTGAAGAAAAATACATTGAATTATTCTGAAGAGCTTTTTCTCAAATTAAAGCAAGAAGAGTTCATCCATGGTACCTGCATACAGATGAGAAATTAATCTCTTTGAATCCTGAGAAATACGGAGTTTTGTGCCTACAAACCCCAATGTTTTCAGTAAAAGAGCATGTGAAACCTGTGATGCCTGTTCTCACTGGTCAAGAGAATGGTATGTCTCTTGCTATATTCAATCTGGGGTTTTCTTTTCTCCTGCTGCACTGTTTTAACATCTTTTCCTAATGCATTTCAAACCGGTAAAGATGCATTGTCATCCTTAATACTGTAAAAAATATAACTATGGCACTAAAAAAGAGTAAATAGATGAAAGAAAAACAAACTACTTATTATAGAGCTAGAAAGAACTACAGCTAAGGGAATGTGCCCTCCCAACTGTATCTCCAGCACTTCTAACTCACTTCAGTGTTAGAACAAGAAGACATGGATGAGAACCAAAATTGTAACTAATTCAAAAACCCCCTTGTCAGTAATTTAATATTGCTGTCTCTTATGCAACGATCTCAGGCACTGCAGCTTGCCTAAAGTTAACCTCATGCCAATCATTTTCCAGCATTGTTTCTGTTTCAAAAAAGTATCTCCCACACACTGAGCTGAATAAAACAGCACATTCAGGAGCCATAATGCCACGCTGACAGCTGCAATCAGAATTAAGGTTGAGAAGGAGCATATGATGCCGTATGGCGATTTCCCGTTCCCTTTGTCCGTGCCGTCACACCTCGCACCAGCCCTGCCCTGGCCACCCAATTATCACGATTTGTGTCCAGTGGCTGAGCAGGATCACAGCAGAGCTCCTGTGCTCGCATTACTTCCATGTCACTTATGGGGAGCGGCGTGGGGGACGCCCAGCCCCTGATTAACCATCCCCCCCGGGGCTCTCCCAGCCCAAATTCCCACAGAGGGACAATGACAAGGGAAGAGAAGGAGTCTGGCGGACGCTGAAATGACGCAAACGCTGTGACAACGGCAGACACAAGACTGCTCTCAGGTGAAGGTCATTGATGGTAGTGAGACCCCACAAAAAACAGCCATCGATACAAGTTTTCCCTGCAGAAGCAGAACTTTTCATTGGTGTCAGCCCAATGTTTAATTTTTTTAAAAAATTAGTTGGAACTCCACAACCTAAATGTATGTGAAAAGGGAATGCCAGTATAAAGACAGTGAAGACAAGACATAAATACCATTATCAAACCCAACTGGAAGGTCAAATCTAATGGAGATCATCTGGATATGACACAGTCTTTCCTATCATCAGGTAGCTCCCCATGTCTTTTATTTCCACAACACGATCTACTACTACTACTACTATTATTATTATTACTATTATTATTATTTATCCACAACTACAAAAAATAATAAAATTGTTTAGGTCCCCCTTATATTCAACACTTAGCAATGGCTATGTCAATAGAGAGAACTCTTCTAAGAATTATTAATCAAAAGCAAGCAGTTTAAACAGTGAGGAAAGCAGTTGCAGGGATCTGCAGTAGTGAAGATGTTAACTTCAGAACTATAGAATGAAAATAAAAGTTATTTTCAAATTCAACATAAAATGTCACTTAACCTGCTTAATTGCCTTTGCTGTTATAGCAATTACAGAGAATGACTCAAAAATACTCAAAATTCAAATATGTATTTCCTTCTCCCAGCTGTTGAATTTTTCTAAGCAATTGCATTCTTTTGTGTGGTTTTGACTCTGATTTCCATGTTAGAGAAACTGGATGACACTCCAACTATACCTGACCACATCTTTAATGCATGTAAATTATTACAGCAGCTTTTGAAAACATTTATCTCAGATTTCTCTGTCTAAACTTATTCTAGTTCACACTTACTTATACAAATTAATTTCCCTCCCTCTGCAGGTCTAAGCAAGAAAACTAAAAGCTTTTTAACAGTTTGGAGGAGTTCTGCTGCAAGTGAGAAGAGCTCAATATAAGTCCTTTAAAGACGCAACACTTCTCACTGCCCAGAGATCTGGCTGTGCAAATCTTCCTGCTGCTGTTCCCGACCCTTTTCCCGAGCAGCCTGAGGCTGAATCGGGCTCTGCAGGAAAGTCCAGCAGAACTTTGTTTGACTCTTCCAGCTCTTGTGCCAATTGACATCTAAAATTATTAGTTCTGCATCAATATATTATCAACAAAATTATTTTTACATACCAAGTTCATTGAATATGACAGGAGGTTATTCTAAATTTGAAGAAACCTATATACTAAAACTTGATCATTCTTTGTCAGGAAAATCCCCTTTGTAAAGGCCCAAACCCCTCAGAATTATTCAGAATCAAAGCAGGATAGGCACTATTTCTGAGTTATGACATTATTTTTTCTCCAGTTTTTGGTAATGTTAGATATTTTGTCCCTATATGGTAGATTAAAAATATTTTTTTTTTCTCTGAGCTACCTTCAACTGCTACTTCATTTCAGCCAGGAAACTCTCATCTGTAGAGCTCAGAGACTTTCATCCCCCATGCCATGTGTTGCAAATTGTTAATGCCTACTTTAGCTGTCAGAATGTCTGCAGAATTGGGAATGATTTGCTTTCTTTGCTATTTTCACAACAGACAGGTCAATGTAACATACAGACATGCCTTTCTGCAGGCTGCCTTTCCACATCCTCCAGAGGAGCTGCCCTTGTTCTCATTCCAGACCTCCCTTTTCAGAGCTCAAGGACGTACCCAGCAATGCTCACATATTTCAGCTCTGGCTAAGTCAAAATTGCAGCTTTAATGCTGAGGTTGCTGTGTACAACAAAATTAAGTCTTTCAATCTCTACTGCTATATTTTCTACCTAAGAGTGCAGCCAAAAGAAAAAATCCTGGTGTTTTCTCTTAAAATAAAACTTCATCCAAAAGCAATCTTGCAGTACAACTTAAATGACAAGTTAATGGCAAAAATAGAAATAGATAAGTTAAAACCCGCTCTTAAACTACAACCTTTTAATTTCCCCATTTCTTTGTATTGGAATATTCATTTTCAGTGAAAATTTTGACTAAGATGTTTTCTACAAAATTGGAAGAAAGTCTGCCAAAACACTTCGCATTACACTTCCACAAAAACTTACTTTAATTGAATTTTTTTCCTCTGATGTAACTTTGTGTTTGCCTTCTAGATGACAAGAAAATCTGGTTCAGAATTTATTTGAAGAAATGACTGGGGGTTGTAAGCAGTTATCACCATTCTTGTCCATTCCATTTCAGCTGGAGCTGTGGTCATCTCCTGAAAGTCCTCTGGAGCATTTTTTGTTTCATTCCCTTTTCCACTCACACAGGTTTGCATTGGTGACTTTGTTGCCTTCTTTTGGAGTTTCTAGAGAGACCTTTCTAATGTGGAAGAATTTCAATTGCTGCATGCAGCAGCAATTCACTCAGAGGCAAAGAGCTTCTGTTTTATTGAACAGATGAAAGGACTGCCTAAGGATTACTGCTTCAATTTTTCATATATTGTTTTATTATACATAAAAGTGATAATCTCCACAGAATTAAATTAAATAAAATTACAACCATGATCTGCTTACAGTCCTGATTTTAATTTACCCTAAGTAACTATCCCAGAAGGTAGAGGGAAGGCTTTTCTCTTCAGTTTTTGAAATTTTTCTATTATTTGAAAAAGCCAAATGAGTGCTTCATTTGCCAAGGAGATTATAAAATGCTCTCACAGGACTCAGTATGTAATGTTTCCTTACCTTTATTTCAGCTCTTGCAGAGAGCTACAAATAATTTGGTTTCTACAAGAGAAAGTTTCTAAGTGTTTCATAAGACTTTTCTACCGCTGGAGCTGATAGTAATAAAAGAATAATATGATAATGCAAAATATATCTCCAGACTTCCACACAGAGCAGGTTACTTCTCAAAGACTACAGCAGAATGGATACATGATTCCCAAACCCTTGAGATGAATTTCATGCTATTCACCATGTCATATAAACCTTCCCACAAACTCTTGACCCTTTACCCAAAAGCGTATCATTCCATTCACAGAAATGCTTTTCAGAAAGAGAGCTTGTCTTGTGTCGTTACAACTTTATGTTAATGTTCAACTTTAATTTAACTCATGCCCAATCCCATCTTTGACTTTAATGTCTTTCTGCCCTGCCTAGGCTGTGACATATTTATTAAAAAAAAAATCAACTCTAATACATGGTGAGTAAAGGTGCACCTCCTATTCCTCCATCTCCTTCTGTCCCTGGATTATGCACAGATATTTCCTCTGTGCTGTCAGCCCAAGGAGTTTTCATGAACATGAGGAAATATTCACAGGCACTCAAAATAGTGACACTAAAATAAAGATGGGACTACTTTGCCTGTTTCACTGAGCTTTGAACCCAAATACAGTAGCTGGCAATCACACCAAAATGCATGTAACTATTCCAAATTTAACCCAAAAAAGTCTGGTGTTAGTTCAACACTGCAAAACAGCTCTTTAATATATTAATCCTCTGCAATCTCCTTTTAGAACAAGAAGTGATGATCTTTTTCTTTCTGTCAAGTTTACTTTCATTTTTCTGTTCATTTCTCTTTCCTTTTCTATCTTATTATTTCCTTCCAAGATATCTTACACCACTCTACACTTTCATTTAAACTCAAAGTTTTTAACTCAGGATATCTTTAAGTATGCAGAAATTAGTTGGAATGCTTGACTGTACAATGCTAAGAATGGAGATTTTGTCCAAATAGTAGTTGTCAATGCATCAGCAGGTTTTCCTCCTAATTTTATTTTATCCAATTCATTTCATGCTATCAGTAAGATGACAGCCTTATTGTCACAAAAAATATAGTTCCTGGGAAAGGACTTCTGAAGTGTCTTCAGTCTGGAAATTAAAACATCACCTGTAACAAGGTAGAATTGGTTGAAAATGTGCCAGCGCTTAAATCAGTACAGAAAATTAAGTGGATATACAGGTTACACTTACTCTGGCAAATTCATCTCAGACCTACAGTTCTTCATGTATTTTTAAATGCTTATGAGCAGAACTGTTCTTTCAGCTCCACACAGTGGTTCTCACCCCTGTTTTATGTAACCGTTGGACTCTCATTGATCGTGAAAAATCAATTTTCGGCTGTCAGAGCAGAGCTCTCACTGCACATGCAAAGCCAATACCCAGGGGTGCCACCCCGGGCTGGACAGTGAGGGTGCAGCTGCAAGGGCACCTCCACCCTTGGTTCGGAACAAAATTCCCTCGGACCAAAGCACAGACAATGCACCAGCAGCATGGAGGGAGGGTTAAAACGAGCCAGAGCAAAGGCTTCTCCAGGACACTCCCAGTCTATCCCATTAGGAAACTCGATATTCCTGAAACACTGGCCCCAGGAAGGGCCTTAGGTCTGCTGCTCATCACATTCTGTGCTGCATTATGACAAATACAAATTAAAGCATGTAAAAGGTAATTTGTTTATTCTAAAGGATTGGAAGAAACTCTACACACAGTTTATGCAGAACCATATCTTCCATTTTCCACTTTTAAACCATTTCTCTGAGATTGTAAACTCCTCCTGGGAGAGACCATATATTGCACGCATTTGCAGAGTCTCTTTCTACTGCAATAACAAATAACAGTAATTGTTATTGTTGCTATTATTATTAATAAAAGCCCAGCAGCTGCAGAAGAGAGGGTTCCCTTAGGAACCTTGTAAGGATCTTGGTGGCTGAAAGCTCAGAGTTTTCCAGGGAACTGCATTAGCCAAGTCAGTTTGCCTGCAGCAAAGACGAACAATCTGCAGGTCATGCTGTTCCCCCAAAATCTGATTAGAGCTCCTCAGGTTTCATTTTGAATTCACCCCATGTAGAGAAAATACACACACTGAATTTCAGCAAACCTGAAAGGCATTTTCAGCTGGAGGAGTACGTGAATTATCTTCTTTTTTATTTTCTCTTGCACATAAAATTTTTTGGGTATTGACCCTCTAAGCAACTGCAATGGAGGGTGCAATTGTACATTGCTACAATGTACATTCAACTGTACATTGAATGACAGATAAGTTTTTAATTAAAGCCTTTTTAGTCTTTGCATCTTGGGGCTCTGATTTACAACTCAATTCCAATTAAAAAATTACTGTACTACTTGTAAGCCAAGGTACAGTGTCTGCCCATGTATTAAGCTGGTGTCCATGGGTAAAATTTCCATCATTTGATATTTTTTAGCCAACAATGAAAAGGATTTCATGAGGGAATTTCTGACTGATGTGATTTCCAGCATGGTATTCATTTTCCCTCCCTTTTCTCATGCAGTTAATACCTCAGTGAGCTTTAATAACATTTTTAGACAATTCATACAGTGCTGATTCATGGATTCACACTGATGCTTTGTCAGCTGCATACACCATTGTTTCTTTATTGCTTTCTGGGGCTGATCTCTCTAAACACTTAAAATGTGCCATGATAAAGCTGTGACTCAGTTTTATCACAGCATACCAAAATGCTACTAAAAAGTATTTTTTGAATATCTAAATTAGTTTTGAAAAAAACTGTCAATGAATTAAAATATTTGCACTAGAAGAGCTAGAACAAGTTCATCAGATATGAACTTTAAATCCCTAAAATCTGAGTCTTTATAAGGACACTTTCTGTTGATGTTTATTCATACACATCACTTAATTCAAAAAGCTTCATCAGTTTTTTACTCATAACTCTAAAGAGCAGCTAGGTTTAAACATAATTTACTGGAAACTCTGACATTACCAAAATGCCTCCAAAAAAGAAACAGTGACATAACACTGAAATAAAATATACAGAGGCAACATAAAATTCCTATCAGTCCTGGGAGAAATTTAATCTTTGTGAGTTCTATGCTCAACTAAAATCCAAATATTCTAAAATAAAAGCTCCAGTAATTTCGTGCTGCTAAGGTCCGTGCTAATTGCATGGACCTGCTATTCCCAGTGTGCTCACTACGAACTCAGAGAACTTTCTCTGGGCACAAACCATGGTTTGAGGTGCAGCCTGGACCTGCAGGTTGAGCCACAGAGTGGGGAGCCCCAGGAGGGGGGGACTGGAAGCCCTCACACCTCCTCTTGGATCTGCCCTTCCACTTGTAACGCAACACCAGCTCTGCGGCTCATTTCCCTATCTGCATCACACACATAACACAATTTCGGGGGTTAAAGTTGTACTGCATTTCAGGAGGCATTTGGTTGGATATCGTAGAACTGGGCTGGCATAAACAAGGAACAGTGGCAAAAACAGAATTCACCAGGAGCTACTGCAATGTGCCACGAAGTAAGTGGCAGGTACTTGGATTTTTTTCTTAACTTCAGTGTATTTTTATTGTTTAAGGACTAATAACTAATATCAAGGAACTCAACATATTTTCAAAACCACCATTTATTCTAGAACTTTGTTCATCAGCAGTTCTGAATGCTGTCAAAAGTAGCAAACCTGCGTTAAAGAAACACTGAAGTAAAGCAGCAATGATGGTAGAGCATCATAAAAACACCGGTAGCGTAGATCTTACTTTTCACTGTTAGCATTTTTACAGAGGGTAAGTCTGATCAGTGGCTCCCAGCTTTAAGAAATAATGATATATTTCTAGATAATCGACTGCCACCTATTATCATACTTTTGATGTGGTGGAACAGCCATGTGCCTTATTTTCCACATCCTCAGGGTATCCTGGTTAAATGTCACATGCACGTCTCTCCCATGTTAAGAAAACAAAACCTGCACATTAATTCTTTTTTAAGGGAGGCATAAAATGTAATAAGAAAAGAACATTGATTATTCTATTCATCTATAAACTACTCCAATAGACATATAAATAATACTGGGAAATGTAATGTAGCTTTAATTAACAGCAGAGCTCCCCCCATGTTATAACAGTCTTGGTAGATGAAACCTGCAGCAATCAATGTGATTGCTCTGAGGGCAGTTTAAGCTAATTCACAACAAAAGACATAAAGTTCAAAAGCCAAATCTTGCACAATTTTTACAAGTACTTTGTTTTTTAAATTAAGATCTCTGTGTCACTGACCAGATTTCTTAAGTAGAGAAATTACAAGCAACTCTCTCTGTAAATGTAACCAAGAGCTGAGGTGTCCAAGAGTTCCGTACACTCCTCCATGGCTGTTCCAAATATCAGCATAAACTGAAAAATAACCGCCCTCTTCTAATTCCAAAATGCTTGTGGTTCAGTTATCTAAATCTGTAGCTCAGTAAAGCAATCTACAAACAAAATATTTGCTATCATGGCCCCAAAAGGCACAAATCTTAGAAAGGAATGAGCAATGAGTGAATTTCACACATTGTTAGCAGTTTCAAACAGAAAAAAACTACTTTATCTAGAGGAAAAAAACCAGTTTATTTTACACTTCGGGACTATTTGTTGAAAGGAGGAAACTAGGATTAATTTATTTTATTTACTATGACAAAAGAGAAACACAGGGCATTGCAAATTCGATGATTTATTGCTAATTTGCTATTCTAACCATTTATTTCTATGTATATGTATAAAGATGAACTATATTTACAGATTTTACTTAACATGCATAACATTACATTAAAGAAAATATTTCCTTCACTCAATTACTTCTCAGCCAAATGCCAGAGGTTCAAACATATAAACTGAACATGTCTGTCTTGACAACCAGATAAAACTGAGCTTTTGTACTTTACATTATATTTAGCAGTGAGTCAGGTTTGGTTCATTTTGCTCAATGCAGTACCAAGCTATGCCCTTAGATCTATGGCATTTTAAAAGCCAAATATATCCAATGTTACTCAGAAAGATAATTTCTGATCAACCTTTTTGCTTGAAAGTACATTAGAATTGGTCAAGATTTCCAAGATTACAGCAAAGAAGCAAAGATATTCCTGTTCACTGTGATATGTCAGAAAAAAAAGACAATAAAGTCATTTTCACATCTATTCTGTATTTAGTAAAAAACCATCTGTTTAGCTGAGTGTTATGTTTATATACTTTGTGGATGTAATGGTTTGGAGGTTTTTTTGGTGGGTTTTTTTCAGCTTTGTTTTGTTTTTTGGGTATTTTTTCTGTGATCCCCATTACAGCTGAGGCTAAATAAGATTGTGCAACCACACCAGATTACAGCTGTGCAGGCACCACCACTGCAAGGCATGATGAACCTCCCAGGTGTCCTTGTTCCTAGAGCTCCTCTCCTGCACACTCAGGTGTGACCCAGCAGTACCTGACACAGAATTTATTTCCCATGGCTCTCCTAGAGATGGAGCAGGTTATGCTGTGTGGATAAACATGCCCCAAAAGAGATGGAGATCAAAGACCTTTATCTCCATCAGTACAGAATTTTAGCTGGAAGTGTTGCCCAGAAAGGTCCTGCCCCACTGTTGGTGTAGCCTTGGATGGTGTGGGGCTTTGTCAGAAGTGGTTAGATGAGTGGGTGCAAGGAAGCACTCCTGTATGGGAACTTGTGTAAATGTTGTCCTGAAAAGCTACGCTAACCTTTCCCACTCTCCCCACATTATGGCCTTACATTGCTAACAGTAATAGGAAGCAGAAAGTGATTTTTCTATTATTCCTGTTATAATTCACATTAGTGCCATATCAACAGATCGGATAGTCCAAATTATGATCGTAAATCCTATCTACTTTTAGTGCAAGCTCTTCAAATGGCCTTGAAGAATGCAAGGCATTTTTCATAAAACAGAAGTCAGGTGCAGGAAAGAAGAGCTTCTAGGCAGGTGTTTGGGATTCAGTCATCCCTAGCTATTATACAAATCACCCTTGGGTATACAGCCTGGATATATCCCTTCTCCTATTATACAGCATTTTTGTTGGCCAGGGAAAGTTCCTCTGATATAGTTTTGACAATCCCACAATTAATTTGTCTTCATTTCACTGTGTCCTTAACAACACTATTTAGGCACCAGATTTCAAGCCTTTCCAAGTGGAATGAAGCAGAAGTGAGCTCACATCACTAATAAATTGTTTATTGAATATGCATTTTTACTTGGATGACAGAGTGCTTGTGAATCTGCTGGTGGTAAAGCCCATGCTTACATGCTACAGCACAACATTTATTGAAGCAGATATTCTTGCCAAATCTATATTGCATTTATAAATCTTCAAAACAAGCCCTGGTAAATGTCACTTCTTCTTAAATGCTTGGCAGAGTCAATGACAAGTGATGCTGCATTTGCCCTTGAAGAATTCATGTTTGGATCTGAGTCTAAATTCTAAAAACCAGTTCAGAAACACAAGCAACATAAACGCACATACAATGCACCAGAGGCACTGAGGAAAGAAAGAAGTTCCCCTAAATGCAAAAGTTCAATATGAAAAGGAAAGCTTGTCTATGGATTTTTAAGATTTTCATTGTAAGCTCTGTGAAATGCACTACTTAAAGCCTGTTACCTTCTTTCCATTCTGCATTGTAATATTTTGCAATGGTCATCCATATACTACCCAAAAGCAATCAGCTCATTTTGGTGTGGCTTTAGTACCTCATCAGACACCTCTTGAAATAAGTATATATAAACTAAGAATCCAAATATGGACTTATAATACCTAATTCTAAAAACAAATGTAGAAACTACCCTAGCATAACATCAGGCAATGCTATGTGCTGTATATTTGTGTTTCCTGTGTATCCTTCACTTTCTGAACGATAATTCTGATTTTTTTTAATTATATCTCCAGCTTCCAAGAGAAAGAAAATGCAAAAACTGAGCAATACAGTTAAAAAAATGTTCTATGTCCTCCAACTCCTTGCATGCTGCCAGTGAATTGTGGAGCAGTCTGCTCAGTGTCAGTGGGATGCCCATCTCCAAAGAGTGGAGCTGCTCTGTTAGCAGCACAGTCCAGATTTCCTGTCATGCCTGACACGACACAACCCAAATGCTTTTCCAAGGAAAGCGCTGCAGCGTCCTCATTTTCCATCTGGTTTTGTAACAGCAATGGTTTAAAAGGGTCTGGGGTAGTCTAGTCAAGGCTCTGAATTATACAGCAAATAGTACTCTTCAAGAGCACGTCAGCTGGCTTAGGCTAATGACACGTTTCTGCGGCAGAGCTGCAACTATATCAGCTTTTTGCCCAGAGTGGATTTCTCAGAGTTAGGGGAATTTCCCTGAGGAGAAATGTTGTCAGCACAGAGACCAGATAAAGAGAATCCATGGAGATCCAGCAGAGAAAAGTCTTTCTCCTTCGGATTTATAATCCCCACAGCACCTTGTACCAGAGTCTCCCTCCTTTCATAAGAATATTTCCTTCTGGGGAGAATCTGGTTATGTGATTCTCCTGGCTTGACCCACAGCTGTCTTCAGGGCACCTCCCTCACTAGCCAGAACTAGCATCTCTTTTCTTTTTAGCAAAACCTACATTTGTTTCACTCCCAAATGATGCTGAATGCATTAATTAAACAGAAAATCATTGGCAGAGCTTGTCATAGAAATGACACTGCAATGACAGATGAGATCTTGGCGCAATATTAATTGATAAAACACAAAGTGAAATGGAAAAAAAGATTGGTTCAAATCAAGCCTTTCTTCTTATTGGTAGAAGTCATCAGAATTGGAAAAAAAAAAAAAAAAGTCTCCATCTTTCTCCATCTTTTGGTGCTGTCAGGCTTCTAATTGCTCCAGAATGGAAAACTGGCTTTGAAATGGCAGTAGTTCAACAGGAAACAACCCACAGCCTAGATGGTGATGATGAGCAAAAATTACTTCTCTAGCACACATCCAGGAAAATGAAGGACAAAAAGATTATGAGGTACTTTGCTACACTTCATTTCCAAGTTAAACAAAGCACATTCCCCCTCCACCCCCTAAAAAAGGATAAATAACCTGTTGGCAATTTCACCCTATTCAGTAACATCCCTGGGGATGGTTACGTTGTAGGAGGTCTGAAAAGGTTTCTTGGGCTACATGAGACTTTAGAAAATGTGATTATTACAGCCATGCATTGTTTTATTCTAAATAAAAGATAAACCCATTGCTTTTACAATTTTGATTTGTGTTTGATGTCCGCACACAGTGATTTGTAAAGCTTATAAAAAATGCTTAGAGCACACACCACTTCTTTTTCTCTAATTCCTGTATGCTTTGTTAAATAGTTGTCTTAATGCAACAACAGCAGGATATTTTGGCTCTTACCAGGAGAGATGGATTACATGGCAGCCACTAAATATTGGCAGAAGCATCACACGTACAAAGTTTTCAAATGTGTAATGCAAAGAGTCTTTCATTTCATCCACCAACCCTGAAGATATCTCAACTGATAAAAAGAAATATTCCAGCTCCCTGTTTGAAAATTACTGAGAGCCAGGTGTCAAGATGCTGGAAAGCTGCCCTTTCATCAGCTCTCTTTGGCTGTGTGACAGTAAAGCGAGAACCTGCTGGAAGAAGGAAATGATTCTCTCTAAGTTCCTTTCCAGTCTGTGGTATTAACTCCATACAACTGTAACTGACAGCCTTGACATGGAAGAATTTGGGGAAATATTTAATGTTCCCTAAGTGCAATGAAATAAGGGATTAGAATGAAATGGGAGGGAAGAAACACAACATGTTCATGGTATGCATTGCTATGAAATCTAAATCTGATACAATTTCCTATTACATAAGAATGTGTTTATTCATCTCATATTCTTCACAGTGCTCCCTGTATGTCCCTAAAAAATGTTTAGGGTTGTATGACAGCAATGAAGTGTGACAGGTTCCTAATCTGCAAAACAACTGAAAAATTATATTTTTTACAGAGGCAATCCCACATTTGCCTGCTGCCTGATTTAGAGTTTCCATCTGGGCAGTTGGCAGTCATTCCTTACAGTTCAGGCTACCTCAAAACACAGCACAGAGGCTTTGAGCAAACTCTGAGATAGATACTCAGTAAAGGAAGATTTTTCTCCCTAAAAACACTTCCATTTTCAGATATTTTAATCAAATGAACAGTAATTTCATTTCCATTATTCCAAAGCAGAAATATAGGAAAACACTTGAAAGCTGAAATTATCATCATCAGAAATTTGTTGTGTCCTAAATCTCTAGATACAATTTCAAAAAGACAGGTTTTGTCCATTCATTTCTCCTCTATAATTTTTTCATTTAGAGATGGATTTTATTAGGAGAGTTGAAAAAATGCAACTAAGAAATCTGTAATGAAGAGAAAAATCCCTTATTTCTAGAAACATTTCATTGGCGGCATTGTCTGAACATCACTGTTCTCTGCATTACACACAAAAAAATGGAACTGCAGCTTCCTTCTCCTCTTCCTGCTTCTGTTACCATGTTGTTAATTCCAACTGCGAAGCCACTGACCCTTGAAATGATTTTCACATGCCTGGAAAACACATGTGGCTTTTCCTTACCTTTATGTTTCTAGAACTGTTCCTTCAAAATTTAGCGTGCCCCCTAGAAAATACTAATTCACACAGGTGAATTAACAAATGTCAAAACTTGGCCTTTGTTTTAATCTTAGAGACCTAAACCCCCTAATGATGGAATTCTGAGTTCAGCTTGCATTATTCCTCACTAGAAACATAAAACCAGTTTCAGCACATGTAACACAGCTGCAGCTTAAGCACAGCAAGATACACCCTGAACTTGCAAATCCCTTCTTCTTATTTGTACAAGCCAGGCTATGAGAACAGACACCTCTAATGAATTCACTGAGAAACCCTCAGTAGAAGTAGCAACGGCAGACTTTGAGCTATAATATTTAAAGCAACTGCAAAATTGTGCTTTCATCAGGGAAGGAACAAAAGCTTTGTTAGTTTTGAAGCTTACATTTATATTCAGCATAATAATTCAAAGTATCATTGCCTGCCACTATTAGGACACAGAGGTCAAATATGGCAAGTAAAAAAAAGATTACATTCACAAGCTATACAAAAGAGAAAATAGGCTCAAATTGTATGAAGTGCAGTGACATTATTTAAATGTCTTTGTTAATCAGGGTCCTGACATAAGAGATGGTGCTGAGAAGAATTTGCTCTTCAGACTCTTCTCAGCATGGGTCAAATCTGCTTAATATTCCAAACGCTGAGTCTAGCTGAACTGTGTTACCCCTTTATGATCTCTCATCTATTTTTTTTTCTCCTTTGAATTCAAGATGCACTGGTATTTTCAGTTTTCATCACTGCTAAAGGGCAGGCAAGTTATAGTATAAACAGTGGAGTTCCTTTCATGCCTTGTTTATAATGATTTATACATTATATAGCTGTTAGACCTGCAGAAATTTTTGTAGAAATTCAGAACACACACACAAAGAAAAAATAAGTTTGGGAATGTTTATCTTCAACCTTATGTATTTTGGGTTTTTTCAGTTGCTCTACGAGAGACAAAGAATAGGACTAGTGCTTTTCACACTTGAGAAAATAAAAGTAATCCAGTTTCGATCCTATAGAGCCACAAAAGTGTGAAGCCCATGCAAAGCAAAGAACAGTGGGGCCCACAGAGCATTTAAGATACAGATGCTGCTGTTTACTAATCTACACCAACATCCCACTTAAGTACACCCACGAGGACTGTGAAGGATGTTTCAGGTGCTCAGTTATCACTCTTACATGGAAGAATAGAAAATAAATAAAAAGACCAAAGTTAAGCAAGTGGTACATCTTAGCCAGTAAATCGGTTTCTCCATTCACCAGCACTGTTTGTGGGGAGCAAAAAAGGATTCTTTAAAATAAGTTAGCTCTGGTTCTCATGTTGGCCCCATACTGAAGAGGACGTGCTCTGCAATCACGGGAACAAGACTTTGCGTTCTTCTATCATTCCTTCTTCCCCCAGCACTTGTGTAGCTCCCTCAGCCATCCACAAGCTTTATCTCTGCCAGCTGCTTTCCCTTCACCCAGGCTTGCTACCTGAGGGCTCTGGAGGCTTTTTCTGCTTCCCTGCCAAAATACTCAATCCATAAAAGACTTTCTCCCATTTCAAACAAGACATACAGCACACTGAGGGGACATGAAAGAGCAGCTGGCCAGTTTATTATGATTTATTGGAAACATTATGGGATTGCCCAAAGGCCTTGGTCAGAGTCCAGTTGTGCTCAGAGCTGTTCCAGCCTGTCTGCAGCAGTGCAAAGCAGGAAGATAGATGAGATAGCTTGAGACAAGAGAGATCCAGCCCACTGAGGACAAGTCTTTTCACAGTGGGGATTTAAGAGCTGCATATTACTATAAAGACCAACTGCACAGTGGTTGAAGATTTTGATAGTCTGACCTAACTGCAAGATTTGAGAAAGTGCAATGACACAAATCAGACTGTCTGACAGGACCCTTTCAAGCATTCAAATAAATGAACCAAGTTTTCACTCTACTGACCAACGTTTAAAAAGCTAGTTAAAAGCTAGTGTCCAAAATGCTCCTGTTCAGAATGAGAACCAATGAGTGAGTACTAACTACTCACTCCCCAGAATGCCATACCCTGTATTTACACTTAATGGTTATTTTTTTTAAATTGCAGAGAAAGTAGGGGATGCCACTTCAGCTTTGAGACAAGTTTCATCAAACCACTGTATGTCTCAACGGTCTCCACCCATGATGGAGAAAGATAGTGGCATATTGATCAGGTAGCTTGTGTCAGACAACGTTTTCTATGTTAGACAACAAGAATATTCTCCATGTTTCCAATGGTTTTATATATATTTCATTATTTCTTGTCTGTGGCTCTGATCCCTGCTGTAGACATCAACCCCAGTGAGAGCTAAGGGGCTATAATTAGAGCATTGCAAGTTAGAAGGAAACACCAAAAGTGTTGGAAAGGCTGAATATGTTTTAATACCTCCTTCCATGATGACCAACACAGTTAGTAGCGTAGCTGAGATACTTTTGGGAAGGAGAAGGGTGCCCAACTCTGTCTATATACAGCAAAATATAAATGCACTGTGTTTTGTTTGAAATCAGATACTTGCACTTCATTTATTTGAAAAGTCATCAGAAGAAGAAAATAAAATATAAAGAATAGATCACAAAGAGAAGAGAGAGATAACAGGAGGAAGGATTTTGAAATAGAAAGAGGGGATAAAAAGGTTTAAACATATTTCTTTCTCTCCTTCTTACAATTTTCTTCATGATGGTTTTACCTTTTTCAGGACCAGCTTCATACAGGGAGTATTTAAGTATCAAAAAGGAACTCTTCCCTTCAGTGAACCAGTTTCACTAAATGTAATGTTGACAGGCACTGTACAGCTACGGTGTGTATTTGGGAAGACATAATAAATACGATCTGAAAAGGTCACATCTCACACAGGCACCTTTGACGACTCATGCAGACTCTCAAAATACAGCTCAGAAGTAGATACAGTAACACGTTCCTTCCCTCCAGCGTTCGCAGTAAGTAGGGTTTCAAAACCACTTAAATTTCCTATTAAAAATCTCAATTCAGGAATATACCCACTTTCATTTAACACATTCCTAGAAAGGCAGTTGTGCTCTTGTGCTCCATGCAGCAGTCCAAGTTCAACCTGGAATGATTTCTTTTCATAAGAAAAAATAAAAATTACAGTTTTCAAAGGAAGAAACAAATAGGCAGCAATATATTTACGGAATCTTACTCCTTCTTGCTCACACCCTTCTGCCATTAAATATTTAAGAGACTAATGAAACTTCAAATTATAGGAAAACAATAAAAGACTGTGGTGGTTTTAAATAAAAATCACATCTGACTTGATTCGTCTTCTTTTTTCATGGTGGGAGTGAAGGGGTTAACTATTCCCTGAGACAGAAGACCTTAGATAAGCTTGCCAGTTATGTAGGCATGTCTGGGTTGCTAGGAGTTTAACCTATCAGCTTGCAAATGGAGCTATTTCAGATCCCAGGTGAACCAAAGAATAGGTCTCCTGCACTAAACGATTCAGGGATTATGTGGAAAAAAAAATTATGTGATCCCCTAATCAGACAATACACTGTAACACATAAGCAGAAAGATGCTAATTTAGGCAGTGTGGAAAAGACCAGAATTACATTCGTCTTCCTTCTGAATGCTTGATTTGCAGTCTCAGGAGATTTTTGTTTAATATTATTTTTAATATTGACAACTATTGTGTATAAAACACAGGAAATATGATACAGTACTGGGTAATAATGACACCACTGGTGTGCAGCTCTTGCTTGTTAACTGTCCTGGTATTTTTCTTATTCGGACATGGATATTCCAGTGGTTAATAATATAATATCTTCTGTATATCAGCTCACTCATGCATATGACCACTTGATTGCCTCACATACACTGTTTAACCTAATTATCATGAACACTGATGTCTCAAGAATTTTCTGTGCCTCCAGGATGCGCACTGTGGCAAGCAGGCATTACTCTCTAAGCAATTTCTGAGCTCGGTCACAACACAGTAAACCTGTGCCACTTGGCTAAGCCAGATGCATCCTTGATAAACACTGCTGAACCACTGCCAGCAATGTTCTGTGCCCTATGATATAGTTTGCATTAAAGCAAAGGCTAAAACATCTAGAGAATAAGAGCAGCAGCTTTGGGGGAAAGGGAATTGGTGCTGTGGGGTTTTTATAATAATTTATACAAGCATGAGAAACACCACAAACTACTTAGTAAGTGACTGGGTTAAAAAATGTAGGCTCGAGTTTAGCTGACAATGAAAGTAATCAGAACCTGCCGCACATTATATAAAATATGTGCAAACATATATTTGACTTTAATTTACTGGTGCTAAAGCTCCCACTGAATTAAACTGGAGTTCAGGGTGCTAAGCACCCCAGTAAATCAGAAGCTTTGTGCACGTGTGGTTGCGGTCCTGGGCTACCTGTTCAACAAGAAATCACTTTTATCATCACAGCGACTCGAGGAGAGAAGCCTATGACCAGAATGCTTTTCTTATCTTCTGAATCTGTGACTCTGTGTAAACTATTTCTACAGGAAATAAATCTGTAAATGTGGCATCAATTATTACAGCTTCAATTAAGGTATTGAATGGCAGGAGACACCATGCGTAACAGAAATGACTAATTTGAAAAGGGAACAATGTATATTTTTTAGATAAAGCTGAAGTAATTTTTTAAAAATAATTTACCCAGGATATTTATTCTCTTTTCAACAAAGGAGATGACAGTATCCACACATGATAAAAATCTTCTCTCTTCCTCTTCTAGACAAAGGCAGAGACACAAGGCTGGTTTTCATATTCAGGCCCATCACTTATTAGTCTTGCTACATTCCCAGCTCTTGCCAAAAGCCTCAGCTTTCCCTTTTCCTTAAAAATCAATGTAAAAATCCTTAATGTGTCATTCTGAACTGAGAAACCACACAGACATATGTGTGCTTGTACAAGTGTTCAGATCACTAGAAATTATTAGCTTGTGTACGATTATGCTAAAACATCTTCGTGTTTGCCTACATGATATGTGATTGTTGGGTTTTACATGAAGCAAAACAACAAACTATCTGCTTTGTAATGTTTTGGGTTAGTAAAAAAGTTTGAGGAAAAAAGCAACGATGGCAAAATTAATTAGCAGGAATTACACAGGAAGGGATCCAGTTTCCACTGAATGCAGCAAAACTACTCCATGTGCTACATGCACTCCATTTAACCCACCTTCCAGAATCACCAGCAAAGTGGTTGAGAATGCAGGGCATTTTTGCAAATGAGTAGTTGAAGTGACAGTACTGCTAATAACACAGTGTCCTACATTTATATAGTGCCTGCCACCCCCAGGGATGCTGGAATATCTAGATCCCCTGCATAAGGAGTAAAAGTCACACAGGGGTGTCCAGTCATGTCCCTAGCACTGATTCTGGTCCAGGACAGCAGATCATTTTTCTCAAAAACCTGCATGAAACTTTCCACTCCGACAAAAATGGAATCTCTCTGATCTCTCAAGACATGAAAGATCAGTCCACGTATAATTTCATACGACTCAGATTCCTCTCATGCCTGAGTCTTTTTCCTGCCTACATTTCTCTGCTTTAACTTTTCTTTCCCTCCAGTCAACTGTGAACATATATATGGAGATTAGATTTTTGGGAAGCACCTTCAACTCGATTCACTTCAGCTGAATCTTCAAATGCTCAGCCTCTTTGACTATCAGGCCATAAATATGAGAGAAGCAAATATCTGTACCTTGCAAACTCTCCCCTTCCCTCTTTGTGACAGTGCTGCTCATGGCTCCCCCAGGGACTGATTAATTCACGAGGCTGGCATTTTAAATTCAACAATATGCGATTTATTTCATAGTCCTCAACAATAACAAATACCCAGTTTTAAATTACTGAAGCATTCATTTAACTTAGTATGCCTGAAAAATATAATTTTTATGGAAAGTAATAAATTGTAATTGCAAGTAATAAAAACGTAAGTGAAGAGAACGCCTGGACGTGGCGAGAGAAAACACCTCATTCTGTAAGGGAATGTCCTTAATTAATGACGGTTTCTAATTGTAACACATTGTTTACAGAATTAGCACTTTTTGTATCTCTCTGTTAACCCCAATTTTAAAAGTTATTTCATCTGTGAATGCTAATACTGATTTCTCCGAGCCCAGCCTTCCAGAAGCAGTGAGAGGCTCTGGCAGCTCGAGCCCCCACGCAGAGCATTTTCAAGTGGGCACACAACTGGCTGTCTGGACTCGTGCAAAGGTTCACGTTCAGGCCTTGGACTGTGAGGTGATGCAGGGGCTCCTGAACACCACACAACAAGTTAATGTGCCTGTTCAAGTGGCAGCCAAAGTGACACCAGTGTAACCCAGCTCAGGGTCCTGCAGGTGCTGCAGGGACCATTCCTGTCCAGCTCCCCTGGATGACGCTGCAGTGTTGGACACATGCTGGAGCACTGGCCTTGTTGTAAGGACACGGGCACCTTTCCAGGACAATAAAAGCCTTTCCAAACTCTCCCAAGGGCTCTCATTCAAAGGCCATGTCCTGCTTAAGAGACCAGCAAAGCCCAAAGCCTCAATTGTAGGGAGTAAGCTGCTCACACTGGTTGTTGCCACACTGCTTGTACAAAACAATAAATTATCATATTTATCAATGCTGGTGGCTGCTAGTCTGGTATTATGATTTATTACTGTGAGATTCAAAATCAGAGCCTATCTCATCTCAAAATATACTGGTGATGATATTCTTTCAATGTAGAATAATCCTTTGCACTGTTTATTTCCCAAGTTTGGCAATAATGATACTGCCTCATTGAAAAAAAAAAAAAAAAAAAAAGCACCTTGCTATTTTCTATTTTTGCACTGTTTATTTCCCAAGTTTGGCAATAATGATACTGTCTCATTGGAAAAAAAAAAAAAAAAAAAAAGCACCTTGACTTTCATTTTTCATGAAGTATTATTCCGTGATTAAGGCTACTTGTGCTTTTTATTTGTTTCTACTTTCCCATTTGAATTCATCTAGATTCAGCTTCCAGCCTACTTCAGCCAAATCTTGTCTTTCTCGACTAGATTACAGAGGTAAACAATATTTTCAACACATTAAGGCCCTTCTGAGCTGTAAATAAATTGTCTCTCCTTGAGAGGAGCAGAACAGATGGAGCTCTAAGTTCCTTACTACAAGCATTCTCTCAAAATTATTTTTCTTGCTCCTTTTTTTTACCTTCTTCAGTTTGTCAACATAATTTAAACAAATGCAGACAAAGTTGAAAAAGATTTTCCAGTAGTTGCCTAACACAACACATATAGACAAAATCACTCCCCTCTCCCTAAATCACTGGTTTAATCTCTCATCCACATCAGCCTTCTTTGCCCCAGCTCTCATAGCAAGCCCCAGTGAACTGCTGGCCTGGTTTGACACCTTTCTCAACAGAACAGATATCCTTATTGAAACTGCCAGCCTCCATTCCTTTTTTTTTTTTTTTTTTTTTTTTTTTTGCTTTATGAATGTCCCAAGTTGGCAACAATTCTAAATTCTCTGGTAGAAGTCTCAATTACTATTCACCATTCCAATAGTCTATCAGTCATCTGGAAGTTTCTTTACTAGCAGGTAGAATATACATATCTCCAATTTGTTGACTAAATTGTAGATGAGAATTGAGCCAGCATCTCAATCCCTAAGGAATTTCACTGAAACAATTTACTTGGGTCTCATTACTATTTTGTGAGTGAAAAGCATCATTCTATCCAAATAAGGAGTAAAAAAAATCTAAAAAATAGTAAGAAATATATGCAAAGCCAGTATTTTCAAGGCATAGGGAACAGCGGGCTTAAACATGTAGAAGCAGGAAAGCTGTGTATGAAAATACCATTTTTGAATCAAAAACTTAGAATCAAAAACTCCTTAAAATCAGGAGGTTTTCAGCAAAAATCTTGTGTTTTCCTCGATTCAATGTGCATAAAGAAAACACAAAATAATTCTGTTAAAAAAAAAAAGTACAGGTTTATACTCATTTGGGCTACAGAAAAAAGAATCAACAAAAAATTTCAAATAACTGCAATACAGTATGGTAGGCATAGTAGATAGAAATATATTAATGCTCCATAATAGTGACATTTTATCCAACATGGGCTCTATCAGGGATATAAATTCTTTCTGCCTGTCTCTGGGGTCCCCAGGCCTCAAAAAAACATAACATTGACTTCCATAACAGACTTTTTATTTCGAGGAGGGGAAATAGGCAGAAGGAAAAATGCTGTGTCACCATGACAGAGGAAATCTGAAAAGAAATACGAGTTCATAACAGGAAAAAAAAAAAAAATACTATTTTTCAGATTACTAGAACTGCAGGATTCAGGAAAGCACTGAAACATGAAGCCCATTCATTCCTCTGGATGGAACAAATGCAATTTACAGCAATACTAAAATATTTCTTGGAGAGAAAAGCTTCTAAGGGGTATTCATGTTACTCTCCTGACTCCACCTCTGTTCCTCCTCCTTTGCTCTCTGCTAACCTAGAAAGGTGACCAAGGCAGCACATCTATGAGTGAAATTCTTAATATAATCAGTAAGATGACACAAAGCTGAATATTGGATGCTGGCTTATTATTCCCATTGTGCTTCTGCAGGTTGAGTCTCCCTCCCCCCAGCCAGCTCTCTTCCCCCTCCAGAGGCACAAACAATTTTAGCTCAAAAGCTGCATTACCTCTCATTTTTTGAAATTTCTGCAAGGAATAACCTTTAACCCGTACTTTGCCTCCTCCCCTTCCCTGCCAAAACCTTTATTCATTCAATCCTTTTTCAACCTCAATTACTTCCCATTTAACAAATGGTTGGTGTAGCAGTGAAGCACTACAGTAAGAACAAAGGTTGGTGCTCCATTGCAATCTCTTCAGGGTAGAATTAAAGGCAAATTCTCTATCAGAGAAAGCCACCTCTCCTCGATTTTTCTGTCACCACATTATTATTATACAGCTTGTCTCTGAAAAGAAGGCTCTCAGGGTGTCATGAACTCTCAGAGAATTTCTAGTCTACAATTCCTTTCAGTAAAAAAGAGAATGCTCCGGAGAGAAAATAACCTTTGTGTAAGGAAAGGTTTGTTCTGCAATATTGTCTGAGCATTGGCTTTACAGGGGAAGAAATGAATTCTTTGCATTTGCATTACCAGAGCGTAGGAACTGGTCCAAAAGAATATGACTGTGCACAGCCTGAGCTGTGCTGCTCCCTTCCCCCTGTCTCGGGGATGGGGAGGCTTGAGCAAGGTTAGGCAGCACATGCAACCCCTCCTATTGAAACATGTCCACAGCAGAACACACACAGCTGAACTGGGAAAATAGGAACCCTTTTTGCTTCAAATGATATTCTTTAATTACACAAAAATGCCACACCGCTTACACCACTTTCCTGATCTCATTCGAAAGATAAGGAATGAACATATTCCTGTTCCTTATCCCTCATTCCTAAATTATTCTCTTATTTTTTCCCACCCGATTTTAAATACTTTAAATGCAGGCATTCCTGCCTCTTGCAAGCATGTCTACAGCAGCAGTTTATGCCATCAACAGGACAGCAGCATCCTCCTGGAGACAAATTAGATTCCAAAAGAATCCTAAGGTGTCTTGTCTAGAAAAGATAAAGACAGCTTATGGCAAGTATCACTCATACAAATACAAGTACACACAGCACAGACAGAAGCGAGAGATATTCTTAAAAAACAGAGGAAATCAGGAGACAAGAGTCCAAGCTGTGCAAATTGTTAAATGTCCTTTGAAAGAAAAGGAACCCTGGCAATTAATTTCAGCTAAAGATCTGTCCCTGAGAATAAAAACCACCTCTTAACCTGCTCATATCCTACTTTCCTGAGTTACTTTGATTATACAAAAATTTAGAGGGCTTACTTTTATTTCATATAACTTCATGTATTCCAGTGGTCATTTTAAAGCATTTTGGGTTTCTATTTTGTTTTAAAGTGAACCACCCAAATAAGAACAAGAATGTTGGAAGGTAAAAGGATAGTAAAATTGTTAATAGAGTATATGACTTATAAATACATAGGAAAAATAAGCAACGGGAAAAGAAAATTAGATTTTGTAGTATTCAGATTCAGGTTGAAGCTCAACAAGACGTGTGATCAAAATGTATCCTCCCTTGAGAGTTACACATTACTGAAGACAGTGGCACTTCATATGCTTTTCTTAATACTGTTTACAAATTATATCCTTCTGGGAGTTCTAGAAAAAAAAAAATTATACTTCAAAGGCATGCAAGTGGGTTATTAGCTAAAGTTAATGGCCACCATTCCCACATATCTGAAAGATTCTTTTTCCCCCTGAAAGAAAAATGAACCAAAGAAAAATGGTATCATGCTTGATGTTCTGCAAACATTTTAATAATACATAAGTCTGAGTTAGAAAGGAAAACAACTCAAAACCAAATCAATAAAGTCTGCAAAAGTAAAAAAAATTCAATTTAGCCTCCAGTTACTCTATGTCAGTGTTTACTGCACGTCGTACAGTCTACTTCACGTACCTGCATGCCTAGGATATTCTTAGTGATGTAAATCCTTTAGATGCATCCCATACGCTAAGATAACGCTATTTAAATCTATGGAATAATGAACAATTAAAAAAAACCCCACTACTGCTGTCATTCAGTGATACTTTAAAAATAACACAGCTAAGCAGGTGGTGAGTAGTGATTACTGCACTCGCTGTCACTGACTGACTGCAGATTGTGCACACAGCACATCTATACCAAGATATCCAGTTATTTTTGTTACTCATCTTCTCCCTTCCTACTCATCAACTTTACCTAAATGTGTTTTTTAGCTGTAGCATGCTGAGTTTTAAACTGTAGCCTCCTCAAGGCAGGGATTATCATGCTAAACCTGGCTGCTACCCCTAGAAAGGGTCTTAGACTGTAAACTAAACTTTCAGCCTATGACCTTAGTAATCACTCTGTGGCATCTTCAGAGACAGATTGACCCTTAGGGGTAAATAGAGCAGTAAAGAGTTAAGCATTTTAGTTTCTGAAGTCTTTTTGACAGTCATAAGTGCTGAAAAAACAAGTAAACTGGATTTGGTATGCAGTGAAAGGAGTAACCTGCAGGTTGTAAAATTTTAGGTTAATCATTTGTTAAATTGCCATCTATTTTTAAAATTATTTCACGTTTGAGTGGGAGGAAAGATGAAGATAGACATAAATTAAGTACACTGCAGTTACCTGCAGCATTTCACATTTCATTTCCAGAATATTTTGGGTCTTGTACTCTGTGGCTCTTTTTTATAAATGGTTACTACACTTGGCCAGCTCATCATGACAGTACTTCTCCACTATGATGCAGGAGAAATCATAAAAGGCTTTTAAAAAGAAAGAAAAAAGAGGGGGAAAAAAAAAAAAAAGTAAAAAAATAAAAGGTTTTCAAAACCATTGTCAAAATGAGGGTCGAGAAATCAATTTGTAATTATCTGCCAACACATATCTAAAGGCTTTTCTGTGATAAGGGTGGTAATACATAGGGCTGTAATGTGAATTATTTCAAAGAATAAAGGACTGATTGTCTTCATGACCTATATAGCTTTTAGTGAGCTTTAAAACAAAATTACATTTTATACTTCTCATGAATGGTTTTCTCCCTCCTCTTTCTCCCTTTAAAAATGCAGGGGTTTTGTCCCATCTAGTAGGCTTTCAGCTTCAAATAGGACTTGGTTTCTCCCAACGTTGATATATTTCATTGCACTGAAAGTGATGGCTCTGGATTTGCAAAAGGGCTGAAGCTTGCCCTGTACAAAGGCAAACCTTTCCAGAATTCTAAAAGCAAATTAGAAGCCACATGATCATGTTATTTTTACACAAATGCTCAGTGCTAAATTTATATTTTTCCCTTCCTAGAAAACTTTTAGCATAAAACCATGATAAAATAAATATCCCACACGCAAAGCCATCAGGAAATAACTCCTCTTAGGTGAAAAAAAAAAAAAAATTTCAAACGGTTATGAGGGAAAAAATACAGAGCCAAGTATTTGCAAAAAACTGAAGAAAAACACAAAGTGCAATATCTTTTGAGTGTGAGGACTGTATTCAGATCACTGTCCTTAACCACCTCTGCTCCTGGGCTTGCTGTCAACAGGGTGATTCCATCTGTAGGAGGCTCCAGGCCTGGCTTTGGACCAGCAGTGCTCAACGTGCAGCGCAGTCCTGCAGAGCCAAACCCCCAAGAGATCCTGCAGGCATCACCAGTTGCAACCTTCTTATGCAAAGCTGCCCTCACACTGATTTACTTGTGGCCATTGCCTGCTTGGAAATTGTTTTCCAGGAAGTTTCCATGGTACTTTCAGTGAATCATGACGTTAAGAATATCAAACATCTTATGCAATGCATTTTGTAGGGGGTATTGCTCTATAAAATTGTTTCAATTTTTGAAAGAATGTTTGGGTTTGTTCCATTGCCTTATCCAGAGATGAAAAATAGCAATTATTACTTAAGTGTATCAGTCTGAAAATTTTTTAAATCTTGGGAAATAAGAGTTCCCTGGGATGAATACCAGTCTTATTAACAATAAACCAGATTCTTAACTCAAGTATCTGCTGTTGTGTATGTTGGGATTCCTTTGCACTAACAGCTAGGTTCTATTTTGAAAATCTGATTAATTTCTTTACTAATCTATGATTCTTAAAACTGTGCCAAAATTCATAATTATGGGATTTTTTTAACAACAGTTCCTAACAAAATTTATATTAAAAAAAAAAAAAAATAAATTTTGCTTATTTTTGTTTGTTTTTTTTTCTGCTAATCAACCAATTTTATACAGGAACTACCAGGAAATGTTACAGAATCTTCTTTGTTTTGACTTCAGGCAAGGACCTGAGACAAGGAATTTTTTCCTTTTACATAGTTTTAATCTTTAGGAAAGGGTTTTCTAATATATTAATGTGAGAACTTGTCATTACTATATCTACTGATTTTTTTCCTGAGAGACTTTCTCGTAGTATCATTTCTGTTCCATTTTGTAATCTCTTCCTGCTTGTAACACAGCACAAAATTTGTGCGTTGACCCTGTACGTTCACACACTGCCTAGAATTTTAAGGCCATATTCAGAGGCCCTGCATGAGGCCTTTTAAATAATAAATAAAAACTACAGTGCCAAGGCATCCCTGCCAACTTTTCTGCAATTGGCAGGCACTGCTCATTTAATAACTTCACTTTTCACTAGAGAGTAAACCTGTCCCCATAAGCCATATGTCTTTTTCCAACATTTTTTTCACTCAAACCTAAATTCTAAAGGGACAGTAAAGTACATAATGTTACACCAACTTGCTGATATATTTTCTAATGCTGCAAGCAAGGTTATCCAGTCCTTTCTCAAGCTCCAAATAGTTTCTATTGGGTCAAAAAGGAAGCAAGGAGATTAAAACTGCTTGGTTCCCTGTCCCCCCCCAACCCTCCATAGTAAATTAATGTTTGGTTAAAAATGAACTGGACACTTCATTTAATCTGATGCAAAACTACCCAAGAGACTCTGACAATCTCTCTTCTGTGTTATGACTCTTCAGGAAATGTTATCTCCTGAGCACAAATAGGGACAGCTCAGAGGCTTTTCTAAGCTACCCCATGGAGAAGGGAAGACGTATATAATCAGCTGGCACAAACATAAGGACACAGAATTACCTTCAGCATTTTATCCCTCTCCCTGTTGTTCAATCCGACCATGGCATCTGGTCTTTGAAACAGCCAAATGAGGCTGAAGAGAAGAGACAAGTCCACAAAACTTCTCGAACAAACTTTGGAAACACAGAAGGAAAACCCACTGCACCGTTAATCAACTGTTATCTTTTAGGGGGAAAAAAATGCAAATGTAACATCATTAAAGAAATGAAAACTTTTAATGAAAACAAGAATTACTCATACTGTTCCACAGAGGATAAAAGATCTCTCTTTGGATTCCACTCTAATCTAGTTTCTGGGTAATTGTTAAAATGTTTGAAATATCTTATCTCTCCCTCCCCCTGTTTATATTCTTGACTTCTTTAACATACAGATTGCTTTTAATTTGGTTAGTTGGGATGTCAGTTCTGTATGAGGCTCTCATTTAAATTCCAGTTAAATGAGCATTTCTCAAGAAATAACCTTCTGTTCCTTCTTCTTTCCAACGCTTTCAGCCCAAAATGCCCACCCCAGTTCTCATGTAAAAGGAAACTTATTGTCTTCTCCTCATCCCATCTTGCAGGTTCCTTCCCACAGATGTTCAAGGGAGTGGGTGCTGTTCTCAGACCCCAGTCCTCTGCCCATGGCATGATTCTGTTCAGAAGCCATCTGGCTCCAAATCATGGCGCTAGATCCTCATGTACTTCTCCATTTCCCTGATTCTCAATGACATTTCTCTGTTAAGTAGCTCAGATTTTCTCTTGATAAGAAATGTTTATCCTGTAGAGTGAATCATATGGCCTTTTTGTAATTATCAAGAAAGCAACACAGTAAACTGCTTATACTGTAAGGATTTATCACTAAGGCAATCTACTGTATAGTTTTGTTCACTCCAGTTGTTTTCCTGAAGTTGTCACCCTCTGTGCCTTTGAATAGTCCTTTATTTTTGCATTATTTTTCTGACTGCCTTGAACTAGAGATCAGGGGAACCGAAACTTTTGTGTCCCAGCAAGAAACCAGTAAAAGTTTCTCAACTTATCAACAATTTCCTCTAAGCAGTCACACCAGTGCATAGGAGAAACCATAAGGGCAGTGTAAACTCCTTGAAAACATTAGTTCTTTTCTCTGGTTGTATCTACCTCAGTAGGAAACGATCCCAACAATACAGAATAGAAAAATGTGTTAGGTCTGAAAATGCATTTTGTGGCTTGGGGTCAAAGCCTTTTTGGCTTTCTTTTCCTTCAATGAGATGCTGGGCAGCATGTGGTAGCTCAGCATGCTTGTCACTACCTCCTCACCTCCAGCTCTACAGTTTGTAGTAAGATCAGAGCTGAAGAACACTAAGGAAGATTCTATCACATGGATCATGAAGCAAGACCCAGTGTTTGTGCCCTCTGTATACAGAAAAACCTTCTGGGTACTGGCACTATGTTCTGTTTCTCTTCACTTTTTCCACACCCTGAAGTATTGATTGGTAAAATGGCTACAAAGAACTTCATTCAGAAATCAGACTTTGAGTAACAGAAGAAAACTGCTGATAATCACAAGAGAAGCTGTAATAATTACCAGCATTTGACTGAAACTCAAGTAGGTAGCAATGGTTGAAGAATCCACTGATTCCAAGGAGATTGCAAAAAGGTAAACTGTCCAACTTTTGCTTCACACTCACAGTACAAAGCAATCCACATTATTCTCAGAAATTAGAAACTCACAATGATTCAACCCACCATAATCCTATTTTTTTCCACTGAACAATTTAAAAGCAGTGTTTCTCTCCAAGTCCCATTTGAAGGTAAGTTTTACCCTCTTATGTTTTCCTTAAGATTGGCCCAAACCCATCCCCTCTGTAACTCAGTCTCTCTCAGTAATCCAGCCTGGCTCTCCACTGAAGTCACCATTAACACACTGCAACAGCTGAGAGGAGTTACAAGATCAGAGGTCACTCTGTGCTAAGAAGATTCCAAGAATCCTTAGGAAGGAGAAAATAGCAAACACCTTTACTCAAATGTCCTCTCACTTCTAGCCTTCATCCCCTTTCCCTTCTGCACTAAAGCAGGTGTCTCGATGTATGTATCACTGCCGGTATCACCCAATGATTATTTAAAGCTTTATATTCTTCCTCCAGCATTCCTAATAACATGTTTTGACAACTTGAACACCATGACAATTATCCTTTGGGGAATCAAAAGAACTTCCTATCATCAGCTGGGAACATAACCTTGCGGAAGTACAACACCAGGATTGTCATCAGGGTTGGGGTGTTTTTACAAAACGTCTGACTGAGAGCTCAAATAGGGACTACCAGGAGGGACACTGCAGTGCACTGAACAAGTGTTGGTGACCTGCTCAGTGCATCTGACAGCACCACTGAGTATCTGGGCTTTTGGAACATCACTGTTATGATGCCTACCATGAGTTGTTATAGAGTCTTCTTAGATTTAGTCAATGGGGGAGAAACAATCTCTCATTGTGCATTTGTACCATGCCTGACACAAGGGGGTCCCATCTTCATGCTAAAATTAACACTATTTACATCAGCAGCTAAACCACTGACAGAAAAGGTGATACTGCTTCCTTCATCATCTAGTAAACGCATCTTAATTTTTTGCAAAGTTATGATTATCTTATCTTCTCCATCTCAGTAGGAAAATTGATCAGACTGGCAAGAATCACAGTAAAACAACAGCTGATTTTTCAATTCTTTTCATTTTAAGTATCTTAGATTCTAAAATGACACTCTGGAATCACTGTTGCTTCAATTGTGAAATCTTTTTACTGGTGAAAAATATCACCATAAGATCATAGAATGGTTTGGTCTGGAAAGGACCTTAAACATCATCTAGTCCCAATCCCCTGCTGTAATCAGGGACACCTTCCACTAGACCAGGTTGCTCAAAGCCCCATCCAGCCTGGCCTTGAGCACTGCCAGAGATGAGGCTAAAGTGCGAATTGTCACAGGAAGACATTCCTCCTGCTAATCAACAGCTGAGAGGAGCCACAGTGGTTCACAGCACCAACATTACTGCTGTCAGATACTGCCAGTAAGAGTAACTCAGATTATGCAAATAGCCCCAGGGACATGGCCCACACTCAGGTCACTGAAAATTTAACTGCACTGCATCAAATTTACCAGAAAATCACAAGGGCAATCACCAGATGATCACTGGCCATTACTAGAGCGTGATCATTCTTTCTAATGACATCCCCAAGCCATATAGGATGTTATCAGTTTTGGTCAATTGCCAGACAAAATAGTTTAACCAATATTAATGCAATTTAGAGTTTAATGCTCCCTCACGCAAATGCTTTCTCTTTCCACTCCATCAACAATCTCTTCTCTCCATCTCATTTGAAGCAGTAATTTTCTATCAGAGAGGTATACATACCTGGGGTGATTCCTCAGCTCTGCTGAAGAATATTTCAGCTTTAGGTCTGTAAGACGCCTAATGAGAATTCCACGTACTGAGAAAAAAAATGTTGGAAAAGCAAAGCACAGAGCTTTATTGTACTGCTGGTAGTTTTGAACGGGTAACAGGGACTACTCAAAAGGAAGCATGGTTTTAATGTAGTATTAGCTTAGAAGTTTACAGAGACAGAGATTCTGTTTAAGAAAACATTCTGGAAAATACCTCACGCCAACTTGCTTTCCTACCTTTTCACCTAGGAAGAAAAGCTGTACAAGAAGTCCTGGGAGCTCCAGCCTGTCAGCTGAAAGACTGGAAATCCTGGCAATTCTTCAATTCACAGGAGCTGAAACTCCAAGGAATTCCAAGTAGGTGGTGCTTCTCAAGCCTCAGGGAGTTCTAAAGTAATGACTTATATGCAATTTATTTCAGAATTATCAAAGTTTCCCCCCAAGCATCAATCTATATGCCCCAAGACCATGTCTTTGAGATGTGAGGATTTCTCACAGATGAAAATTTCCAATATTTGATTTGTTCTACTCTAAATCCATTGTCCTGCAATTTGCTCTGGCTCAATACTGCTACAAGGACATTCCTGATTTAATTTATTCCAAGTTAGGATAAAAAAAAGTGGCACATTTTGCCCACATTTCTCAAAATTTAAGAAAGCAGACAAAATAGTAGAATTATAACTTCCTTTCCAGTGTATCTCACTGTAAATGCACAGGCTACTTAAATACGACAGCTGCACAATTCATTTGAGGGAAAATACTTTCAAGGACAATTTTAAAGCTTAAACCTCCATCAGACTCTCATTTCTCTGGATTTCTTCCCATCCTTCCCATAGCCCTCAAAATTTTGTCTCATTTTAACAAGTCAGCAGGAAACAGAAACATACACACTCATTTTTCTTAGATAACAATTTCTATTCTGAGCTTTTACTCTATCCCCATTTCACAGAATGTCAATTCCTTTTGGAATAATGTTTTCTAGGTTTGGGGTTCTAAGATTACTCCTTTTTCTTCCTTAAAAAGAATTTTGGTACCCTAATTGGCATTTCAAGAGAAAACCAGAATCTCACCATTCCTTTTATATGCATACTTCACTCTTTGAAATGACACTAAAAATGAAAGAACCAGGTCTGAAAATAGAAAATAAACCAAAAAATGATCCATCATGCTATCTTGTACTGAAAGCAATTTGGGTTTAGATTTGATCTTGCTAGTAATTCTTTGGGAAAAAAGCTGGCACTGAGCAGTTCTTTTATCTAACAGTGCATCATCTTGCAAAAAAGTCTGTGGAATGTTTCAATTAACTTGTTTAGATATATTTACTTTATTGCCATGCCCCTGAGAGAAGAGCTTTCTTCCTTGACGCAGATTTCTATAATTCAGTTTAAGACACAGAGGCTCCCTCCTGCAAAATGACAAGCAGTTTCTGCTAGGATTTGGTGTTGTTTGCTCAGACTGGAGTTATCCTGTGCCTTTCAGAAACAAGGTCTTGCTCAGTCCCAGTCTTCTTAATCTCCTGTAACTTTTCAGGTGAGGAAATAAATGTCTTGTTCTGAACTAAGACTGTAAAATAGTAAAATTTCATATGCACTCATGCAGTTAAAAACATTATTATGCAAGTATATGAACTTGACATCCATGCTGGCAGTGCCTGATTAAATGAATGTGATGGTTTACAGCTAATGTAATGTTGTGGTGGTGTGGTCCTTCCCCTCCCCTTCCTTTCCTGCTTAAGCAATAGCCACCAGTGGTGGTCATGCTGGCTGCATCTGGCTTGAGCTGGACTCTGGGAAGACAGAAAAAAAACAAAATAGCTGAAGGCCAAACATATCGCTTGACAGCTGAGGGCTAGTTGAGCACACGCCAGCTGAAATACATCCGGAATGAAAATATGACTATAAATCAATCATTTTATTCCACAAACAGGGACAGCCCAGGGCCCACTGAGCTCTGTACAGCAGTGGCCTCCATGCCAGGATTTGCCCTTGATAGGGACACCTCTCAAGGCTACACATCAAAACTGAGAGAATGTTTATAACACCAGGAACTCAGTAAGTGAATTGGAAATAAGAGTGCTGAGACTTGGGAGTCTTGGCTAAGTGATGCAAAGAATTAATGTGCACGTATAATCCTTTAGAATAAACCACTAACCAAGCCTGGGACTAAGTCTTGAACCAGCCACACCTAAAACTCCCATCAGAAAGGAATGTAGAACACAAGGGTGTGCTTTATAAGCCTCGTTAGGCAATGGCAGGGTCTTCCTGGCAGTTTTGTCTGACCCTGTCGTCTATGCAGTAAATAATCAAGTGTGCTCTGCCATTGAATCTTGTTAAACCACTGTAGCATTTACTATCAAACTCCGTTAAATCACTGGTTTATATCAATAAACTTTCTGCTACTTCTCCTACAAGCGAAGTGTGTCACTGTATCCATGACAATGTTCATTTGTTACTCTTTTTGTGAGGCCAATCATTTTTCCCACAATACATTTTTTTTTCCTTAAAATGTATTTATAAATAACTGGAGAGATAATGGATATTGTACAACCATTTATCTGAGAATACTTTGACAAAATTCACTTGTGTCCCTTAAAGCAGATTAGATGAACTACCATTTAGTGGTATTGATGATGGATGCAGTAAACAGCTTTGGGCCTGGGAATATAATCTATGACTCCTAGAGAATGTTAGTGTAGCAAGGAGGTGATTTGCAGCATTTAGACAGCACTATCAGTCTATGCCATGTAAATGGGAGGAAAAAGGTTGTGTTTTGGGATGCAGAACACTCTGTGAAAAGTAAAAGGGCTGTGGCTGTACTCACAACCTCTCCCTGGTGAGCACTTCCAAACCACCATGGGCAGTGCAAAGGTTTGGATCAATTAGACAGCAATAACATTATAATCCTTGGAGACCTGAACAGATGAACACTTATCACTGACAAAACTTCTTTTTCATCACTCTCAAAAAAAAACCTGAACAAACACTCATCTTTTCCTCTCAGTTTAATTCCTCCGAAGCCTACTAGGCAAAATTCCTGTTTGTGGACAGGGCGATACAAGAATAATTTCCCCCTCATTTCCCATTTAAAAGGCATCCATGGGGAAGCACACAATGATACCCCATTATTCATCGCTGGAACGGCAAAAAAACTTGTTTTAGAGGGCATCTAAACCTTGAATTATCTACGCACTAGAGATGGAAGAAGAGGATTACTTCAACCAAAGCACTGATTCACTGTCTTTGAAAACACTCTATTCAACTGTTCATCATTCAGTCCTGGGCTTGTTCATGCACCGGCTGCTCCAGCAAAACCAGCTGCAAAGATTTAGGTAGTGAGGTTTTAGTAACCTGGACAGTCCATACAGAACTGTATGACAAATTTTAAAGCCTACAAAACTGCTAGTAAACAAAAGGCAAATAAATCTCTTGTGCGTAGACTCGCTATCACACTAAACAAAAAACAAAAACAACAACAAAAAAATCCTCAGAGAAGTACCAGACAAAATATGCATATAGTGCATTTGAAGACACTAGTCCAGGTTCATTGTATAGAGACTAAATTGTATCATAAGAGGTTAGATTCCCATGGTAAATTAGCAAAAGAACTCAAAATCTTTCCTCTGTGAAAAGATAAGAAAACCAGCAAACTGGATAAGGCTTTCACATTGTAAGGCAGTTTAGAACAGGAAGTCAATACAAATAGGCCTTATTTAGAAATCTATTTAAGAAATAATACTCAACCCACTCTACTTCTAATGATCAATATGATGAAATCACTAGAAGTAAGCAACGGTAAATAAAAAAAAAAAAACAAAACATGGTAAGCAGAACGCTGATAACCTGAAAAATCGGTTAGAAATTTAAGATAAGGACTTTGCATTTATAACACCAAGAGAGCCTAAAATTGACCATAGATAGCATATCTGTTCAATAAATGCACTGCCACAAAGAGATACTTAAGTTGGCACTGTCGAAGCTAAAATGTGTACAAAACAAAGCACTGCAGATCTTAGCAGGGCTAATTAACCCAGGAACAGCACAATGCTGACACGGCTATACTGAATTCCATCCAACCCCGTATATTGTTCAGTGGCTAACCAGGATGCATAGACATTAGAGCATACTCTACTTCTCTAATGAAGACAAAAACATCTTGGACACTTTAACTCATTTTTTTAACATTAAAATTTCTGCCTGGATTCACTCACTTGAGGCGGCTGAACATGTTGAAAAAGAAACCTGGTGACCTGTTAAAAATATTGGTGTTAAAAATATTGCCTCTCTGTGGCAGTAAAGGGAAGAAAAATCAGGGATGAGGTGGAGGAGGAGAATAAAGGCTTCATTTAGAGTGTTCTGAGATCCCATCAACCTTGCAGCCCTACTGCAATCACAGTGAGATTTCATACAGCTGCCTGCTACTTCCCACCTGGTTCTTCCAAATCTTGTGCAGGTGAGCCTGCCAATTAAACCTAAACTGAGGTTTAATTGAGAAGAGGATCAGGTGCTTTGCAGCTCTCATTTTATCATATTTCCATTTCCTGGTTAAAAGCAGAGTATGGCAACCTCTTCCCTTTATCTCTGTCTCCATTCGGTCAGTACCAGACTTGGACTTGTTTATCTTCAAAGATCAAAACCTTAGCTAGAACTGCAACAGGATTTTGTTACAAAAGCAACCGATGAGGCCTTGGGAAGAAGCTTTGTTCATTAAGTCTACTAACAATTATAACTTCTTTGTAGAGCTCTGTGATTTCCTCTTCGCCTGCGATAACCAGGTTAGTGCCCTCGGTGCCAAATCCCTGGGCCCCATCTAAAACCAGCAGTCTGTATAATGGACATCTCTCCTTAGACAAGATAGGTTTTGTTCTCTGTTTGATATCTGGTTTCTGCAGCAAAATGTAAAAGGACTGTAAAAGCAAAATCCGTGTTGGGACTTTTCTGTAACAATCATGGTGATGGTATTAATTTTATTTCTAAAAATGTTTATAAAAATACTCTATATTCAATATAAAATTCACAGTTTCATTTAAAAATTTTATAGACATGGTTTTCCCCCCAATTTTTCCGTACAGGGACTTTTCCAGACTTTAGCATGGATAGATTTCTTTCAGAGCAGCACAATGCTCTTTACCACTTCCCTTTGGCAATGACAGGTCATTTTGTACGCTTGCCCATCCCTGCCTGGATCTGATGCTCTTGACACCAGACACACACATTTTAACAGAATTTCTAAAAGGGCTGTTTGAAAGACAGGGTAACCTGACAGTAAAAAAAAAAAAGTTACTAAAAATCTTTCACAGTACTTTTCACATGAAAATCTGTTGTGTAGTCACATCGAAGCTATGCATACTCTTAGAGCTTCATAAAAATGAAAAACAGCAGAGGAAAAAAAAAAGCAAAAATCACTTGGGGGGAAGTTTACAGAAGCCTGGAGGATAATATAACATTTATCTAAGAAAGAAATCTCATTCTTTGTTATTGAATATGTTATTGTATATAATGTAAAATAGTTTTCAGTGAAAATATTTTGAAATAACAAATACGCTATTTGGTTTCACTTTAGATACATTTTAGTGTTACAAAATGAAAGGAATAAAGCAATTTCTATGGATAATGTGGGAATGAAAAATAAACTGTTAGCTGGACCTTCAAATTGTTACTAAATCAAACAGTATTAAGCATAAAATAATTTTTATTCCTGTTAACAACAACTTTTAGTATGAAAGCACTGGAAAATTATAGCACTCTTTTTTTTCAGCTGGGATTAATATGTTGCCCTCTGAGAGCTGGAATACAGTGCCTGTCTGATAGCATAAAACAAACCTGAACAGCTGATAAGGGCAATGATTAAATAAATATAATGGATTTTATACGGGTGTGGGAGGAATTCGGTAAAGAAAATTGTCCAAATTAAGTTTGTGTCAGTCACTGAAATTTATGTGCTGCTTCATGCAAAAGGTGCCTATCATCTTTAAAATCCAGAGGGGATCAAGGCATTATACTCTGCAGTGGCATCTGTGCCTGAAAGAGCACACTCCTCTTTAGAACCATGCTGGATTATTAGTTTAATGTTAAACAGACTCAGAAAGAAGAAAAAAGATAAAATGGAACAGCAGCAAGACAACTACTTTGTATAACATCCAGTTTACCACTGGTGGTCTCCATTCAAGAGTTGACTGAACTCAGCTTCAATAATTAACTCTTGCATTTTGGTTGATCTGACCTCTTCAGAATTATATCAAAACTCCAACCCACCAGAACAACTATATTTCCTTTTTCAAACTGAAAAAAATAAAAACCAGAGCCATTGAATCTGTTCCTATAAGTACAGGCAATTTTTAATATTCCATACCATTTGGGGATTTCTCCTCCCCCCCTCCCCCTTTATGAAATGATGACACTTTTTGGTTTTGACATATTGCTCAATACCTAACGAGAATCTCACCAGAAAATAAATCCATAGTTGTTTTCATGACAGCAAATTACATGCCATAGTGTGACATTTAAATGTTGAATTTTAATAGCTTGTCAGCAGAAGTGAAATGCATTTAAAAAATTAATATGTGAGAGAACAATGTGTCTGTCTATAAAATAATTCTGTTCATAGTAGACATGAATGGTAAATACAGTGTCAAATGCATTATATTTCTCAAAGAACATCTTCATTTAGTGAGAAAGGAGCTATATGAATAGGGGTTAAATTCACCTCTCCTGCTGCTGCACTGGATCTCTGTTGCAGTAATACAGGTCAGGAAATTCCTGCCAGTATCCATTTCCAGGAGTCTGCGTGTGCAGGATAATTTTAGCAGAGGCAGTAAATGGTGAACTGGGCAGCTCTGGCGAGGGAGGGGTGTCACTCTAAGTTGTGACTGCCACACACTTGTTGCCTTTTTCCTTCGACTATAGGTAGTAGACAATACTGATTTTCAGAGAGTAAATCCAAGAAATGCTCAGCCAAAAGCATTCTAATCACATTTAGTCACATGCAAGTGTTTTCTCCTTGCTATTTATTTGAAATATATCCATCAAAATTTTTTTCACTTACTAACAGTAAACACTTGTGTTATGGAAAATGTTGATATTTAACTTAAAAATAGCAATCAGAAGAATTCCATTTTTATCCTGCATTTACAATTATATACATTTTGATTCCAGTTCAGTTCTCTTGCTGACATATAAGATCCTTTAGAATCTTTGGATTCTTCAATAATGGTCTATAAATGAGCTGGTGACAGGTGGTATGGCCATCTTCACAGGTTAGTATATACCCTGACATTAAGGAAAATCTGACAACTTTGTGAAAAATCAGCTTCTTGGTAACATGTGGGAATCTGAGAAAACAAACTGCTAAAAAATGGAAATTTGTATACATTGGTCAAAATAACCTATAGCTATACTTTGCTGGGAACAAATTTAATTATCTTCTTTCAGGGTGAAATAAATGGAAAGCTTCACTCTGCCCAGCTATGGACACAGGAGTGCAGGAATGCTGTTACTAGTCGTAGAATATTAAAACATCTGAATGGCCCCACTAAAATACTCTGCTGGCCTGCTTATCTAAAACCAAACAAGGTACAGATTTGATACCAGACAATGAGAATGGCTAAAGAAATAGAAAAAAGATTAAGCCTTTATTCCTTAAGGTTTGCTCATATCCCACCTCTACGGAAATACCAACTCCCTCCAAGTATTCTCTTCCTCTTTGTCCTGCAATTCTGTCCCATTCTCCTTAAGTCACCACGGGTCCTACACCAGAATCTGTATTTCTCACCTTTATTTACCCTTCTCATTCTTCTAAAATGTTCTTTGTCTTTCAGGTGCTCCCCTGCATCTTGTGGCTGTTTCAAAAAATATCTGTATCACCCAGCCAAACACATCAAGGAAACCCTCTGGAGGGGTATTCACTTGGGAGCTCTCCTCGAGCCAGCCACCGAATGTATACACTGAAGGTATTTCAAACCTTGGCTTTTTGTTCAAATTCAAAACTCAATGAATGACGGAGCTGAATGAATGCAATGGGCAAGCAATGATCATCCTTGCAATGCTATGTTAAAAACAAACAAACAAACAGCAAAGTCACATCAGGTAAATAAATAATTGAGAGGAATTCACTGATACCTGACTCAACGACTCTGGTAGAGGAATAACATAGGGTACTTGTTTGAGTAAATACAAAGGTGTTCAAGGTTCTATCAAACAGGAACAAGAGACACCCTTTGTCCAATAGGAGACACCTGCCCTGCAGCATTTTTTTAGAGCCAGTTACCACAGGAGAGGGAAATGCCCAAATTATAGAATCTACACAACCTCCAAAGTCTCCTTCACATCTTGTCCTGACACTGTCAGAAATGAGATACAGACTTATATAAAACAACAAGGAATCGGAGTTTTCCCACCTACCTGGACAAACAAAGTACACATATTTAGGTGAACCAGTGCATTTATCTGATCCACTTGTAACTTGCATTTTTATTCCATGCACAGAATTCCATGTACAGAAACCTGTTGTTTTTTTGGGTTTTGTTTTTTTTCCCCCTAACACTTAAACAGAGACATTCCTCCTTCCCCAGAAAGATACAGATGACTTCTGCCAGACTGTCAACATTAGAGGCTAAAACCTCACCCACAAAACAATCAGTGCAGGGGAAATAGCAAAGCATAGCTCCTTCAATGCCTTGACAGTATGTCCCCACCTAGGGGCACATCACTCCAACTCCTGTGCCTGCTCCCCTTCCCTATTTATTTTAGAAGAAAGGCTGACATGTCAGAAACTTAGCTGTTTTTTACGAAGTATCTCAGCTCCTACAATAATTATCCCTTCCTCCAAAGCACACCTCACTCAGAGATCTTAGCTATAACTTCCTTTATACTGCCCAAATTATATTATAAAAAGGAAATTCAGATCACCTGCAGTAAATCTAGGCCTGTTAACCCAGAAATAAAAGAGTTGCCTTCATACCTAGCATCACCCTAACACATTTGTTCTTCTGATGTCGACACTCATGCTTTATGATGATAACTTCTTTTGAGTTAGCTTCAAGGTGTATTTTTAAAGGAGACAAGCACCAATCTGTTTTATTCTTTAACTTTTATCTTTTCTATTTGTGGGTAATACACTGAAGTTTTGTACTCAGACTATATGACCTTGTCTCCCTTCAGGTCTATAGGCGCCACTTGCACTGCTGGCATTGAAAAGCCAGCTGAAAAAAAAAAAAAAAAAACTGGCACTAAATTCAAATCCATTGCATGGCAGTGAAATTAAATGCCTTTAATCAGTCAAGCTTCTTTAGAACAGATGAAACGAGATTTAAATTAGATTTAGGATTTGCAATTAAAAATATTTTGGTCTGTCAATCAAGCCTCAGCCAATTAGTTAGCAACATATATATTTTATTTCTAGAAAACATGTGCAAACATGATTCAAAACCAGGCAAATCAAAGCTCTCTATACTGCCAGTTTTCTAACTGAAAAGAAGATTTTTAAATCATTTAGAATATCTATACAGTGAATTTTCATAAGTACTCAGGCTGGAGACCATGTTACACAAGTCACAATGTACACAGTCCCTGGAAAAGCCTGGTATTTTAAGAGTACAACTATTGAGCAGGACTGTTGAAAGCAGCATTGTCTAATTAAGCAGCAGCGATCTGACAGAAATGTCTTCACTGTGGCTTCAGCCTCCAACATTTCAAGAACCTCACGTGGAACTGTAAGAGAAATACAGGCAGCTCCACAGCGAGGAAGAAGGGTTGTCAATACAGTGACATTAGCATGCACTTTTGATTTTCTCCAACTAAACACTTAGTTTAATAAATTGAAACCATTTTACTGCTCTAAGTGGTAATATCAAGATATCGGATGAAGGGAATCCATAACAGAATGGTAATGAGGCTGCGGTATTGAATTTACACCATTAAAATCCCCAGATAAATTCTCAGTTTTCTGGACTTTTGATGGAAGGAAAAATCAGCCAGAAACCCCAGGTATAACCTACTGATTTCCTATCACCAATCACTTGGAAAGTACAGAAGTGGTTGAACTGATAAAAATGCCTTTGCACGTAGCAGACTCGAGGTATCTAATATTCTTGCCTAAAGCTGTATGTTCAAGTCTTGACAGAAAGAATTGTGCATGCAAAGACATATCACCCTTTTCTCATCCCTGTAGGGTTCCTGCCATAGCAAAATAACTGTCCACATGCCAACCCAGGTTGTTCCAGAGTTTCCATGTGCTGCACTGATGTTCTTTAGGATCTGGCTGTTGTCTCTGAAGTTGTAGGTTCTCCAGCATCTGCCTGTACTGAGCCAATTCTGTAGGCTCACAAAGTCTGCCAGAGGAGCTTCTAACACTATGACAATACTGCAGAGTTTGGTTAAAAGATTTCAAATTCTATTATTTGGAATATATTAGTTTAGTTTTTCACTTACCACTTTTGATTAAAAAAAAAACCTGCCTGATTGAAACCAAAAGAAGTTTGCTTTGCTTTTCACAACTGTGTTCGCCTCAGGAATCAAAGATCTATAAGGATATAGATGCTAAATAAGTAATTAAACCCTTGTTCTTCAAGATGAAAAGGATTACAAAAAAGCTGTTCTTAGGACCAATCCAACCTCAATTTAAATCAGTAAGCCTACATCCTGTACTACCTTCTTGGACTCACAGGTCTTACATTTGATGGCAGGCAGATTTTTCTATAATTTTTCCCACTGTTTTACTACACTGTTTTTTAAACAGTCTTTCCTTTACTCTTCTTTTTTATATTTAACACAAAAAAGACTATATTTTTTCATGCAGGAGAAGAAAATACCCTTACTGTAACAAACAATATAATTATCCCCTTATCCTATACTTTGGTATTTACATTCCTCTCCAAAATTTATTCAAGTAACCTTTGTTGCCTTATCAACAGCTCTTACATCAAAGTGGAAGAAAGAGACCTTAGTTATTTATTTTCAAATCAGATCTGTGTTCCCAGTGGTGAAACTGAAGAACAGAATAAGTTCTTCATCACATTTTGGAAGGTGTTTTGACCTGCATGTTATTGCCAATACTGTGAGTGTCAGTGCACAGGTGACAAAAATAGCAGCAATATCTTTTTATTGATACTGTATTCAGTTTATCTCCCAATGTTAAATTTACAGCTCTCCCTAGAGAACTGATATCACATTCACATCCCCAGCATTCCAGCTGTATGAGGACCCCTCTAGAGCCAATATCAATCACACCATATGTTGGCTTGAAAAGCAGATAGTGCAGGCAGGTCACCTTAGCCTCTGACCTGGAGAATTAGGGCTTAATTATGAACACAGGCTCCACCTCCTTTGCTTTCAATTGTGCAACAGCACAAAAGAGGTTATAAATATTCAGAAATTGTCACTTTTACCTACTCTGCTTTCCCCTCACCCACCCCCCCACCCCCCCTCTGCAATTCTTCTGATACTGATTCTTTTAGCAGTACAGAGAGATTTTAGTTCTGTCCCAAAGCTGTATCTCCTCTGGCTTTTGATCCAACAGCCGTGTTCATCTCCCAGAAAGCACTAGGTCACTTGTAAATGCCTTTTTAAAGTCAATTGTGTTTTATAATGCCCAAGGCAAACAGCTATCAAAGCAGCTTTCTCTACCTCTGTCCCATTATGCTAAAACCAGCTTGGTGAGAATGGAAGGCTTAGACTTCACATAATCTCAGCAAGCACACAGCAAAAAAAGATGAACTCAAAGAACACTAAAGGGTTCAGATTCCTGTGTCACTACTGATTTCCTGTAAAATGTCAGCTAATCACCAAGGTCTGTGACCAAAAACATATTTAAGCATCTTATGTAGGTAGGAGACTTGCTACTGAAATCAATGGAAATATAAATATTTACATATCTCTGTGAACCTGACCCTTTAGTCCTCCCATGTCCCATCTGTGAAATGAGGATAACAGTAATTCTTTATCTACCAGAGATAGAGAACACAAATATTGAAAATTAAAAGGTGCTCAGATTTTACTGTGATATATATTAAAAAACAAACAAAAAAAACAAAACCAACAATCAAACAAAAATAAATTTAAATGGGGGAAAGCCTTAAAATTGGGGCGAGTGGGGATGAATATACTCAATGATCTGTTATCCTTCAGTGCAAACTTTCTAAACACAAAGGAAAGATTCTAACTTCACTTGTGCTTTTATCTCATTGCTGCTTTTCTGGAATATGCTGCCCTGATTCCCCCGCAGAGACTGGCAGTATATGATACAGCAGATGCTGAACCTTTTAAGTCTTTGACAGTTGAGGGTTTTTTCATAAATTGTAACATTAAGCCCAAACACTCTGCTTCATGTTTATGCTGCCTCATTTAGATGAACCTGCTTCTTCAACAGGAACACAGAAGCAAAATAGTCAAACTAATTCAGTTCTGCATTATTTGCCTGGCAACATGTTTTTATGAGATCCCAGAACATTTTTGACATCTCTGAGAATAAGGGAGAGAGACCCTTAACTCTCCTCCTCAGCACAGTGTGTCCCATCCAGATGCGCCTGCTCTGCTGTGGACAACATCAAATGAATTGATGCCACCTTCCCTATCACTTCTCCAAGCAGAAGGGATGCAGAGCACACCCCCAGCAAGTCTTGCTCATATGTGGGCTCTTCTTCAAAAATTCATTGGGCAAAAAAATGATGAAAACTCTTTGAGAAGAGCACCAGTAACTATTTTATGCTCACTACAGGTAGCCAGTTTTATAGAGTTAGTGGACAACCAAAAAAGTGTCCTAAGAAGGCATCTTGTCAAAATAAAACCCCTTAGCAATGACCACAAAGAGAATTTAGGTAAGGAGACACAGTTAGCCCAGATCCTGCTAAACCACTGTGGGACAGCATCTGGAGTACGCTGGCACACGTCTTCTGGCAGGTTCACAACACTCCTTTTCTGCTACTCTAATGCTTCCAAAAAATTAATCCTAAAAATCAGCTGTGTCACTGATTTCATAAAGAAAGAAAACAATATAGAAAAAAAAATTTTTTTTTTGGTGTAGTGAAAAATATTTTTTTTTCCTAGAGTAATGAAAATTCACTACAGAACATTAAAAATGAAGCTCAATTCCAGAGACAGCAATGGAAAATGGGGCCAACATCAGTGTTTCAATGCAACCAGAATTTGATACTAATTAACAGCAATGTAAGAAATTAAAGGGTAAATGAACCTATTAGATTATCTACTAAGTATACTGTTCATAAAGAAACAGCTTTTCTAACACTCAAATGATGTATCATATGGCACAGCCACTCTGAATCCCAAAGCTGTCCATCCTTAGAGGCTGCAGAGTTTCTTAGTGAAAAATAAGCCAAGACACAGATTTCAAGGCAGATGGAATGCAGCTTCCAGGAACTTAGTTTGCAAAAGATTAAGGGGCAAATAATTGGGTCTTTTCCACAGCTGGATCACAGTTAATCATGGACTGCCAAAATAGGATTTGGAATTGGTCCATGGCAGATTCAGTTTTGCTCTTAACTTTCCTGTACTTTTCCACACCATCATCATTTCAGTGAAATCTCTTTCCCTGCCCAGTCCAGAAGGTGCTGGTGTTTTCCTCTTCCATAAAAGCACAAATATATGATGCATAAAAAATTCATAATGAGAATCAGTGGTGATGCAGCCAAAGGAAGGATCTAGAAAATACAGTGGATATAGTTATGTTATATCCCAAAAAGTGATGTTGGGACAGTGGACCAATGTTCTATTACTGTGAAAACCTAAAGCAAGTCTCCTATGAAACATGCTCCTACTGTGCATATCACCACTTACAAACCTTCCAGAAACTAGTTTAATTTATGAAGAAAACCAATCTTTAACCCTGGTAGGCATAAAAACCCCCCATTAGAATAAAAATACCAGATCTAGGTTTCATTTACGTCATACTGCAGTAATTACAATTAAGGAGAAAGTGTCCTCTGATGTAGAAGGTGGAGGAGTAGCTCTCCCTGGGCTTTGGCACCAGTGCAACTTGTCCTTAGAAATGCAGAACTTTTTCCAGCTTTGACTCTAGAATAATTTAGGCTCCTTTGAGGGATGCCAAGAAGTTGTCCACAATGAACTTTGGAGGCCCTGGCCAAAAGAGGAAACTATTAATTATTTTAGAAGTTATTTTAATGAAAAACAGAACAGCCACGCCAAAATGTGCTGTATCATTTTCTTGAGAAGACTCAAGAATCAATATAAATAATAAGGATTTTTTTGCTTGCGAAAAGACAGTATTCCAAAAAAATGTCACTAATATTCAGAGACTGAATTTCAGAGACTATCACTGCTCTATAAAGCATTTTTAAGGGAACCCTGTGGTGACAAGATGTAATTATTGCTCATCTTTCCTCCTATTTCATCACATCATGGCTTCTTTGTTTTCACAGCAGCTTTTAGTTGCTTCTATGTATTACAAGTAGTTTTTCCATAGTAAAATACAAGAATTGTGAAGTCCCTAAAAAAACCAGAGTTTTAGAAGTGATACAAAGGAAAAGCTCATTCTGTACTTGTTTGGCGTCTTACACTTCTTCACTCTACCCCAACGTATCTGCTACCAATCACTGTCAGAAGAGGATGTTCAGCTGGATGATTCACCAGAGTGAGCTAACACTGCACTTCATCGTTTACCAGCCCAGAGAAATGGGTTTTTACACTTATCCAGACTTGTTAGCTGGCTAAACCAGACAATTGCTTCTGGACCTTTTATTTCAGTCTGCTGAAATATATTAGCAGACCTAATGGCTTAACAGGGAAGGGCAGGACAAATGTAAATATTTGTTTACATTTGTTTACAAAACCCTAATGGTGCTTGGTTGCCTTGGGGTAATGTCAATAAAAGCTTGTTTCAGACTCATCTACAATTAAAAAAAAAAAAAGCCAGCTACATGATGGGACTGTGCTTTTTGCATCTTCCAGGTATCAGCTGACTAAGTCTTTCCCCGGCTTTGCCAAGACATAAAAAAACAAATTGGATTCTGTTCTGAAACTGATAGGGAAGCCAAACAGAGTCACTCAAGGAACTCAAAGGCTCCCTTTGAAGAGCCCTATTGCAGGTCAGCTTCACAATGCTCAGTATGAGAAACGCTGGATGCAATGCTGGACAATTGAAGGAAATGGCCAAAGGTTCAGAGACCCTTCACGTTTGACTTTTAAACAATTCAAGTAGACACAGAGGTTAATGAAAATGATTACTGAGATTGAGAATGTAATTTTCGCAGTCTTAAAGGTATGACTTGCAAGCTAACTCCTGGCACAAAGAGCCATATATCCATAACTGGTGTGTTGGAATGAACACATGGAGCTCTCACTGTGCATGGCCCAGCTACAGCAAACCTACTGATGAAGTGACGCTTCCTTCCAACACACAGCAGCCTACAAATGTACACACACGCTGCAATGATTGACTTTTTATTGCTTAACTAACTCAATAAAACAAAGCTGAGCAATTCCACAGCCTGGAAATGAAGGATGTACTGTAATTTGATATAAAGTTCCTTATATCTCACATTTATAGGAGCTGCAGTAGGCATTTCACGAGTTGTAAAGAATGTCAATATCACTTGTGCAACAACAGACCATGCTTAATACGACAACTAAATCTAGAAATACTGAAGTTAAATCCATTAATCAGCACCATAGCAAAGCAGGTGAGGAGACTGATTGTTGATCATTCTCTATATATCTGTGATTCAGCCCCAGAGGAGTAATTTTTTCTCTCAAAAATAGACAGACACCTGATGAATCCTCCACAAATTGAAAGAGCACATGTAAAATACAAGATTCATTATTCAGAGCGTAGAGTAACACAGCAAGCACCACCAGGAAGGAAATGCTAAGTCCACACTGCAATTCATAACAGAGATAATAGCCTCAGGATATTTTTTTCTCCATCTCAGAACTGGTGACTCTACTCTCAGGGCTCTGGCACTTTGTTTAAATTGGGCTTTGTGGGATTCAAAGTCCTGCAGTGACAAAATCAATACGCATGCTCCACCTGCTGCTCACTCTTCATGGTACCACTGAAGTTGTAGCATCTGTGCAGAGTGATGGATGTTTTGGAAACTCCTATAAAAAGTTATAAATGCTCTGACTCAAATGAAAGGTTTCACTGAGTTCCTGATATGATACCGGATTTTCATATCTGGAATTAACTGTAAAAGCATCTTACCAACTTACTTAAGTACATTTGCATAGGACACAGAGTCAGCTAGCCAGACCTTTTAATAGATACACTTGGGAAATAATTCATGCAGGAGAAAATTTTCAAAGAGAAATTATTTTTTTTAAAAAACTGTAAAAATTTATAAAATAATGCCTGTGCAAAATAGATAAAGAGAAGCCATTGCACTTCTACCTTGTTCTTATGCCTGTGCCACCAGTCATTGGAAGCATAATAGCAAAAAGCCATATGGTGTTAATAATACTCTGCTTTCCAGAGAAAAACATTGTTACACTTCTTCAAGGAATTAGATATTAAATGAAGAGCTTGTTGGCCTGCAGCTCAGCCATCCAGGAAGGAAACCAAGAGACTCTTAATTCTGTCCTTTCGATCTCTCAAGCCCTAGGTGGTCATACCATTGCAAAACTGAGTTGGGAACAGGCAGTTCACCCAACCCTTCCAACATCCTAGCACAGAACCTCCAGAAAATAAGGGCAGTTTCTTCAGGCATCTTTTGACTCCAGCATCCTCGGCTTGAACTTCTGAATATTTTTCTCCTATTTTTCTTGAATTCTTGAAAAAGAAAATTAAAATAAAGAGGAACATCTTAAAATACTCCTGTATGACAAAAGTATAAAACCAATGTAATTTCCTTCTCAGCATCACACACCCTCAGCTGTATCTTGCTCAGTGAAACAGCATGGAGGTGAAAGTGTCTAAAATGCCAAGTTTTCTTATAAAAATTGATGCTTTGCATAGCCTTAGCAAAGCATGACTAACATAGAAACAGTGAAACAGATGCAGTATTTTTAAATTAATGAAATAAATATTAAATAAAGATATCCCCTTTCTTTTTAAGAGGGAAAATACTGCAGTTTAACTATTTCAACAGATTTGTTTGTACCGCATTTATGTGAAAATTATAGATAAAATAGCTTTTTCTCCCCACAAAAAATAATATTACACAACACAGTCAATAAAATATGAAAGACATGCAAACAGATAAAACCTGTCCCTAGTTCAAAAAAAAGCGGTGAAGGACAAAAATAAGTGAAATTGTAAGATCACAAGAATGTTCTCAAGGCTAAAAGCAGAACTTCTTCCAGTGAAGATGAGTTCATACGATCAGTTGTCAGGCAAGGACCTGTACCATGATCTGGCCAACTGAAGTTCAAGAAAAACCCAGGACCTATTATAGCATAAGTTGAACTAAGAAGTTCGTGCCAAAATAACACAGCAGGATTAGAAATTGCCTGAGCCCCTGCTATTCAACAAAGGTCAGAATTTGAGGGCTGATTAGTTTATGCTGCTACGTGGATAACTGATGAGTGCCCAGAGGATTCCAGAAAAATAATTAAAATGTTGCAAGAACAAGGGCCAGAGCAAACTGGAGCAAAGTAGATTTTTTTTTTTTTTTTCTCAGTGACCTTGGCACAGGGAATTTGAAATTGTTTCTCAAGTTCTGTTCAGTCTGAATAGGACTACTGATGTTGTATCCAGAAGCTTCTTATCCTTAGAGTACAAGGGAATTCCTCTAAACACCTCTTCACAGGGCCTGGAACTTGGCTGAACTTAAATACTGCACTCAGTGAGACACAAAGTACCAAATTTATGTGACTAAATGAAAGAGGAAATCAGCCAGGGACTCCCCAGTCAACGGACCGCTAAAGCAATATTGTCAGTGAAATCAAAGATACAATTCACTTCATCCTACAATTTTCTGAATTTACACCCTTCTAGGCACCCTGAAAGTGCCTGTTTCTCTGCTGTTTATAAAGAGCCCCCTAAGAGGGAGGCTGCAGAGGCCTGTGTGTGTGACCTGGGGCTGTTCACCCCATGGGAGCTCACAGGGTGAGTTCAGCAGCTGCAGAGTCAAGCCAGGGTGGCAAAGTGCTTCAAGAACCATCTTGGAAGTCACTGTCATTAAGAATGCAATGGGATGCGCCAGGGCAAATGGAATGGGATGTGATGGGAGGAGTGGGATGGGACATGAAGAGGTGGAAGATTAACAGTTTTGTAAATTTACAACCCCTTAGCTATTTATATTGACTCGAGCCAGCCCCCATAGAGCAAATGTAAGCCTGCTTTCAACAGAATTGCTAAGAGCAATCGAAATAACATCTCCATCCATTTAACATCTGCTGGAATTACCAGAATGTGGGTCATCTGTCTACACACTGAGCAAGCTGGCATAAGGAAGATCCATTTCCTTAACTCGAAATAGTAGGCTTTGTGCTACAGCTTTCTGCGACACTTAGCTGCTGGCCTAAGAGTAAGACATGAATGTCATGTCTTGCCAAAGTTCAAAGGAAAACAATTATGAACCTGGAATGAGGTGAAGGATTACAGGAGAAAAGTAAAGACCAGGCTAACAGAGAGAAGGGCAGAGTCATGTGCAAAAAATAACAGAGAAATCTGCACATCTCATTCAGTCACCATAATCTGGGAAGAAAAATGGAGTTGTATTTTTTATATATTAATTTTTACATATTAATTTTCACACTAAAGTGTCACTGAGACAGGCAAAGCAATCATGCGTAGACGAGAAATTTCGCAAGGTAGAGAGGTTCCTCCGTGCCAGCTCAGGGCTGAGTCAAGGCAGAGAGAGAGCCTCCTTGTTTATTTCTTACTTTTTATACATTTGTAAGTCTAGCTAAAGATTAGCTTTTAGAGTTATCACCCCTCAGCCTCAGTGGCCAGACCAACTGTCAGTTACAATTGTTTTCAAGTCAGAAATATGCAAACAAAGGACAGAAAATGAAAAACAAAAGATTTGTTTATGTTACATCTGTGAGAAAAAAGTAGAAACTGCTTCTAATATTGTACAGTAGCTAAAAGGTCTGACTCCATTTTATAAAAATTCAAAAAGCTTTAAAAAACTCAGAAAAACCAAGGTAACACTAAAGGAGTGTCTTTAATACACCCCAGAACGATGCCAGTAATGCTTTATTGTCAATGGTAGGCTGAGCTTTCAAATAGTTTTTTAGCGTAATGCAGGAAGGAAATCTGTTGTTTCCTAAAGGATATGAATGCAGTAGTAAAGATGAAACAATAAAATTACTCAGGAATATTTCAGCTATTTCAATATTTCAGAACATGTAAGTGACCAATTTCATCTAAAATCACATCAAAACATGAAATGGGATTGCTTATATACTAAGTGCTAAAGCTGAGCACTTAATTAGGCTGTCAAATCTGAGAGGACCAGAAGCAGATTAAACTTTGGATACTTATACACAGTGATCAGACACTGCAGAGCAAAGGAAAGATTAGATGATCACAACTAATCTAAGTTTTAATTAAAATTTAAAAGCGGACAGGTTTTGCACTGCCCACAAGGGAGAAAAAGCAGAGTTACAAGAAGATGGGTTCAAGAGTATTTTTCTAATTTCTGAATTGAATTTGGTATCCACTTTTTCTAAGGTTACTCTTAGCTAAAAGAAAATTCTCTCAGTTTAAGTAACTACCACAGAGGATCACATTCCATTTTCATTTATTGACTGGTGGAATTATCTCACAGGTTAATAAGATGGGTAGTAAGAAGTTTTCTGTGTTGATGAAGGTTTTAGTTTTAAACTTAAATTTAGAGCCTTGATTTCTGAGCACTGACTGCCCTCTGCTCAAGCCTACAGGCAATGTCAGAACAAAGTTCACTTTGATGGAAGAAAAGAGAAGACTATTGCATCGTTGTCTCTCCCACATACATGCAAAGATGTTAATGCCACGTCTTGCAGTTTTCAATGAAGACTGCTGGTGATATCAGAGACATCAGAACCCAAAACATAAAATAATGTATTTTCCTTCTTATGTAGGGCTGATTGATTATTTATTATGATTTAATTGGGTGGAGAGTTTAACCCTTCTTCTGTATAGAAATTGTTTGAAATTAATTTCTAACTTGTGCAGAAGTATTTACTACCCATAAATTTTTAAAGAAGGGTTAAGGTGAATGATTTTCCAATTTAATGAATTTTTTAATCTCTATTTCTTTTTCTAGGAAAGAGCAGCCTGGCCTAAGCCACATAGAACTGACCTTACCAATACTTTCAGTGCATGATGATACTCATTACAGTTAGGATATATAGAGAGCTTTTTTTGAAATGAGGATAAATATAACCAGTCTATCAGGTTAGAAATGTATGTATGATGAGTATCAAATACATTTGAAGACTCTAAATATTATAATTTAAAGAGCAATTGCCCAAACCTTTAGAACTTGCCTTTTACACCGCTGATCAAATGGGAAGCCTGGAATTTCAGAGAGAACAGACCTTTATCATGGAGAGTTGTAAATAGAAAATGTATGTGAGCAAACAAAATGACTGACCTTTTGACCATGTAGAATTTTGAATTAGGTTTTACACTGTTTTGCAGTATTAGCTGGTATTAAATCCTACCAGCATCTTGAATGTGACTATAAGCTGAATCCCTTCTAAAACCTAATAACTATAAAAGCAATGAAAAAGTCAATGTTAAACACTATAATGAACATCAGTAACTATAACATTATCAGAAGTGAACACAGTTCAGTTAGAATTTACTGGAAAGAATTGAAACTCATCAGCAATTAGAAAAAGCTGAGCTGGAATGCCGAAGTCTTTTCATTTCATTACTCTCTCTAGTGAAGAAGGGATGAAGGGACATCTAAAGACTCAACACAGCTTTCTAGGATTGTATTAAAGAACTAGAGGATGCTCAGGCAGGAATTTTAGCTCTTCAAAAAGAGACACATAAAAATAAAAGGAACAAAATGATGTTCTGAAACATCACAGACTCAGGAGCCTTATACTTTCTATCCCAGTCAGGGGTTTTGCATTGTTGAGTAGCTCACAGATAAAATAAGGAAAAGAAAATCAATTATCTTACCATGTTAAAGAAATGTGAGAATACAGCATGTGAGGAAAACCTCACAAACCTCAAAGTAGGGTAAAGAACAAAACATAGTTTAATAGCTATATTCATGCCATATGCCAAGTCAAGCAGGAAGAACGTTCAATGCCTTACTAAAAGACTGGAAATTATTTAGCTAAAAATGTAGTGCAGGTCTATGCAATGTTTAATTAGAAACCAGACAACAATAGGAATAAAGACTAAAAATGGGATAAAACTCCTTTTTTGCCAATTTAAGGCTGGGAGAAGCTGTAAAAGAAAAACTGAGCAATGGAAGAGTGGAGAGATACTACAATTTCATTATCATGAACTGCTTTGTCTATCCATGCATAGGCAAAACAAAACAGGAGGGGAAGCTTGAAATGTAGTGAGTATATCCTAAGAATCAGCATGAAAAAAAAGCCAAAGTAGAATTTAAAAAGAAATTTAACATTACTCAGCCTTTTCAGGAAACTGCTACATTTGTCAGAAGCACTCTGCCACAGCCATGAGGTAAAGAACGAAAACACTTTAAGGGGAAAATAAAAAAACACCAACATATTTTATATGTGTGTGTATGTGTGTGTGTATATATATATACTTTTTCTGCAGAGAAGGGGAAAAAAGAACTGTTATGGGAATTCACACTTGCTACTAAAACAAAGTAAAGATTCAATCTTATCACGATCATGTGAAGGATAAAATCTACCCACTGAAGTTTTGTATTAATATATTAAATAATGATTTAAAAAAAAAAAAAGCCTAAAAGTTTCAGAATTTAGAGTACCTATTAAAAAACTCAAAAATACGTCAAACAGAGGGTGTCATTAAGAGTTGATACCTTAAAAGAACGTGAGGCCATGTAGATAGAGATTAGAACTGTAGATAAAGATATGCAATGAATACAGAAATAGAAAAGGAAAATATTCCCCAGTAATAAACAAGTCAAGAAGAAAGCACTGGTAGTGCAATGATAAAAAACAGTCTTATGTTGAATATGTAAATAGGCTATAATTACAGATTAATGGCACAAAATGGCATAATTAGTCTGGATATGCTATATTGTTATTCACAGTTTCCAAAAGTGGTGTTATTAGAGAATATAGCAGCTAAAGAAGTAATCTCATGCTTGAATTGAGACTTGTTGACATTCCAAGTGTGGGAACAACGGGTAATGAACTGCAATTTGATTGATGCATTTTCAAGTGTGTTTTAAAAACATATTATGCACCTATATCACTTCATGCCTGGTGTTTGCCCAGGCCAGTGGTCCTGTGGAAGACTCCAGAGGACATCCAGAGGATGCCTGTTGAGCTTGTTCAGTGAAGATCAAAAGAAAAAAGAAGGGGGATCTGCATCTTCTTCCACAGAAGGAAGAAACAAAGACGGACCTCAATTTTCAAAGATCAGAAAGAGAAAAAATTGCAAAAGAGCCAGCACAGACATGGGAAAGACAAAACATTAATGCAAAGGTTAAAATCCACGGGTTGTCACACAGATCTGCTAAACAAAGTAAGCGAGGTAGGAATCGACCAGCAGCCTTGGATATTTACATTATATTTTCACTAATTTCTAAGTTTCCTTTGGAAGAAGAAACTTCCAAAGGAAAGTTAAACTTTAACAAGTTTAACTACAACTTAACTTGTAAAGTTACCTGGTCACAAAGAGTTTGAAATAATTGTCACTCCTAGTTGATAGAAACATGACACAATGGACACATGTAGACGTCTTCTCCTTTTTACCCAGCATATGAGTTAATGTATTATTTTATCAAAAACACAAGTAAAAGCTCTGATTGGTCATTCTTTTTAAACAAGAGAATGTGATGCTATTGTGATGACATTTATGCCTTCAAAAAAAAAAAATTCAAAAAGCTTCAAAAAATCAAAAAGCTTTACACAACGGTGTTGTGGATGCAGATAAAACACCATATACATTGCAAAAAACTTTCCCCTATACTTTTTTATATCTTTCCCAGGATACATGGAATCTGTTTCACTCCTATAAATTTTTTTGCAGTTCCAATGCATTCTTCATAAATACCAATTTCCCGAAAAGAACATTTTTCACAAATATATTATGTGGTATCTGACAAGTCAGTACCATGTCAGATTGTGGTATATGTCCTAAAGTTAATTTGTGTTAAAAGATATAAAATGTAATGCAATCTCTGTAAGGATAAGTTTCTGTTTTAATCCCGTATGTTAAGAGTTAACTCAGAGAAAAGTAGCTCAGAAAAGGCACAGGAATTTCTCTTGCCTGAAAGACATGGGAGGGACACGAAAGAAAAATGATTGGAATTACCAGAAAGGGAGACCCAAAAATGCCTCTGCTGGGAAACGTTAGAAGAAGAACAACGACGACGGAAAAAGGGGATGAGAGCCCGGAGACACGGATGATTACATCAGATTGATATCTAGACCGTCTCCTCCTGAAATTAACATCTCCACACCACACCTGGCCACAGCCATTAACGGCATTGTCCTCCCCCTCCGCCCTATTCAAACTCTTAGAACTGGAACATGAATGTTTAATGAAGATGCCTCGGAGGAAGAACCGTCAAAATCCCGAGTTTCTCTCAGCGATCCAGTGTATAAAAAGAGGCTGCTGCAAGCCAGAAATGTGAACTTGGGGGATAACAGACTGGCAGAGTGTGTTATTGTTGTTCACCTGGCGCCGACCCCGGGCTCGACGCTGTCCTTTTAATTGTGGCTGTCCGAGACTGTCATTCTGTCTCTCAATAAAATTCCAAAATTTTGATTTATCGAATTTGGTCGATCGTATTTATAACAAGATTATAGCTCAGCAGCTATGCAAAGAATCAGAGAGAAAAAATATAAAATCTGTGGGTTTTGGTTCTGGTGCTGTGTAACTCATGGGTGTTCAAAACAGGATCTGCTGCTCTATAAATCAATCTTTTTGCTTTTTCTGAAACACCTTCTTTTCTGAACTTCCATTTATGTCTATGAAGACCGAAAAATGTCAGTGGTGCTTCAGCACTTAACAAAGGCAGGAAATTTCTGCAACCTTTGCAGCACGTTTCTGTCCATTGAGCCAAAAAGTTAAGGCAGCGTGACAGAGATACCAGGAGAAGGTAACTATGTCCAGTCCCAGCTGAGTTCCTCTGGTGCAGCTCTTCATGGGACTTACGCTTCAATTCCTGGCTTCAGCAGCCATCTAGGAAAAGAATTTGCTCCGTAGACAGATGTCTGGGGCAGGCTGATGCCCAGGAAATGAGATGTAAGCACACTGCTCCCTGCCAAAGAAGAGTTTGCCTTCATTTATATCAATATTTCAATTTAAAGAAAAACCTGCTTTCTCCTACCTCTCAGGGTTTAAGCTTTCTCTATTCTTCTTTAATGATGTGATAATCACCTCACAAATATGTGCAAGAACCGCATTATTCCTTTTAAGTTTATTTCAAAACTGAGCTTATAAAGGCTTACTTTCAACTCTTACCTTTCTTGGAGTACAAAATTATACTTTTTTCTTGAAAAATAGTCCTGACTGAAAGAAATATTTAGCAACCCTTTTGCAATTCACAAGCTACATGTGACAAGTCACATTCATTTCAATTTTCAAGTTAACTGATTGTAAACCATTTCAGTTTTTTAAATAAGTTTGCTGTAAGAGTATAAAATTATTTCTAGCCAAGTTATATTAATCACCTTACTTAACTGATTAGAATTAATTTAAGACAGATAATTTTTTCTCCCTGCCAAGAGCTTCCTGCATTGCAAAGAAAGCAAATAAGAGGGGAAAAATAGTATTTTTTCAAATAGTCTGTAAATGTTGCCTATTTCCACAGCCTATTAATCTCTCCAGAATTTCTTATTTACTTAAGCTATATGAATTTAAAAGCAAAAACCCTTTTTTGTTCTCTTAATATTACTGTGTTGATATCTGAATATCTTAAGGAGGATTTTCTTCATATCAGAATGAAATAAACTGCTTTCTTCAAAACTATCATTTTGAACAAGGTGTTATGGCAAAAGTTACGTAGCAACAAGCATATTGAGCAATTATTTAGGAATGACTCCAGCTCACATAAAAATAAAACAAAATATAACTGATCTGTTTTTCAGTCACTCTGCACATTTCCCACAGAAAAGTGAAAAAGAGAGGTAATTCAGTTACATTTTGAGTGAAACAGAAAGCAGAAGCTGAAATACTGCTTATCAGTATAACATACTTTGTTTCTAATAACACAGCAACCTGTCAAGCTGTGCTAGAAACAGCATCCACAGAGCATGGAGCAAACACAAACCCACGACTTCCAGCTGAGGAGAACCACATGACACCAAGGACGCATTGCTGAGAAGATACGAACGCTGCAAAATTCTTCTCTGGGCTTGGAATCCTATTACATTTTTTTTCCCTTAACATGCAGTGCCCTCTCCCAGAGGCAGAATCCCAAGTCAGATGGGCATTTGTTGTGACTCTGAGCAAATCTTCTCGTCCTGATGTTTTTAAGGAAGTGTGTCCTTCATCCTCCACCTCTGAGCTCCTCTGTCAGGGGATGCTCATGGCTGTGGCAGCTGCACATTCAGAGTTAGTACCACGTTATCTGGGTACTATTTCTAACCACTGGTACTATTGCTGTTTCCATGAAACACACATAAATGCCTCTTGGACCATGCAAGCTGAGAAATGCTACTGTTCTCATTTATTACTGCTCATGATGGTATTTCAAGTACTATTTATGCTTCGTGTTTGAGTTATGATGTCCCATGCTTTGCTCTCCCAGCTCATCTTTCATGGTTCTGATTTACCGGTCAATAATAAATGTGGAACTGTTTCCACCAACTTGTTAAGAATCCTATTTTGGTGAATACTTTGCCTTTATAATACAAATGTGACTATTGTAGGGACAAGAAACAAACAAACAAAAAATAATAAATTTAAGGCACTTGGCTAAAAAAAAAATATAGGAAAAAGTATTTTCTGCATTTTAGCTTAAACCAGGAAGTGCACACATGGTTTATCATTCTTGCATACTCCAAAAAGTATCTTCTTCCAAGTTGGACAAGAGGATGCAGAAGACCAACCTCAGGGATAAGTATCTCCCTTTCCTTCAAGCACTGCTCATTCACCCCTCTACGCTGACACTTCCTTCACTTCTCTTCTCAAATGATTCAGGCCCATTAACATGGCATCCTTTTGACTGTCCTGTTTATCAGACAATGAAAAATGTTTCAATTCCTCATAAATTATTATGAATTATAATATATTGTACCATCAGCTTCAGAAAGTGATCTTCATGTTTCAGCAACAGCAAGAAGGGTTTTTCCCATATATACAGTCCCATTTGTAAACACTGAACCTCCAGAAAATCTCATAAGGGTTTGACTGACTCAAGGACAGTGTGAATGAAAATTACATGAGCAAGGGTATTTGAATGCTAAAAGATCATTTCTGTGTAGGGAACTATCTAATATTCCAAGGCATTCATTTCTATCATCAATCTACCCAGGAGATAGTACAGATAGATCTAGATAAACTCAATGTATAAAGAAGACATAAAAACAGTATCATTATGAAATCTGGATTCAATTTAAGTCAAAGTCCTTTATTAAACAGATTATCATCAGGTGTGTCACTCATCTAAGCCTGTGTCTTATCCTTCCCTATTGTGGTAAACATTTCAAGTTGGCAGAGTCACAAATTCTATTTGCTATTCACATCACATCATTGTCCTTTTTTTTATACATCTCACCACACACTCTTCCATTTGGGCCATGATTCAGACATAGGCACCACAATCAGCAAAGAGGGATGAAAAAGAATGTACATTTTACAAGGGGGTTTTTTGTGGGTTTTTGTGTTGTTGGGTGTTTGGTGGTGGTTTTTTGTTTGTTTGTTTGTTTTGTTTGGTTTTTTTTATTATTATTAATCTTATGGAAATAGATGTCAGCAGACTACTGTCAGGGTTGGGGAGGGAAAGGAAGATCTTAGTAATTCCACAAGAATACATCAGGAAGGAAACAAGACAGACCAAGTCACATTAGAAAATTAAATAAATAAGAACCTCGAAGACCACTCAAGTTAATTACCCTCAGAATATCTCATTCTTAAGTCTATATACATCTAATAAAAATAGAAAGGGTGCAACATAGGCATTTCTAAAATTTTTACAAATCATGAGACCTACTGTACAGTCTTTCAAGGAAACCTCATCCTGCTGTTTACAGAAAGTAGAGAATAAATGCTGTCCCCTATCCTTTCCAGGGAACTTGGGCATCACCAAGTTGAGCTAGACAGAAGTCTTTTGGAGACTACAAGAATGGGGTATCACACAAATAAAAGAAATAAAACCTCTGAAAAAATTAAGCCCTTTCTGGCGGTTGCCTGAAATATTTGTGCAGTTTTGACAATATTTTGCCCATCTTTACTGCAGAAATGGCTATCCCATTTTGCACACCATGTGCAGAACAACATTAACTATGTGAGTGACCATCACAGGCAGAAAACATGACATGAGAGATGGATGTTTGGCATCTGACAGCACCAGAAAGCAGCAGAGTCTGGTCTGAGCAACCTTGATCCACAGGTTTGATCGTATTGACTCTACTCCCTCCATATTTCTGTCCCCACCAAACAAAATTTGCGAGATACTAAGGGCAGAAAGAAAAAGTGATTGTATCACATCAATGATTTGAGCAAGAGAATTCCAGCATTCTCTTATGTTTCATGGATATATTTAAGATTCCCTTCATTGGAATATCTCGAGACCACAAAAAGAGCTTGCAAAAGACTTGTACCAGCTCAAATACATACATTTGTGTATGCACCTCTGAATATCACAAGTAAAGCAGATAAAAGCAGAAGTCCTTTAGTTCCACCATGGTTTCAATCTGTGTTTTCCTTGTCATTTTCATGCTATAAAAAAGTACGAGGCAAGATCAAATTTCAATGTTCAAGTTTCCCTAAAAAGAAGCATACTACGGTTTCCTGAAACAAAAAAAAAAGTTAAATCCAGGGAGGTGGGTTGTGAATAACAGAGGTCCTAGGACAGGTTGTTTTATTGATCAGAGGAACACTTAGAAGGGGAGGCCACATCAATTCCATTGAACTAACCCAAATCTTATGGTAAGCAGGGAGATGTGTCGGGGGCTTTCCCCAACATTCAGGTGGTTTCAGGGTCCTTGCTCCCCTGCACAGCTCCGAGCCAAGCCGAAGGAAGAGACGGAGTTCTCAGGTTTAGATTTTTCAATGTTGCATACTTCGTTTATTGTTTCTTATCTTACAATTTTCTCAGAGTCCGACAAGATGTTCGCAGCTGCATGGATTCCTCACGTCTCCCCCCGAGCTCAGTTGTCCTTATCTTTTATACTAATTACTACATATTTCTTGTTTACTATTTCTTACCAACGTCTATCACTATTACTAAAAAGGTCATCTTTACTTTGACCCAATCCTTACTAACTACTTTGTGCCACGTCAATGCAGCAATGGAGTGAGGTCGAAGAAGAAGGAGAAGAAGAAGGAGACAACGCCCTAGATTCTCCATCTTGTCCCCATTCACTTCAATGCTAGGAACCTAAAATTACTATTTTCTCACCCTGTGATAAGCTAAACTACTATTTTTTCACATTCTTGTGGCCTGTAAACCTTCTCTCAGTGTAGGAAGTTTTTCCCATGGACAGAAATCAAAGCCAGTGTCTCTCTGAGCTCTGGGCTGGGGTCCCAGACCCCCCTGCCCAGGTCCCTGACCCTCCAGGGCAACCAAAGGAATGCCCTGGACTCCAACAGAGATGGAGGCAGGTGAGCATCCTTTGAGATGGCCTGGGGTATCCCATCCCCTCTGAATGTTCCCTTCCCAAGGACATCAGCCTCCTGCAGGTTTCTCACCTCTCACATCCTCATAGGAGAAGCCTTACATAGGACACCTGACCTATATTCAGGCCATGTAAATAACTACTGCCTGTCGATGTGTGCATGATCACTTTAGGTATTAATTTAGGTGACTTAATGAGATGAATGTGTCCTCACCTCCTTCCTCACTATATTCAAACAGAGCCCAGACACAAGTTTTTTCACTCATACAATGTTACCCTGACAACAGAGCATTTTCATAACTTTGCTTGCATTACTTAGCCTTTAAAAAATGACAAGTGAAAGAGCCACAAGTACTATTCGCATGTAACTGTTAATCAGGCAGGAGCTACTACAATCAAATTTTGCTGAGTTTGTCTCATTTGGGTAGACTTCTAGACAGCAAATAAATCCCTGGAAAAAATTTTAAATGCTCTAAATGAGTGTCCAAACTAGTAGTCCAGTCTCTAAGCAGAGCCCCAAAGTTCTGAGAAACCATTTTTTTCTCATAAACTAGCACCATGCTAATATAATATTACTACTTTGTCATCGAGATTGTGACTGAAAAATATTTGGGTACAAACACCCACACAGATGATGCAAGTGAAAAGTTAAACATGCCAACAATATTCTTGGAACAATTTGGATTACAAAAACATCTCGGTCCAGTGACTGTCTACAGGAGACGTCTATTTCATGTATTAGTATCTGAAAGGTTTGTTCACCTTGCTGGCTTTCACTTTGTTCAAGTTTTGTTCTGTTAGTTCAAGTTATGCCATTCAAAGGCTAGAAAATCCTTTCTAGCTTTGGAAAGAGCAGGGAGATTAACATTGGAAAGGTGAACAAAAATTAAAAGCAACAGACCAGCTGCAGCTGGTAATGAAATCAAAGCAGTTTTTTATCTGAATTCATTAAAAAGTTCAGAACTGTTTCCAGCTAACTGGAATTTTGTGTTTTCTGCCCATGAACCCTAAAATATGCTGTGGTGCAATAGGCAAACTTTTTTCCTTTCCGGCTGATTTATTTATGTGACACCAGCATTCAGAGATGCTAACATTTTCTAGTACAGTGTCAGTCACAGACATCTGCTACACAGGGAGGAAACACTTCTCCTGGAATTGCTTCCCCAGGTCCTCCTGGCAGATTCAGTGAATCCAAAGGCTTTTAACTTTTATAAAGTCTACACCAGCAGGGCTGAAACACAAAGGTGTTCAAAAACTTCTGGAGACATCACCTCAGAGGGAGCACAAATAATTGTAGCGCCCAGTGCACCAAACCCCGCTGTAGAGTTCTGACTGTACCTCTGTGAGAGAGCTGCTCCAGGATGATCCTCAGGTGCTGCAGAGCAGGGGCTGAAATGTCATATTTATAGATGTCTATTACCGGCACTCGCTGACATCTCCCAAATATTCCATCTGCAGGGAAGAGAAAAAAGAAAAGGAAAAATACACATTTCGTTTTCTGAGAGGAAGAAGGGCGTGATGAGATGCGCATTTCCAATGCATCCTAATTATATACTGAAGGAACCTTTTAAAAGACACTTTAAAAAGTTATCAAAGGACCACTGAAGTCATGAGACAGGATATTTTCTATCAAAAGAAATAAATACTGGAAAGAATATTAGTTGGAGGAATATCCCATTTTGTGAGATAGGCATACAGTTTATTTTATAGAGTATTTTCAAACTTCTGCTTCCCAAATCTTTAGAAGTCAGTCTTCTTTACTGACAATTCGGTGAGAGAAAACCTTAATGTTCAATGCCTGTGTTGCAGAGGAAAAGTGCAGCACCCAGAAATATAAATATTAATTTTCAGAAACTATGGTGGATTTGCTGAGACATATTTAATGCGGGAGCTGTGTTAGGCATTGGTAAATGAGAACTGAATCCATAATGGCTAGTAAAGGCTCATTTCAAGAAGTACCCTCTAATGAATGCAATAAAAGAAAGCTCCTCACAGAACAATGAGATATTAATGTGGCCTAATTTATTTAGCTCCATTCCATTTGTCTGAAATGACAGACTCTTCTCATCAATGTCTTTTCAAATCACACCTTCTAATTAATTTAGCTTCTTATTAGTCTTTATTTAGAGAATTGTTCATTTTGAGGCAAGCTTCCTGTGTATGTGTGGGAGGAACAGGGAGTTCAAACATTCAAATTACCTTTCTCCCTTTCATACAAAAGCCTAATTCAGAGTCTAGGTGCTTCACATACAATCTGACCATCTGCAATTCTGGGTCTCTGAGAAAGAAAGTGGTTTCATTTATTGTTCAAAATAGTTCTCTTCTATATAGTGATCCAAAGGAAGCAATTTAAATGCAACAAGTTTAATTAGCAAAATATTCTACTGCAATCCTAGTTTTAACACACTAATTACTTCTGCTCTGATACTACATCTATGCTCCAAAAGGAGAACTACATCAGATGAGCAGAAAATAAGGGTAAGCATTAATTTGCAAATGTCCATTACTTTCTGTGCTACTTCACAGAGCTAAAAGACTACAAATGGGAACTACTGGCCCAGCTGTTCACTAAACACAAATAATGGCCTAAAAGAAAGTAAACCAAACCAGGATGCAGAAAAAGGGCATTATTAGCCCTCACTGTTAAACACAAATACCTCATTGAAATTAGCCAACTTTTTCTTTCTTCGCCTTTCCAATCCTCCTGTCACTTACAACTGCCAAATTAAGTTAATTCAAATTAAAACCCTACATCTGAATCTAATTTTGCAATTGGAAACTAGGTTTAATTTGGAAACCACATAGACGGATATGGTTTGGTTTTCTGACATGCAAAGTGAAAAGCAGCCTAACAGCAGATTAAAATATTAATCTCTGTTTAAAAACCTGCTGCAGTTGAATATAAGCAAAGTATATAAATATCAGTCAACTTGTAAATGGATGGATAACAGGAATAAGGTTTTGATTCAGAAAGGAACAGAAGAACATCTCAGTGTTTAGGAACAAGATTGTTCAAAATGAAACATAATGTGAAACAGCCTGTTCTATTTTGGAATACCACCATTACTGGCTACAAACCATTAGGACAAAAACTATGTTTACATAAACAACAAATATTCCATGAAATTTTGAGAGATAATATACCTTAAAAATAATTCTAATCTTATTTTAGAATCCAGAAAAGCATACACATTCAGCAAAAATGAAAGATTTTTGTATTAAGTATCATTTAAGGATATCTCCATGGAAGCAAAAGACTAGTCACTCACAAACTCTAAAAGAGACCAAACCATTTTCCTAAACTCAGAGTTTTCAGAAACCTTCAGCCTGCTTAGTTTGAATAGAACAAAACCCATTTAAATTCAAAAAATTAACAATTAGCACATGAGCCTGAGCTTCATTATACAATCTAGCCAAAAACACTGGGACTGCTTAGGGAGAAACTGCAAGTTACTTTGGCTTTTGTACTGGAAATATGGGCATAATAAGCTTTGGAGGGGCTGCAACCACAAATAGCACTGGGCTCTGCTAAATGCAGCACGGGGAGAGTGAAGCGAGAGCAGAATGCCCCAAGGAGAGGTTGGCAAATACCAGCTCTAAAATACAGAGGATCTTTGTGCCGGGGATTACAGTTGGACTGGAATCGTGCAAATAATACATTTCATAGTTCAGCTGCTTTTTCTGAAAAAGTTGGAATTTTCCGAGATTTTTCTGTTTGCTTCGTGCTTTCTTTTTTTGGTTTTGGGTGTGTTTTGGCTTTTTAAATTTATTTTTTATTTTTACTTAATAAGGTTTCTGTAGCAAGATATAAGACCTAAAAACTTCAATTTAAGTTGGGCATTCAATTTTCAGGGTGTCTTTTAAATAAACTTGCTTTCAATTACACAGACTGCAGGGGAAGAAAAGGCAAGGGAGAGCCATTCTACCAGGAAAAATTGTCAAAGGTGCCCCTCTTTTGCTTTCAAGAAACCTAAAAGGCAGCTGTGGGGTCAGAAATGGCGTAGGTCCAGCACAAAGCTCATTTTTACTTTTTTACTTAAAAAAAAGGTTAGATTAAATTAAATTAAATTGCAGCTAATGTTTAAAATGCCCAGCTTAGTCTGCCATGAACTGTCCCAGCCACTGCGGTATTTACAGCAAGTCAGTACATGGTGCATCTTTCTGCACCCTGATGTGCACCCAGCTGGCCTCAAACGGCGAGAGAAATGCCCAAAGCTGGGTATAAAGCAAAAAAGGAAGTGGGAAAGCTCCCAGATCAGATTTTACAGTAGATGTATCGGGGCAGAGGAAGTTCAAAGAGAGAGATGTTTTAATAACAGCATGCTCTATATGCCTATAGCTGCTGAGAGTGTGTTCATACTGAACTTCCATTAAAGTTGTGTTAGGAGAGGGATTGTAACACACAAAGGACACCTGCACTTTACACAAGCCCAGACTGAGGGAAGGTTCAGACTGATCAATAGGGACACATGTTTGCTATTAAGCTGTTATCATTTGCTGTCAGCAAAAAGTAGAAATTTCCATAATAATATCTTAAAAGTTACACTTAGACCTGGAAAAATCTGCATTAACAGGATACTCATGTTGGCTCTTAGACAGCTGCTAGAGTTGTTTTCAAAAAGAGAATAAACTAGAAGACTAATACACCCAATATACCCAAGGAAACAGTGAAATGCTTCTTTATCCATTTGGCTCTTTTGCTGATAGGCTTAATATTTGATAAGAAACACAAACATAATTTTTTACAAGCTTTTATTTAAAATCTTGAATTTTGACAAATATTTATATACTAAAGAGTTAGATGCTAAGATTAAAAGACAAAAATTTACTGTAACTCAGGTGCCCAGTAAGACCTCAAATAGTGTCAGATGTCTTTTACTACAGACAACAGTCTGGAGCATAGTATGCATATTTACACTGAATATTTATCAACTTCTAGTAAAAAAACTTATAACTGATAGATTAAACCATAAGCAAGTCAAAACACAAGCTCTGGAAGGCTGATTGTTGAGAGAAGTTTAAAAGATAATAGAAAACACCCATCATTATTCATTATTATTGCCCATTTGTCATGAATTAGTGCATATTTATGACCTCCATTACCTACTGAGGAAGTACCACATTACATTTATGATTGACATCCAGGTACTGAATTATGTAAAAGGAGACCACAAAAACCTATAGTTTGAAACAGTTTTGAGGAGTTGATTGCACCAGTTTATTCACTTTGTAAAGGAGATAGGCATCAAATGCTTAAGAGGTACTAATAAAATCTTTGGAAACTTGGGCTGAGTGACAACCTTCACCTTGAAGGCAGCACCATCTGTGGGCAGCTGATTCATTAAATTCTTTTTAGGCAGTCTTTCCTCAAAAAAAAACCCCAAAGCAAACAAAAAAAATCTGTATTTAATAGATGTGTGCAATAAAGAAGCTGTCCTTGGCAAGAGAAACAAATCCCATCCTGGAGGTATGGCTAATCTGGTGACTGAAATTAAGAAGTATCCAAGACATGGCACAGTGTTGAATAATACCAGCAAAAAAGAGAATGAGTTCTTGTTGAGTGTCTTTTGCTACTGAACAAACGCATGAAGACCGGTAGAGACCCTGGAGTTTGTCTGCAGGCAGCTGGAAGCTTGATATCTGTAAATTAGAAGAATGTGCTGTGCAGTAATTAATTATTTAGATCTGCATGCAGTGAAACTTTCACATGGCACTGACAAATGACCTTTGCAAAGGAGCCTTGGAGCAGATGCTTTGAAGCACCTGGTTCTTCTGCTCTTCAAACTTCCCTCAGCAGCCAGGAAGGAGCAGCTCCCCAGACAGTGTCAGTACTCACACACCTGGGCCAACCAACTCTTCAGCTTCCTGGCACTGATTACCTGACAACTGTTAGCAAATCAAAGTAAAGCTTTGTATAAAACTCAAGTTTTTCCCCATACTGCAGTCATTGTGCTTTGTTCCTGTGTTATGTAGAAAAGAAAGTCCACAGGCCCAGTGGTGTGTCAAATGGCAACTTCTGCCACCTTGGACTGCATCGTTTGTGCTCTTGCAGTTAATGAGAGAACCAGCTATAAGGTATTCAATGGGCATCATTCTCCAGCAACTTAACCTTCCATAAGTAAAAAAAAAAAAAAAAAAAAAAAAAAAAAAAATCCTTTCTTCTCACTGAATATGGGCATCACACTACTTCTTCTGGCTAGTGGTTTAAGGTGCTATAAGGTCCAGGACTAATAAAAAGGTCAGTGTTACAGCCCACAGTTAGAGCCTGAATTGCCTACTGGAGAAATTAAATCCTTTTCCAACGGGAAGCATATTTGCATCTCAAAAGTCTCAAGACACTGAACTTCAAGGTCACAGATGTCAAACGTTTTGGAAGAATGAAGGAGATTGTTGCAGTATTTTACTCTTCTCTCCTTGCTGTTTTCCACAGTATGGAGTTTGTTTACAAAATCTCTTTTCAAAAATTAAAAAGAAAAAAATCAAATGTTACTGTTCCTTGAAGGGGATTTAAGTCGTATGCCAGGAGGCTTATTTCCAAAGATATAGTCCGCAAATCCACATTCAACATTTACAAGTAAGGCCTTCAGCAAGGAACCTATTTTTTATATTCCATCTTTTAAAAAAGAGATTTGTTCATCATTTATATCTCTACTTTTATATTCACTTTACAAGCACAGTTGTGATAATACAGACAGAGCAGCAGTGGCTTCTCCAGCGCCATTTCTCATCCAATGTTTTGAAAATGTTGAGTCCAACAGCAAATCCTGCAGCGGCCGAGCAGCAAAGCTGCGGTTGCACTCAGGGGGAGCTGCACTGCAGCAGCCCTCCGAGGGACACCCTCCCCCTGCGCGACTTTTAAAACCTTCCTGTCGTTTTATTTTGCTTATCTCCGCAGCCCTTGGCTGTTTTCCTCAGCGGCCCTTGGTGATTCCCGTTTCGGAGCAGTAATAGTGGCATCTAGCGGACAGGGATCAGTCCTGGAGCACACGCTGCTCACCTCCTGAGTTCACTGCCCCCGGAGCCTTTGGCATCATCCCAACACAGAGCCGAGCACTTCAGCCACCCTCAACACACGCCGTCCTTCCCTATCCTAATGGCCGACAGGAAGACTTTAAGGCAGCTATTTAAAATTAAGAGAGATGATTTTAAAATTAAAGGCCATGACATTTGTTTCTAGAAGTAAAGCGTTATAAAGTAAGGAAAGTGCATTGAGACTGTTTAACAAGAGTATGTGGTGGCATTCTGCTTTTGCTGCCGTGTGAGGCACAAAGCATTATGCAATAGAAGAAAATCTTCAATTTCAAGCAAATCACAACATATTTTTGTAAATTTATTTTGTAAATATAATAGAAACACCATAAAAGCAGAAAGCAATGAAGTAAGACATTCTAAACATGGTTGTTGGTTTTTTTTTTTTTAATCCAACCAAAAAAGTGCTCTGCAGTGGATAACTAAGAGTCTAGTAAACCCACTCTTCCTCAGTTACTGAATAAACTGCTGCCTAGAAGGCAAAGGTAACTTTAATAAAATTCTGCTGCAATCCAGATCACCTAACAGCACTATAAAAGAATTCCAACAAGACTTAATGCCTCTTCTCAACTCTCTGGACCCAGATATGTAAGGAAAAGGGTGGATAGCGGGTCTACTTTGAAAAATTCCTCAAACCTAAAACACCCGAATATTTCTGCTGATTGAAAGAATCGGGTAGGATGTTAGTGAGTATGAAAGTCATGATATATGCTGATATTAAAAGATAAAAGCTAACATTAACAGCAGCATTAGTTAGCTGTTGTGCAAATACTGTGATAGGGCTGGGATTTGCAAAGCTCCAAGTCATTCTGAGGTATGAATAGTTCCTCTGGGCATTACAGTCCCCTTGTCTCAAGGAGTAATTCCGACTGCAAGTTCTGGAGGACTCAGTCTTTCCTTAAAAAAAAAGATTTAATCTTCAACAGAATAGAAATATAATTTCAGCAACTATTTCTCTGTTAACCTGCTAATTTAAGTGGTGGATTATACAGTCCTAAAGCAGTATGCACACTTACAGATTTTTTTTAAGTTACAACAGAAATATGTAAATTGTAGAGAAACTAACTAAAAAATCCTCAGTACAGCAAAAGGAGGGAAGGAAAGGCCTGTGAAAAACTGACTTATAGGCTAACAAAGCAAGAGGACAGCAGGTTTGCCATGAAGGAAGTGCCGCCTGCTTCCAAAAAGCCCCTAAGTTATTCAGCTAAGAGAATGAGAGGTCCAGATTTCAATGCCTACTTTATGTGATTCAGAGCACAGAAATGAAGCTCAGCCTTAACAGGTCGTACTTATGCCTTGCAAACATCGAAATAATGGCCATGCCTTGGAAGGAGAGGGCAGGGGGGACTTTAAGGAAAGGAAAAAGTAGAGATTAAAAGAACCCAAGTCTTCACATTTTGCTGCTAGAGCTAATGTTCAAGTAAATGCTTCAATAACTTGGTGCTGCTTAAAGAACCAAATTTGAACTTTCCACAGCTTAGGTAACTACGTGGCATGAAGGTTATATTTTTGGCTCTGTGATGAGGATAATAAAGGATCAGAAAACGGTGACTGAATCAACATCTTCCACATCCGGATAACCACTGCAGTCTGTGAGCCAGAGGAACCATCTGCCTCTAATTTTGATCAGAGGCAAATCCAGAAAGCCTTTGAGGAAAAAGCCCAAGAACTTCTAACTGTAATATGCTAAGAGGCCTTTTCTAAGTAAAACGATGCCTACAGTACTAACTGTGATGCTTTTAAGAAAAAAGAGCTTGCAATCAAAATCCTCTGAGCAGCAACTCCCTGTCTGGTCGATACTGGTAGTAAAGAGAAAAGGAAGGAAAGATTTAAACATATAATCCTCCTCCAAGAGGATAAATACTTTAAATTCAAGTATAAATCATGTATTAGTAGACTTACAATAAAACTATCTCTTCCTTTAACATGTTTAGCCACCGGACTGCAAGATTAACATGTGGGTTTACCATACACTGCTATCTCAATACTGAGACATCTAAGGCATCTGCCCTAGCCTAGTTAGAAAAAGCCTTTTTTTTCCTAGAAAAAAGACAGAATACTGCATCAAATTCTGACCACATCATTATCTGAAAGATACAAATAAACTAGAGAAGTTCAGAGACTAATGAAAGAAAGGAGGCAGTCACAGGGAGCCTTAGAGCACTGAACTACCTGATTCTCTACAAGACACACTAAACATTTATACAACCTGGTTGATTAATTATTTATGACATTATTGGGAGAAATAGAGTGAAAAGACATGAACATTCTGAATCAGAACAAGTTTGAAGCAGGGAGAAACTATTCTGGAGCTATTCAGCTCCCTTCTGGAAGTGTAATGGAGCTTCTATTGCTTGCACTGTTTAAAATTAAGCCAGAGCAACAAAGAATGATGAAACATTAACAAATCTTTTTTTTTTCTTTTTTCTTTTTTTTTTTACACAGTATGCATTTATGAACAGAGGTTACTAGAGGGACTAAGAATTTATTTATGGAATCAATGAAATGCAAATATACTAATGCTTATTTATGTGTAATAATTTTCCAAGTATCACTGAGATGTACTTCAGTCACTTCAAGGATCCCCATTACATTTTTGGTTGGTGCCAAGAACCACTTTGGTGCTGGCAATGTCTTCACTGTGTGATCAGACTGTAGCTGCTCTTGCATCTGTATTCCCAAGGCAAAAATAACTGCAAGGAAACACGTTCAACAAAATACATTTCTGCATTAATTTTAATTTCATATTAAAAACAAAGTAGTGAAAGTTTTAACTTGTCCTAAGTGCCAAGAGCTTGTATTTTAAGAGTTAGTTATTATCTGTTTGCAGGAGACGCTGTTCTCATGAAAACATGACTAATGACCATTCCATTCATATTCACCATCTGCAGTGTGTAATAGAGCAAAGTGGGTTTATTTCTGTCCTTTGCCAAACTAGAAGCTTTCTAGATCTTTGCAGGACAATATTTATTGAGACAGCAGATTGCTTTTGTAAGCTGTGTTACTGAATTTATTCCTAAACGGATCTGACTTCAGACACGCATGGAATTTTAGCAATAAAGATCTCCATCTTGTTCCCTAGCTGCAAAATATTAAAAACAATTTGGAAAATTATATTATGTGAACCTGAAAATATCAGCAGAAAAAAAAAAAAAAATCAGTCCTTTAGGGAGGGGAGGGGAAATCCTTATAAACAAGGATAATTTCAGAGTGCTGCACCCTGTGGCCTGATAAAAACTGTTTGCAGGTATCTCAGAATTCTTTACACCTTGTTCAAGTCTCACCTAGGCCTACAGAAGCCACTGCACATCAAGCTGCCTCTGGCAGCCTAGGCTTGGGCGCTGGGACAGCCAAGCACCTCACTCAAACTTTGACATCAGGATGCCAACACTTTCAACTGAACCGTTTGAAGAACCTGAAAAATCGGACGGTTTTCAAGAAAACTGTGCTCTGAAATAGCTAAATGTGATGCTACACACCTCGGATCACCATCAGAAGCTGCATCCAGAGAGTTATTTGTTACAACTAATTAGAGGTCCTGACACAGCTTTCCCCCAACTGTGTGCCAGACCCAGAGCACTGCCTGCAGCTTTGCTAATGGCAACAGGTGAAGAGCAGCACATGTTATTGTTCTCTTTGCCTGATTCAAACCCCAGTGTGCAGCCCGAGACAATGTGAGGGCAAAAACACAAAGAGGCTTTGGGGATATATATGAACATAACAGCAATAAGTGGGAAAAAGGAGGTGACATCATTCAGTATGCAGCATTGGTAAAGTCAGTATGGGCATGCAGAGCTCTGGAGAAAAGAAATCTGAAGATGAATGATAAATTTTGGGAAGAGCGTTGAGAGGAGCAAAGGAGATTATTTATGGGCTGGAAAAAGCCCTAAGGTGCAATGCCTTTTCCAGCACAGAAGTCTCCAGCACAGCAGATGATCTTTTGTCTCCCTAAGTAAGCCTGCAGACAGATTGAACGATATGGGAACGGGGATCAGGGACAGGGCTGGGAGCAGTTTCAGAAGTATTCTCCTCAGTTTTGTGTGCCACGATTCAAAACAACTTTTAAGACCAGCAATATCTGAAATTATTATAAGAGGGGGTCTGAAAAGCAAGACTTCTTTTGCTTTTGCAGTGGGTATAGAGACCCTTCAACAGATGTGATATGTGCAACTCCCAATTGCTTCCCAATTAACTCACAGAATACATACAACTCACATAAAATACTTACATTTCTGCATACTTAAAAGTTGTAATGGCCTTTTTAAAGTACTGCATGCAATTAAAACCCATTCTTTGACTGGACTTTGGGGGCTGGATTTAAGCTGCTCACACCCTTTGAATATCCTGCAATTGGAGTGGTTAAATACAGAAGTTGTACACTCAGCACATATACTTAAAAGATGATAGAATAAATAAAAATAATTTTGAACAAAATATTCATGCTACAAAAGGATGAAAAAAATGTTCATCAAAGATACAAAATAAAAAACTTGGAAGACAGGACTTTAGAATCAGCAAAATTAACCACTGAAATAATATTTTACTAATGAGCATCAAACTGTATCTTTCTAAATGTCTTCCTGATACTATATTGCTTATGGGTGCCAGATTCTTGATTGGAGTAACAAAACCACACAGAAAATATTAACTCTGTTTGCTGTCATTTCCTCCATTCCAGCAGAAGCCATCACTGTTTTTTAGTATGTTTTGATAGATCTAACAGAAAGGGGCTGCAATCCTACGTGAAGGGAAATGCCTCTATCCAAAATCTAGTATTCTGAAATTTCTGCTGCATTATTGAAAATAATCAGACACATTTGAATAATACTGCTGAACTTATGACATTTATTAGATGGATAACTATTCACTTTTCCAAAGCATGTCAACTCAGAGTTTCACTGTTTTGTCAGTGGTTTTCCACTCCCCACTTATCCAAAAACCAGCCCTGCCTATGCTGCTGTTCTGGCCAACAGAGAGGTTTGCAATGGGCCAGCCGATACGGGGTGGTGGTGTGGATGTCACCAGAGACCTCCCCAAGGTCAAAAACACAAACAGAACTGCAGACTCACTTATGAAAGCAAAGGGATAAGCCAATATTTTTGAAATGGGAAAGGAAACAAATGTAAATCTTGAGGAAGGAAAAAGTCACCAAATTCTCTCCCTAGTCGTATTTCATAACTAATTTTTGAGTCAGTAACAATGCTTCTGTCATGAAATGTCATGAAAGATTTCTAAGCCATGTACAGAGTGAAGCAGATTTAGATGTACCCAGATGTTTTTGTTTCATATACAACAGCATTTTCTCCTAGAGACATCAAGTGAAATAGTGAATTTTTATTTTTTAATCCAACTTTTGCATGCCTAGTAGCTGCAGTAATTTTACTTTGTAGCTCATGTGTTCTTTCAATGTCACTGAGAACAGCAGCAAGAGACAACTGCTATGAATATTTGCTACTACCTTCAGTGTAGCCACGGGACATCCCATTTCTCTCAGGTCCGGAGCACCACCCTTTCAAACAAAAATGTTTGTCCCTAAGTCAAGGAGCTGCAGTCCATAAAACAACCTGCAAAATTTTAATGAACGCAAGATTATAGCGTCAGCACCCGAAGTGTTTTGCACAAATTTCATTTGCCGCAAAGTTCATATTCTGCCCAAACCACTGACTGCTGTCATATTTGGTGCAACTTGTTATGGGTGGAAAGATAAGCAGCAGGGCAGCAAAAAGAGGAGGTTTATCTCTGGCAGCTAATCTCCTCAATCAACAGCACTCAGCTCTGCTTAACAGCCGTTGCCAAGGAACGGGGACCAGCTTTTCTTATCGGCTTCATAATGTTTCATTGACTATTCAGACTAGAATAGAAAGCTGTGACACTCAGGGTTATAAGCAGCACAAAATGAAAATGGCATATTATGTGGTGTGAAGAAGAGAAGTCTTTTAGCCCTCACCTTATCTGGACAGTGACTGTTACTCAGGAAAAAAAAATTTAAAAATCATCTATCATTTTCTGCTCTGCTTATTTTAATATCACAAAACAAACAGAAAAATATACCTACACAAATAAGATTACTTTTTTTTAACATTGTTGGCAGGTCCTCAGCAATTCACTGACATCACTGATACCTCTTATGCAGAAAGACAAGGGTTGTATAGATCCCTTATTACATTACTGAAAAGCAAGTGTTGGCTGCTTATTCTAAAGCTATGGCAATGCTTTGAGGGACTTCTCACAGGAGCAGGGATGTTCCTCAATCCTTCACAATCACAACCAGAATACGAAAATCCCTGCAAAAGCGTCAACGTTTCTTTTACAGTATCACTGCTCTTCTCTCCTCTCTTCATCTCTGCATAGATTTTGATTTTCAGGCTGAATATTGATACTCTTCATGTACTTGAACAGGATTAAAAAGGCCTTATTGCATCTCTTCTGATTATGAATTTTAAGTATAATAACCTTTCCTGAGTATCTGGTTACTAAAATTTAAATCTGGGGCCATCCAGATTCAAGATGAATTGTAACTGTCATTGTATTTTCATTTTATAATCAGCATATACAGAATTATATCATTATCCACCACAGGAAAAAGTGGTAAATAAGTAAAAGAAGATGCTTAGACACATTCACTGCATCAGAATGAATCACCTAATGAAGTACATCCAAAATTAGAAAATAAATTTGTTTACCTTTATTCTACCCCAATGAATGACTAACCATGCTCAAGGTTACATATCCAGAAGGCTATGAGCCCTCCTATTTATAGATGTCCAGAAACTCAAAGGAATATCCTGGAACAAATTTTACAGTCACAGACTTCTCTGCCTTTCACACAAAGCTTAGGTATGGACTTAAGGCAAATATTCATAAGCATTTAAGGCTGCAAGTACTTCTGAAGGATGTCAAGTTACCCAGTCTCTTCCTGTATAAGCTCCAATGCATCCAGTTACTATTAAAGATATGCCTAAATTTCCATTTATTGCAAGCCTCCCAGGGGCTACTGGGAAGGTTTTTATGCTTAAACATAACTACTTGCTTAAGCAATTGTCTTTACTGAAGCCTCAGACTAACACGGTTCTCTCACTTTTCCACAGTTTTAGGAAAAAAATGCAAAAAAATGACAAGCATTGCAAAATGCTTCTAGGATCATACCACACCCTTCAGGAAATGTTAAAGCTTTGCATTAACACAGAGACTGTGGGATGAAGATGTACTGAGGTAGAAACACACTTTTTTTGGCACTGAAGCTTCCTCTGCAGATCTGATTTCAAAGCATGGACCATGCTTGAAGTGTTTCGTGTGGTGATGGTACAGTGGGATAGGACTCTGAGCCCTCACATTCAGGCTGGGATAGATGAATTCATTTCACAAAGGCATCATTTCAGTGACAAATAACTTCTGAAATATCCTCCCAAAGCTCATCACACTTGTACTAGTAAACCTGCAGTTTTATCTAGACAACGTCCTTAAGTTATCTGGTGCAAGCTTCTCAACTTCTCTACTTCATTTCCTTCCATTTTTTACTATTAATGAGAACAGAAAAATTTCAAATAAGAGAAAGTATTCTTTCTAATAACAAAGGCAGCATTTCTACTCACTGCAAATAGCCTGATTTTTACAAAGTGCTTTTAAGTCTGACACATCTTACCAACCCTTGCGTAAGAGATTGGACAAGTAATTTAAAGGTGTATTTGTGACAGATTTACTCCATAGATACCAAAGAGGCACATGCTGTAGGTGAATTGGCTAAATTAAAATCTAAGTCAAGAAATGGAAGAGATACCTGCCTTGATAAGAATAAAAGCATGAGGCTGAGATGACTGGATTAACCATAAAAAAAAAAACAAACTCAAAAAAATGTAATGGATTCAGCCATAGCTGAGGTGCTTCTATCAGTTTGCATCCATTTTGGCTTTTCAGCTAATAAACACTAAGAGAAGGTGCTACACTTATTTCAATTTGCTTGACTACAATCATAAAGTAAGAGAAGATTCAAGTAGAGAGGTACTGGATTTTCTTCTATCAGTCAAATAAGTAAAAACAATAGATTCAAATTTATGATTTATCATTAATTGAATATATTTGAAATTAGTGCTATTTAAATAATTTGGGTTTATTTATGTTTATTTTTTGGTGTGAAACACCAAAATACGTTTCCAAACATTTTCACTTCACAGCACTTCCATCAAGATACATAAACCATAGGGGAAAAAAACGAAACTATGCACATCGTTAATTTTGGTTCTTCAGACTTTCGTTTTTTGCACTGAGGCAGAGAGTGACTGTGAAGATCTTGGTCATGGACAGCTGACAAGCTTCATTGGAAGCAAATGACGGTACAGACTGAAAGAAGCAGGATGTGCTTCATCTCTTCATCTTGGGTTCCATCTTGGGGCCAAGTGCTGTCATGTAAGGATGGATACTTCCCGAAGTTGCTTTGTAAAATATTGCTACCAGAAAAACAACTAATTCTCTTGCAGTTCATGAAGAGTATCATATCTCAAAAAATCCATTTAAATTTCTTTGAATAATGTATAATTGTCCCCTTGCTCCTGTGCCGTATCAGTAGTGACATTCCATTTGAACATTCACATCAGGATCCCTAAGGGTCAGGTCTTAGAAGCTGAGCACTTAAGGAGCAAAGGAATAAAAAATATCAGATAAGCACAGACATGGAGATTCACAATTTTGTGTGTGCATAAAATCAGTCACACAGGTTGTGTGCAGGTAAATATATGCAAATGCATATATGGGAAACATTTCTACATTCTACCATGGAAGTTAGGTAGACCAAAATCAGGGCAGAGGTTTCTGCTATTGTTTTGATGTCTATCTGTTAGAGTTTCAGTTCCAAAACTGGAATTTTAAAATTCCTGTTGTGTTGTTTCTGTCCCTTCACAGTTTTGGTATCTGAAGTAGAGAAAGGGGGGAAGGAATTGGTTGTATAGAAACTTATACTACTAAACAGAGAATGGAATAAAAATTTTGCAAAATAATTTGGAAAAAAACTTACTTCAACTTGAGTGCAAAATATTACACTAAAACCCAACAGTAATTACAGAGATATATAGTTTTCACCCAGATCCATCACTAGACATCATTCAAGCAGCAGCATTAGAAGTGCCCTCCTTTTACCCACAGGCAATACCTTATGCTAAGCTGCCTCCCTATATTTAAGGAATTGATTTTAATGGCACTCTGGGTTTATATTTCTTTTTTGTTGTTGTTCGGTTGGTTTTTTGTTTGTTTGTTTGGGGTTTTTTTGTTTTGTTTTGTTTGGGGGGGGTGTTTTGTTGTTTTTGGGTTTTTTGGTTGGGTGTTGTTTTTTTGTGTGTGTGTGTGTAAGAAGGCTTCAGAATAATTTCTACAAAACCAACATGGATCATCTTTAATTACTGCATTGCAACCATGGCTATTTAAAAACCCAGCCTCAGCAAAGTAGATGACAAACATTAATGAGCAGTAATGCACACATGGTATTGTAAATGAAAGGATAATGAAAGCAATTTATTTGAAAATTAAAATATGATTAAGAATGGCAGTCTGTTCTAGGACCCAGATGCCAACAGAAAGCAACCAATGTGCAAGCAGACTGTCATTAATTTGGGAACCATACAAAATTGCTTTCATTTCTTTGACAGTTTTTAATATAAAGTATCTTAACTAATAGACAGCACATATACCCTGGAAGCTATAAGACCTATGGAGATTTTTAGAAGAAATTAAGAACAGCACAGGGAAAGTCTCCAAGAGGAGACTCTCCAAGAGAAAAAGAGAGAGGAATACATTTGGAAGAAATTTTCAATTTTAGGAAGGATGAATTACACTCTGTAAAAGTGCCTCTCTACATTGGCTGTGGAGAGCCTGTCAGTTCTTAGCTCACATGGGAATGCCTAAAGTGAGGTCAGGTGAACTCAGAGCAGATGTCCAAAGCAAGTGCTCACATCAGCACCTAAACAGGAACAGGACAAGGGTAAGCCTTAAAAGCAGGTGCACTGACTTAGCTAAATGTATGCAGAGGAGGGCTAGAAGCACTTTGACCACAATACTTTTCTCCTTCACGTGTGTTAAAAAGCCTTTCTGAGATTCTGCATATGTGTTCAGGATCTAAATTGGTTCCATCTGCACGGTGTGGAATCCTAGTTCAAATGTCCATCACTTCAAGGACCTCTGAAATTTTCTCCAAATCGGAATAAAAAATAGCTTGAAAACATGAATTATTATTATTATTATTAAATAAAGTGAAAATGCTCTTATTTTTTGAAGTATGTTCCTACCCCAAGTTGACACTGACAACAGCAAACCACACTCAGAGGACTGCTATTAAGTTGTTGCATATTTAAGCATTCAAATGTGAAAATTTCAACTAAAATAACTTTTTCAGAGACAATACGTCAGATGGGCTTGAGTTCCATGACCAAGTACTAGACTGTATGTCTCCAAGACCTACAATCATATCAGGATGCATGGAAAAATTCATTCAGAATGATTTCTCTGATTAAAGAACAAGTTGGAGCTCTGCTCAACAAAGCCAAAGGACTGCTCCAACCTGAGCCCACTGGTTTTGTTCCAGATGCAGTAGGTCAGGTATGAAACATTTATCAGTCCAGTTTCAGAAATTAAGCATATGTTGTTCGGATAGCTGTTCTCAGGAAGATCAAGCTCCTGCTAAGACACACCTTCTGTTACAAAAGTCCGCTTCATAAATGTGTTAACCTGGACCTAACATAGCACAACCAGCTGCTCAAAACAGATGATTATACCTGGAGTGCTGTGTGCAGCTCTGGGCCCCGCAACTTAAGAAGGATGTGAGGGTCCTTGAATGCACCCAAAGGAGGACAACAAATCTGGGGCAAGAGCTGGAAGGTGTTTCCTATGAGGAGCAGGAATGGGCTTTGGGTCACCCCAAAAGGTGACCTTGTTGCTCTCCACGGCTTCCTGAGGAGGTGAATTGGAAAGGAATGTGCTGAGTTTGTTTCCCTGAGATCCAGTGATGGGATGCATGGGAATGGTTCAAAACTGCACCAGGGAGAGTTAGAGTGGACATTAGGAAGCATTTCTTTGCTGAGAGGGTGGCCAAGCACTGAAACAGGCTCCGTAGAGAGATGGTTGATGCTCCAGGCCTGTCAGCATTTAAGGGGGATTTGGACAATGCCCTTAAAAACATAGTTTGACCTCTTATCAGCCCTGAAGTGGTCAGAGAGTTGGACTGGATGATCCTTGTAGGTCCCTTCCAACTCAAATATCCTATTCTAATCTCCACAGCAGCACAGAATACTCCGCCACTATGAAGAGCATTTTGTTGTACAGCTACTGAAATGCTTGCACAGTGTTCACAAGATATGTATGCTATAGAAAATCAAGGTAATCAGTCAATATCTTCTTTCATTATCCTCCTTCTTGAATGAGATTACACTTTATGTACATAAATCATTTATTCCCCTAACAAAAGACACACCAGAAAAAAACCAAATTTCATCAATATGGCTCCCAAGAAACACTATTTTCCACTCTCTCTAAGATATGAGGAGAGCTTCTTATGCACAGTAAACACAAATCCTCCTATCAAGGATGTAGACTATTGAATGCTGCAGATATATTCCATCCATTTTTGTCCTGGATATTACATAATCGATGTATGTATTACAATTGCTAAAGTAAATATTTAATTATCTACAACAAAACCAGCAAGATTTTAGGGGTAAGGGCTGTACCCCAGCTGAGGTGCACTGATATCTTCTTACCATTAACAGCACAGAGCACTGATATCTTCTTACCATTAACAGCACAGAAAAGACAAAGAAAACAGTTTTATCTTTAGAACTCCTTGCATTAACCAAAGGCTACTCCCTGGCCAGAATAGATTTTCCCCCACATCTTTTTTTTTCTTCTTTCTCTACTTTTGCATTGCCTTAGATATTACTAAATTTCACAAAGATTCCTAGAATTTCCAGCTTCTAATTATTTCTTTTCTGTCAGTCAAGCCAATCACTCATATCTTCTTAAAAACTGCTTCTATCTCTGTTCGGACAATGCCACATTTGGGTAGGTGACAAGGGCTAATCATCAATGAAAATATATAAATAGAACCAATGGCTGCTTAAAACTATATTTTAATCCTTAGGAAATCCACTGGGATATTAACAAAAGATGGTTTTGTCTGCAAAAAGGCATTAACATAGCCATTTATAAAACTAATAGGAAAGCGAGCAGTGCTCCAGTAATAATGAAAGTACACTGCAGAATAACATTATGGAAATAGGATACCAAATTGAAGAATTGACCTTGGGGCCCTGGCTTATCCTGGATGAAGATGACTTGTGAAATGAAAATTTGGCTGTAATTTGCTCTTGCTTTCCCTAAAAGGTTGAAGGCATTTCTATTTCAAATGAATAAAATGACTGTTAATTTCCTAGCATTAAGCAGGATATTCTTAAATATAGTTATTTAAGGGTTTTGAAATATATTTTAAAGTCTTATTCTTAGAAAACTTGAACTGGTTTTCTGTGATTTCTACTAGTCATTTTCTAACAGTTAATTTTTAAATCACTTCAGGGAGAAATGTGTGCTACAGCTGAATTAGTTGGATGCTTAAAGTATCGAGTGTTTATTCTTAGCAGGATACATTGGTCTGAGCAATTGATACTATAAGTGAACATGAAATACAGAACATGAGGATATTCCTTCAAATAATCGTATCACTTTCAAATAATGGTAAAAAATGATAATCTGTTATAGGAGACAACAACAGCTAAAAATATGAGCTTAATAACTTTGCATAACGTGAGACTTTAGATTTTGGGCACCCCATTTCAGGGAATGGGAAAATGTCACAATATGGTGGCTGAAGTCAGAACTGAAATAATTGGCAACAAAGCAGAAGTTATAGGAAGATAATACTATATGTAAAGTCAAAAATTTGCATAAAGTATTCTTCGTGAAGATAGCAAGCATATATCAAATACCTCCAAGAATCACAAAGGAGAGGAACATTGCTGTAAGATCCACAAGTCCCAAAGCATGCCTTTTACATCAGTTTTAATTATTGGTATCCTTGTAGTGCCTAGAATCCTCAATAATTTTTCAGGGAATGTGTTTAAAATACAAATATACAACAAAAAAAAAAATCATTTCTATATATTGACATACAGCTGTATGGTATATGTCTCTCTCTCTCTCTAGACATATAGTATACATTTATAACATATATATGTAATTTACATATTACATACCCATATAAAATTAAATTAAATAATAATCTAAAATACTCTCCCCCAAGGAGTATTTACAGCATTCAGACACAAAGACATGAAGTAAGATCTTGGCAATACCAGGCAGAATGGCAAGTAATACTAAACACTGTCCAGTTTCCAGAGCATACTTTGTATGCTCCATGGAGGAGAATTTCAAGAAGGAATCTGAAGGACATCTTTAAGTCAGCTCAGGAAAACAGCATCTGTCAAACATGGTGGGTAAAAGGGAGAGGGGCAAAGGTGCTTATCTGAAAATGAATACAAAGAGAAATCCTGAAGTTACTGGTAAAACAGAAAAAGGAATTAAAACCTGTATTACTTATTTTAAAAAGTAAACCTAATACATTCAGAGTCTGTATTCAATGTAAGAAAAAATCTCAAATCACATGTCTAAACATGAAGAGTTTAAATTTGTAAGTATTTCACCAAATCTCAAATTTAAAACAAAAACATATGTATCAAATTAGTAACCTCTTATGAGATCGTGCTATTCAGTATTATTTTCATTTGCTCACTAAAGTGGAATCACGCACAAACAGTGAAAACCTTTCAGCAAGCCATGATTTCTAGGACAACAGCATTCAGTAGCAGCTTACCAAACTCTCCTAAAAATATTTTTTTTTCTTGTTTCATTCCACAGCAGATTAATATTTGATCTACTGCTTTACACCATGGAAAGTTCAATGGGCTACAGCACTCCAAGGCGCACGTGTGTGTCAGCGCACCTCTGCCTGGCTTTGACTGGAGATGGATCACTCTGTGCTGCTCAGATGCAGGGCCACACAGCGGGCCCCAGCCATTTCGGTGGGCCCTATGGCCACTTATTGTTAGCAAGACAGCATACACAGCAGTGGATATTGATTCTTCCAGAATGTTCTCCTTGAAACATACAAGCATCGCTCAAGCACCTGGCACCATTAACAGAAGTGCAATTTTGTGTAACAGGTAGTGTAGCAACTAAGTTTAAAGTCAAGTGTAGGATGAGAAAAGTGAAAGAAATTTCCTCTGTGTTGCATATAACATGTCCTCTGATATAAATATACCAAGCTTCACCATGTCACTGTTTTGTTCAAAGCTCCTATCGGGAAGATAGCTCCAGAGTCCAAAGTCTTGGAAGAATCTCGAAGTCTGGCTCTGAACCTACTCATGAAGCATTAGCTCTCATGCTAATGGTGGCCTTATACAGACCTTTTATCTCTCTGGTCTCTTATCAACTACACACTGACAGATATCATCTACATCATCCTGTATAGTCTGCCTATCTGCATCATCTCTCAAGGTATAATGTGCAAAGCTAACTAGAATGCCCTCCTCTAGTTTCCTCATTGACTAGAGACTTCACTCTCTAACCTTAACATCAGCCTTTGTTTTCCCATCCTTCAACTAAACACCAACTAAACTTTCTTCAATACATTTAAAAGAAAATGTCCATATGGATATTACAGGCAATGTTTTGTTAATGTTGTGCACATTGCTACTTGTTTCTCTCTTCCTCCATGTCCCAGATAGATGCATTCTAAAATTGTTCATATGGTCTTCCACAGTAACACTGTAGTAAGTAAATGAAAGTTACATACTAACCCCTCTCCTCCACCATTTCCAACCAGGAATGTTCTAATAATAGTCAAATGTTTAGTCCTTGGCTGTATCAACTTTCATTCTGTACTATTCATATGAGTTTATTGTTCTACTTCTCACAGCTGCACATTCCTTTCATTGTAATATTCTTCATCTTTTTTATCAAGAAAAAAGCACTGTTTCGAGACAGCACTATCTTAATATTTGCCCTAAAATAAAGAGTAAGAATATAAAGAGAGATCTTCTAGAAAATTAATTCTTCAGAAATTCTTTTAAAAAGCTCAGTCCAAGTACTTCTCTCATTAATACTTCCCACTGACATTCTATTAAGATGTTGTATTCACTTCACAATTCCTTCAATAGACCACTTCACAATTCCTTCAATAGACCCTGTACTCTGAAATTTAAATAAAAGTTTCTTATATAGATCAACCAATGCTCTACTGACTTCCAGTTGATGCCATTGCCTCCATTTCCTGTCTAGAAACTTAGTTCTCCTTCAAAAATGAGAGGACAAAGCAAAGCAAAGCTTTTCAGGTCATTGGTATGATTCATCTTGGGTAGATTTACATTATTGTTTTCCCCTTTAGATCAGATCTGATTCCCCAGCTTGTGTTTGCCCACCTCAAACATGAGCACTACTACCTCTGCTCCCCCTGTGCCGCTGTGTTTACAATACCAGCTGCCAGAACCACCATTCTGGAAAGAGGAATGGAGATTTTACAGCATCAAGTTCCTTAAATGGGTTTTCCTTCAGCTGGAATAACTTCTGGTTTTGCCAGTGTTTAGTCATCTTGGTTAATGTCAATTAAAAAAAAAAAAAAAAAAAAAGGCATTAATAGAGAGTATTGTCTCCTTTGAAAATCTTCATAGGCATGAAAGCAGTTCAGCTGGAATTTCTGTAGCTATCTTATCACGTGGAATATTAACTGCAGCTTTGTATATCTCCTGTCCACTTACAAGGCCATGTTTGGAATAACTACCTCTAGATGGATAGTTTTATTGACACATGGTCCACACAACCTCAGCCATTAACTAGACAACAGAAAAAATAGATAATAGTATATACGTCTTTATTCTGATAATACATTTCTTGACTAGTATTTAGAGGATCAAACAGGAAAGCACCAAGAGAGAAGAATCAGAAGAGGTCTGATATGCTACCAACAGTGTCTTTCAGCAGATTTCACATGCTAAAAGAGAAGCCTGATACACAGATGCCCTGAGGAGATTTTATGCATCAAACACAGGCTCTTTTTACTCAATCAGCAGAAACCTCTCAATTTTTCCCAAAATACGACAAGTGAGCTGATGGCAAGAGGAGCTCACAGCTCTGCACACTCCCAAGTTGACAACTCCTTTCCAATACTTGCACATCTATTAGTTTTTCCAAAAACCACAACACAAAGGATATTACAAGAGTGAATGTGATTTCTGAGACTCTCCTGTGTGGCTGCACTTAGCAATATGTTAATAATTCCTTTAGAAAACAGATGTAACTATTACAAAACAAGGGTGTGCTTGTAGAGGGAAATAAATACAGGTATTTCTCATATCAGTTTATGTAATTCACTCCCAGATAATGGTATTATGTCAAAGACTTCTTAAAGAAACACTTCAGTTTTGATTCATGAAACTAAAGAACATGCAAATTCCTAAATAGGATTAAAGTATATGAAGTCAATCTATCATGTTTCATGATAAAGACCAGCAATGTGGTTAGGAAGAAATTTCTGCACTGAAATTAGCATGTGGACTGACAATTGTATTTGTTGAACCTCAAAGTGCTCCCATTTTATTCTATCAGGAAGAGAATTGTTAAGGATAAAAGAATACATACATTTTTTGCTGGCTTGCAAGTTCAAAGATAACAAAAAATTTTTAAAAATCCTGCAGTTTGTTAAAAGTCTGAGATGTAGAATATTTTCTTTCTACTTCAATGTAATAGCATTTTTATTACTAGACTTAAGTGGGACGTCTAACTAAACAACAAAAAAAAGAAAAACAGAACTGACAAAAATAAATGACACAAAAAGCTCTCACTCTCTTCAGTGTTCAGAAAAGTGAATTAACATATTTATTGAATTACATTGGGAATGAAGACAGCAATATATTGAAATTCATTGATTTTTTTTTTCTTGACTTAAAAGCAACACAGATGCTTATTACAAAACAGCGGTTCCTCTTCTCATTTTTATCAACCTCTTTTTAACAGCCACTGACATTGACAGTTTCAAGCTTAATTGTACATTCAGCATGTACTGTTAATGACATTAGATAAATGGATCACATCAGAATGCAGCATCGTCAAAAGAGACCACGTGCCAATCTTACAAATTTAAAATCAAACAAGCTACTCTGTAGACCCTGACTCTTCAAGTTGTTTATCAACTGAGTACTAGAGAATATTTTGAATGTCATTATACATCAAAAGATGAAAGATGTGCCTACCACAGCCCATGTTCCATTTATACAATGAAATTTAATTACATGTTATAACTATGCTGTCTTAGAACTATGGTAATTAAAGGGGTACAGTACATTGGTGTTTTATTCATTGTAAGCCCTTATTTTCAGAGGGCTTAACTCAGCCATGCAAATTTACTCCCTTATCAAAGGGAGGAGTCTGTCACAAACACAGCAATGCCTGCTGAGACTATGCTAAAACAGAGCTGAAATTTATTTGCAGCATCATTCGGGATGTCATGAGAACGGGCCTTAAAAGTCTTTTCCATTGCAATTTATAAGGCCTCAGAATAATACCTGTTTAAAATACCAGTTTGTGTTGAGATGGAAGTTCGGTTTGTAGACATGTCTAATCAAATCTCTGAGCAAAACTCTCTCAGCCTTATGCAAAGTATTTCTGCAAGCCCATTATAAGCACAAGCAGTGAGCTTCCCAACCACTCTGGATGCAAAAAAACTATGTCCTTAAGCAGCAGGATGTTTGGATAAAATTTTCACCTGTATAGGCAGTTGCAAATTACAATCCTCTGCATCCACATGGGCATCCGAGCAAGACGGGGTGGCTGAGCGGAGGCAGCTTAATTGGCTGGCCGTGCTCCACAGGAGCAGTGGAGACTGCCTTGGAGAGGTGACGAATTAACACATCTCACAGATTTCCCAGTCCTCATTCACTGCTCTATAAAACCAGCCCTGCCACCACAAGTCTCCCAGACACCCCAGATTATGCAGGCTGCCTCCATGTACGTGCGGTAGCACGGAATATCCAGATCTATCTTCAGTGGTGTGTGCAGATACACCATGAAATAAGTACTGTGCTTCCTTCCCAGACAAAAGCCCCTGTTCGTGGTCTCATTTCTTGGATTTCAAGTGAAAATGAAAGAAATCATTGTACCAATTCCCCACAAACTATTCGTGATTCATGTTACCTTCATTAGCCAAAATCCAATATTTCACCTGTTCCTAATGCAAGGATATGTGAAACATGTGGGTGAGAAGTTTTCAGGGAATCTAATCTCACTAGATTTATTGCTTCCACTCAGGTTATGTAGTGTGTGTGGCATTTCTTTGTGTATGTTGGGCAAATGCTTCTTTCTCTGAACATACATACAAAATATAGAAGCACAAAGCATCAATAAAAATCCCTTTATCCTCAATCCACTGAAGGAGGCATATGATTTCCAATAAGCAGTCATCCAGTGTAGCAAAATCCTGTGACAACCAACAAAAGGGGCAATTTAAGGATGGAGCACTGCTTGCTTCTGCAGATCTAAGACTTATTTTAAGCTTTTTTTTTGTGTGCGATCAAATCAGCATCAACCCAATTATGCCTGAGGTCTATCTTCTTGTTAGATGGCAGGGTCAGTCACAAATGAGCAGCCTCTTGCAATTTTCCATCAAATCAGCTCTGTAATTTGAGAGCTAATGCAGACATCTCATGAAAACAAATCATCAGAGAGTGTCGGTTCTCCCCCTCCTTCCCAAAATGAAGCGTTCGGAGGGATTTGGGTTTCTCTTTAAAAGCCAATTCTCATCTCTGTGAAAGCCAATGCAATCTATAGTAAACAAAACTCAGTAGTCATTTTTAGACTTCAATGAATATTTCAAACCTCTGTGCACCTCTTCTCCAAAAGCTTTCTCACTTTGTTCAGTAAAAGACAGATTATCAACTTTAAGTAAAGGTATATTGCAAGAAATGAGACATTTGCATGAAACAGCAAAATGCAAATCTGTTGTCATAAACTTATTGCTGAGAGTGGAGCACTATTTAAATAAAAACAGAAAAAAAACCCTTTATGTTCAGTGCCTCTTATATTTCATAAATCCCAAAAATCTACAGAAAACCCTGGTTATTTCTAATGCAGGGAGAAGAACACTGTGCATAATGAACTACAGACAAAGTCAAACTTGAGCTGTTCCAGTCACCCAACCTCTGACTTCTTTCTGACAAACTAAGGCAATGACTCTGTACATCTAAACTGCCAAGGTAAACAGTAGGATGATAAGGAAGATCTCTAAATTATTCAAAGTGGTTTCTGGGCTTCAAAAGACTCTTTCACTTTGTTCCTTTATATATCTACAGCTATTTAAGTTTGCCTCCGGCTCTGACACAGACAGCATTGTGCCTGTGATGTTGAAAGAGAGGAGAGATTCTGTAAGTTTGGGTTGACATCTCCACTGGAGTGCAGGAAGAATGAGACGGCCACTTGGGCAGGCATTGGGATACAAGGATTGGGACACTGAAGAAGCCGTTCCCTTCTGTCTGCTTTTTTATTTACTGTTCCTTGCACACTATAGCACTTCTATGTGTTCCAGCCAGAGCTAATCCCTAAGCATCAAAAAGTAAGGTGGTATCATAGAATTGTTTAAGCTGGAAAAAACCTCTAAGATCATTGGGCCTATCCAGTAACCCAGCACTGCCAAGCCTGAGGCATGGCCTCACCAGTGCTGAGTACAGGGGAACAGTCTCTGTCCTGATCCTGCTGGTCACACTTTTTCTGGTACAAACCAGGATGTCATTGGCCTTCTTGGCCACCTGGCTCATGTTCAGCTGCTGTTGCCCAGCACCCCCAGGTCCTTTCCCTGGGCCACCTTCCAGCCATTCTGTCCCCAGCCTGTAGCACTGCCTGGGGTCGTTGTGACCCAAATGCAGGGCCCAGCACTTCATTTTGTTGAACTTCATACAGCTGTCTTCGGTCCATCAATCCAGCCTGTCCAGATCCCTCTGCAGAACCTTCCTGCCCTCCAGAAGATAGACATCCACTCAATAGCGTATCATTTGCAAACTGACTGAGGGTGTACTCAATGCCCTTGTCAAGCTCACTGATACTGACAGTAAAGAGAACTGACCCTGGGGCACAAAACTTGTGACCAGCCACCAGGTGGATGTAACTCCATTCCCCACCACTCTCTTGCCCTGGCCATCTGGCCAGTTTTTCACCCAGCAAAGAGTACACCCAGCACAGAGCAGCCGGTTTCTGCCAGGGAGTGCTGTGGGAAAACGCCAAAGGCTTTACTAAAGTCTGGTAAACACACCCACAGCCTTTCCCTCATCCACTATGGGTCACACTGTCACCGAAGGAGATCAGGTTGGCCAAGCAGGACCTCCCTTTCACAAAGTCATGTGAGCTGCTTGCCCCTTCTCCCAAAGGTCATAAACTCTCCTTTTTATTCTTCCTGAGTTCCAGTAAAACCTTTCTGTTCAGCCAGGCTGGTCTTCCTTACCACCAACAAAGATCATCTTATGGCACACTGGGGTGGCCTGCTCCTGCAACTTTAGGATTTCCTTCCTGGACCCCTTCACATTTCACATGACAGTCTTCCAGAGGACATTGTCAGCTCTTTTCACAAACAGGACAGTCAGCCCTCTGAAAGTCCAAAAGGCAGCCATGCTGCTGACCCCCTCCTTACTTTTCTGAGAATCAAAAACTAATCAATGCTATTAACATGTGCTTTAACTGCCTAACAGCTTATAGACAGCACTTACAAAAAGAGGGGCTGAGGCTTCCAAGGAGGGGGAAAAAAAAAAGATATCAGAGTCAACATCCTGCCCTAATTCACAGGTCTACTGCTGGCAGAGCTCACAAGTGTTATGCTGCTTTTTTGTGCTTCTCTAATGTCAGCAGCCCCATTCTTAACAGCAGAACAATAGGCTGACACTGAGCTTAGGCAGGTTTCTAGCACGTTGCCTCTTGGATAAAGATATCTTTTTACTCTCATATCTGCAGAAAAGGAAATATCCTTCTAAGGCCTGCCAGCTGCTGGCAAAAGGCTCCAGAGCATACAGCCTTTCATACAGGCTCCCACTGAAGTCAATGGGATCATTCACATGAATGCAAAGTTGCTAAGCCAGACACTCCAGAGGAATTGAAAAGCCATCTGCTAATTAACTTAAAAATCTATTTTCAAGAGATATTGGATATACTTTATGCACTTCTCTGTGTGCTCCTCAGATTTATAATCCAAATCAGGACCTGAAAACTGGCAGTCAGGGTGAGGATTGGGGCCTCATACCAAGAAAAAAAAATGTTAATGCAGAAGCTCATAAAAACTTTATTCACCAGCTAACCACTCACAATGCAATGCCACCAGTGTAGTCTAGTTTAATAAGAAGTTTCCAATTTGACCCTAAATTCATTATGTGCACAGTATTGCTGACACAGGGATAGCAAAAGTGGAACAGCAGCACTGGGGAGAATTTTGATGCCATTGCCCTTGGAAACATCTTGGAAAATCAGCCATGGTTTAAGGTCAAATCACAAGTATAGTCAAGCAAAAGATACGTTGCCTTACAAAGCAACACATACACTCCCCTCAACTACCATCTATCCCCAATTTTCATACAAAAGAAAAAGGCAAAGAGCAGCAAGAAAAAGGAAAAAAGTGTCCCTCAGCCCTCTGGAGGATAAGCATTTCATTTTCTTCCAGTTAGAGCCCTTTAAAGCTGTTTTTCAACAGTGGTCTGGCTCTGTCTCTGCTTCCACTAGCAGTAACATCAGTGAGCTAAGACTTATAAGTGAAGGTTGCTTTCTCAGATAAAAGGGATTTTCTAATGCCTGGTCTTCTGGATGTTTCTTGTGAAGTTGTTTGGCATTCAGAAATACTGCCTGGTTATTTCTGTTCCAGAAATCTTTTATACTTTAGCAAAGATACTGCCATGTTCCACACGCTCACTGGATCCCGTAAGCTCTCCCTGTAACACTGTGATATATTCAGAATAAAAATATTTCTCTGCAAGCCTTAAAAGCAGGCTTAGCCTTTCCAACACATCTGCCACAGTTAAGTTCACATGCAATACCTCAGGTATGTGATACAATATTGTACATACAAACACATATTATGCATTGTATAATAACATAGCTAGAAACACTATGTACCTTTAGCATAATGCAGGCTAACACTCAAATTACATCAGTTTTGGAAATATCAGTTCAGCTTCAGCAACTACTAGTTATATGTAAAAATCAGAAGTTTTTAAAATCAGCTTCTTGGTGGGTCTGCTGAGCTGGACACTGCAGATATCTACCATCCAAAGGAGATTTTGACATATGTAGATGACAGATGTCAGACCTTCATGTTGTTTATTTTTAAACATAGATTTGAAGTCCTTTTGAAGATTTTAAAGATTCTGAGTCTGTGACTGTAAAAAGTATAGTAACTAAATATTTATCATTAACTTCTAATAACTTTAATGCCCACGATAGTGAATTCTTTAGTGATATTTTACAACACACATTTTTCTGAGTTTGTGGTGTTACACATAGGTTAGCATCGTCCATTTGTGATGATCTTTCTGTCTGCATCCCAGAATTACTCAGTAGCAGCCAAAAGAGAACAAATCACCCAAGTGAAGACGTAGCTGTGGTGCAATTTCCATCATGACTTTATTCATGTGAAAGAGGGGCAGGAGGAGATAAAAAAAAAAAAGCAGCAGGAGTTGTTACAGCATTTACAGCCAGGGCTGTGCCTGTGCCTGCATTAAAAGTCATGTCTCTATTTCTAGTGCCCTGGATTAAAGCAGATACTGTCTGACTTGCCATTTATTTATTTGCACTGGGTTTCAAGCTACCAGGTGCAGCAGGAGTTCAGTACTGGAGGGTTATTTAATGTGGGAGCTAACAAGGCTTCCAGGGAAAAAATAAAATAAAATAAAATTTGGTATTCACTAACTATATCAGTAAGAAGTGTGCTTAAAATTACCCCAAACACACTTCCCTCTCTTGGGTATTTCCTTTCCATGTCAGACATCTGACTTTTCTTCTTACACCCTAACTCTTTGAATCAGATTGTGCTGATAAAATCCTGCAATTCTGCAAAAGCCCTTTAAAACCAACAAAGCATCACAGAGATTCCCTCTTGCAAGGGCTGAACCAAGGCTTTCAAGGAGGCCCTGACTAATTCCAAATCGGCGAGCAGCAAACCGTAACTAAGGGCTGACAATAAGGAATATTGCTACGTGGGGCAGGAAATGCCAAGGTCCTGCCACAAAATCCATTTATTGTACACCTCTCACAGTGAGAGCTGCACCTCAGGAAGTCACCGCCTTTGACCGCATACTGCAAACCACCAAGTAATTACCATCAAAACAACCTGTGCATTTCATTACACAAATGTATGAATTCTCAGCACACAAAGATTTAGAATGAGAAATTATCTGTATTGTCCAAATGACAAAGGTGCAGGACTGAGGTCTTTTGATATTATATTTGAAACAGGGAGGAATATTCTCATGAAAATTCAAAAGTTCTCACCTAATGAAATGCAGAGTAAATTATCCTTCTCTTGCATGTTCTTTTTCTATCTTTTAGGAAAATGATGAGAACAAAACTCTAAATATAATAGTCATATATGGGATCTAGAATGTACTCAAGTTATAGGGTAAGGAAATCAAAAATAGCAGCAATTACATGCACTATAAAAATATATTTTCAGTTGTTCTGAAAGCACCTTATAGAAAATTTGCGAAGATACACACTTTATAGCCTATAATGACAACTGAAAGAAAAATAACATTAATCTAGGAAAAACCCCCCAACCCTGCCATTTTCAGAGCCACAATACAACTGTAATTCAAGCAGGTTAGGATGAAGATATAATACAAAGCAAACCACTAATATTATTTGCTTTTTCTCACATCCTTTTTTCTTCTCAGTGGCTTATGGAACTACAGTTGCAATATCAGTTATTTTCCAATCTTCTGCAAATGGAGAAGGGGGAAGGGGAAATAAAACATCTCTTATTCACTCATGTTTGGATTTTCAATATTTTTTTCCCTTGATAGCTTCTCCTTTGAGCAGTAGCAGTGTCAATTCCCCAAGGGCAGAATTCAGGTCTCAGAAATATGTACACAGCATACAAATCTTCCCTAATGCTCTTTCTAATAGTTTGTTAAACTCTGAGAAATGTTATCTACGGAAATACATATATGCATTTCATAAGCCCAAAGCCAGGTGCTGATGCCATCTGCATTGAGCTGTAACAACCATTTATTCGCTTTATAGAAAATGCTCATAGTTTATACAAATAACTGAGTTTGAATGGCTCCTGCCAAGATGAATACAACATCTATCAACACACAGACTTCTCTGTGCAGTCCCCAGGAACTGTCTTCCAAGTCCACATGGAAATGTTCACAGGCTGCAACTTTGTGAAAGGTTTCAGAAATTACTGGGCAGGCCTGACTTCAAACTTCCAGCTTTCTACCAGGCTGAAGAAAGTCCTTTTTGTACAGCTATCCACCAGCCTGCCTCGAACCTGAGTCTATTCCCAGTGTCACTGAAGGGCAGCTTTGCTTTCGTGAACCATGAAGCTCTGAATAATTTTACCTATTAGGATAAAATGTGCTGAATTTGTGGTGTGGGGTATCAGAAAAAGAGTAGTCGCCACAGTCACAGTGGTCAAAAAACACCCCAAACCAGAAAGAACTACTAAGTACTCCTGATTACAGATTAATCTGCTGATGCACAAGCAATAGACTATTGAGGTAATGTAATTTAACACAGCAGACTTTTACATAGCACATGCCAATGTTACACTGTCCAAACTGAAGATGATTTACTGGGCAGACTGCTCTTAAATCAAATCTTTAAGTTTGCTGCAACAAAAGCACCCTGCTGACAAGAATTCACCTGCATGTATTGTTATCAATTTTCAAAATCACCCGCAGATAGCTACCATGAGCAAAAATGCAAAGATTAAGCAAAATGACACCATCTACACTGGTACAATTCCAGCATACCTCTGAGTAATATTTCAACTCTAAATATTTTTTTCTGTAAAACTGTCACAACAACCATCCCAAGGACCTTTTTTTTATTATTATTATTTTTATTTTTATTTTTTCTCCTCCACATATACTTCTAATAAGCACTGAATTCTGCTTCTTTTTCTAAATCTTGCCCCCCTAGTTTATTAGTTTAGTTTGAAGTCACAGCCTGCAGGTGAGCAACATGAGTCTTTTATCAACCTAATATTGCTCTGGTATTTTCTGAGAGATGTTTTACAAAGTTGAAACATTTTATTGAAATTATTTAATGGGTATAATTTATCACTAGCAACAAATTTAGAATTTCTACATTGTCATAGTTTACAAGTCATTAGCTAGAGATATCAACACACATGTGTCAGTGCCTTTATCTTTGCTCACCTGCAGGAATAGTCCTTAGGAACTAAATCTCTAAAAGCATTTTCTTACTGTAGAGTGAAATTCATTTTCAAGGCACTCATTTAGAGCCAGGACTGACAAATATAATGAAGCAGTTCTCTATGCAGTGCTGTCTCAGAGGAGTCTCTGAACACCACCTCACTAAAAAACAAAGTTCACAGCATGAATTAGCATTACATAGCTTAAACACAAAACACAATGCCACTAACAGCAAGTTAAAAGTTTAAAATAGCCACTAATTCTGTAATTGTAAGCCTGGGTATCTGAAAATAGCATATATACTCAGACAGTGAATGCTTTCTGAATGCCTTCCTCATTCTTTGGCCTTTATGTATAACCTTGACCGACAAAACACTTCTTAATTTTATTAACATATGGCATGAAAACTAGTTACAGAGATAGATATTTTGTGTGGAGCACAATAATTCATCTGATAAAAGTGCAAAGTCTATTGCCAGTTACTATAAATACCTGTAGGTTAATTTTATTTTTTTTAATTGGCCACTTTCAGGCGAAGTGTAGACAGTGGCAGCCAGAGCCGTGGCTTAGACTGACATGTGGCAGAAAGTGATTATGGCTATAAGGACAGAGTGAGCAGAATAGCACGTTCCCAGATGTGCTTTCCAATTCAAAGAGGCACTTGAACTTTTCAGGGAAGTTTGGTTGAAGCCCAAGATAACAAGTGCAAAAATACTATAAAAGATTACCATGGTGATTAAAGATCAAAATTTATAAACAAAAATAAAGACTACAGTTGTTTGATCTTAGGTTTATGAAAATACCCATGCTGAAAGAACTACTGAAGCCAGCCACACGTCCCATAACAACAGAATCAATTGACGAAAAAAGCCATGCTGCTGTTAAAACATGCTAGCCCGAGTCATCATGCAAAAAACACCTGATCTAAACTGATGTGCTAAATACAGCAGGCATTTATTATATATATTCCAGATATATTGTCTTCCTTCACCTCAATTTTACATACAGTGCTGTCACAAGAAAAAATTGGCCAAGTCACAGGGTTTAAATGAAATCATAGTTGAAGCGGTTTATTGATTTATTAATGGGACATAATTAACTGGCAGTCAGTGAGCTATACATTCAGGATCAATATCAACAAAAAACCAGATAAACCACAATACTAGGCACTTACCAAACGATAGCAAATGCTCACAATTTTCTACACAGTCTTTTGCTACTAGATCCCCGAAATTTCTAATGCCCACGGCCACATTCACAGTTCCCTGCACAAGCACAGCCTACTGATGGCATTGTACAAAGACTTCCCTCCTTTGGGGTACAGATTCCTATTTACAGGCATCTCCTTCAGGAGATGTGGGGGCTCCAGCTCGACACAAACCTGTCCTGCTTCCCTCAGCTGCATAACTTGCAGGCAGAGAAAAGAACCTCCCAGAGCCAGGTGGGAATGCCCAGGGTATGTCCCAGCAGTGCCAGACACCCACAGCCTCCAGCGGGGAGGAAACACCACCCAGGACAGCACAGGCTGTGACCGTGGTGGGGCAGCCTCCAGCAGTGCAAACACCATTCTGAGGCTGCTCTCCTCCCACTCCTGTCTCCCCGCTGTTGCGGGTTTTCATGCTTCTTTTACACTTCTCAGACTACCCCTCCTTTTTTTTTTTTTTGTTTTGAAGCTCCCAAAAGTCTCTAGGTAACTCCCTAGCTACCACTTCAACCAGATAAAATTCCTGTTAAGCAAACTTTGTTCTTTTTAATTTCTGCTTTAGTACTACCAGGTTCTGGGCAAACATCCTCTGAAGCAGTTTTGGGTGTTCCATTCACACAAGCTGTTTACTCTTGCATTCCTCTTCACAGTCCTGCAGGCCATGTTACTAAGAGAAGGAGCCACGCTGACTGATCCCGTGTTACCAATAGGGGATTATAATTAATAAAACTATTTTTGTTGAGCATAGGACAAGAGATGTGATAAATGAGACAGAGTTCAATGGTTGAATTCGGCCTGCAGCAATGTTTATGGCTCGACCTGTTAGCCCTCAAAAACAAATAAGTAAGAATTAATATGAGTTCTGCCCTGAGGAGAAAGATGTGGGTGGATAAGAAGCTCAACGTGATCTGGCAACGTGCACTCACAGCCCAGAAAGCCAAATGTCTGCTGGGCTTCATCAACAGCAGTGTGGGCAGCAGGGGAGGAGAGGGATTCTGCCCCTCTACTCCGGTTTCAGGAGACCCCATCTCCAGTGCTGGGTCCAGCTCTGGGCCCTCCAACATAAGAAAACCATGGAACTGTTGGAGCAAGTCCCGAGGCTACAAAGATGATCAGAGGGTTGGAGCACCTCTCCTATGGAGACAGGTTGATGGGCTGGGGTTGTTGTGTCTAGAGACCAGGAGGCTCTGGGGAAACCTTGTAACACTTTCCAGTACCTAAACTGGGCTTGGAGGAAGGATGGAGAGCGACATTTTGCAAGGACATGTAGTGGAAGAACAAGAGAAATGGCTTCAAAATGGCAGAGGGAAGGTTTAGATTACATGCTAGGAAGAAATTCTTTATTGTGAGGGTGGTGAGGCACTGGCACAGAGAAGCTGTGGATGCCCCAGTGGTGGCACTGTTCAAGCCCAGGTTGGATGGAGCTTGAGAGATGATCTTTAAGGGGCTCTCCCATCCTATTATATGGTTCCATTAATTCTCAGTTCCAGGTGGTGTTTTTGTGGAAACCCCCTCTCATGTAATGTACCCATAATCCTCAAGGATTAAAAAACCACCACTGTTTGTACATGCTCAGTACTGATAGTTTCAGCCTTATTCTCCCCAGGCCTCATTGCCCAATTGGTGACATATCAGCTTTCCCAATTGAGTAATTTAATTAATCATGTTGAAAAATGTAAATAATACTGTAGTGGTTGATATTGCAACATGTGACAGAAAATAATTATGGACTTAGCACAGGGTTTGGATGTGCTGTGAAACATACACAGGCTTATGAAAATAAAAATAAATACAGCTATGAAATACAGAATAGGTACTATTCACTGAGCACAGAGAGGCATCCTCAGCTGCTTAAATTCAAATAGCTACTTAAATGTGGACTTGCATAAGCAGAGGTCTGGTAGCATGCATAAGTACTTTTGGGGACTTGTTCCACTGATTCTCAGCCTCTTCCAAGTATGAAGTCACAGGACAGAAAACTGCAATTCTCTCTCCCACTTATGCCCAAATAATAACATTCAATTCAGAATGTTAGATAATAAATATCACTTGTGACATCATCCTAAAGGGTAAGAAGCGATTTATATTTATATGAATAGACATGGAGGACAAATATGACCTATGGGAATATGTTAAATGTCTTCATGTGAAAACCAGAACTCTAATATTAACAGAAAAATTGCCTCTCTGAAAGATATCTTCTTGCATCCCAACCAATATCAATATACACATCTGCTAACATTTGTGTTGAGTAACTAGATTCACACACCTGATCATCTTTCAAAAGGGCAAATGTCTTGGTTTCATCAACAATATACAAATACTTGAAAGAAAAAAAATACATTTAAGATTATAGATCTACTAAACTGGTTTGGAAGGCAGCAATATAAAAATTCAATTTCTAAAGTTCTCTGTGCTTTTGAAACAAAGAAATATCATTGTTACCTATTTAAATAGACTTTGCTGCTTTATTCATGTTGGCAGGGAAATGGATTCGGACCACGGCATATGCCTGGTAAGTAAACATCTCCAAGGAAAGAAAGCAGGTCACCAGTGCGTAAATTTGGGAAGTTCCCAATAGATTTGGGAACTGTTTAACTATGTTTCTTCTTGATATTCATTACAACAAAGCACCCAGGGCATCTATTTGACTTTACATTGTTTATTGCAATTTCCTCTCCTGAGAGCTTTAGACCTTGACAACTGAAGTCACAGCACCAGCCCTCAAACCAAAGTCCCTCACAAAAGGGCAGTGTCCACATTCAGTGTGACTGTGGCATCCCAGTGAGTCTCACAATACTCAGTCCTGAAATGCTTCTGGGTCTTTTTTGGTCTTGACACTCAGCAGTCACACCAGCACAGCACACAGAAATCTCTTTGATAGAGGCTGACTTTTCAGTGAGTTTAATAAAGAAATAGTTCTGCTCATCCCAAACTATATCATGTGACATGATTGACTTTCATGACATTGTATATGGGTTTGACATAGAATAATTACGATAATTCTAAATTTTGAACTTTCATCAATAGATTACTCAGTTGCTTTTTTTTTTTTTTTCTTTTCTCTATTTTGTTTTGGGTTTTTTTAATGAGTTTGACCTTAATTATCCAAATAAAGCTCTGGTAATTAGGAGACCTCTCTGATGAATTCTCCTAAATTCAAAGCCCTCTTTAATGAAAGGCATGGTAGCTAGTCAGTATTGTAACTCGACAGAAAGAAATCAAAACACTACTGGAACTCTTTTTTTCCTGTATATTCTTCATCTCACTTAGGAAGGATTTACTATATTGTCAGTGAATGAAATGCTTCACCTTCCACCAGGCAAGGTTGGGCAATGGTTCATTTCCAATAATTAAATAATTTCATAACTAGAAAACAAAAAAAAAGTGCAGAGGGTTTTGTTATTGCTCTTTTTCCTCAATGAGCAGAGATGGCAAGAAAAAGGAATAGTAAGAGTAACAAAACAAAAAATTAAAGACTATGAAATGGTATAGACAGATACTGTAAGATTATTATGCACTAAAGAAATTAAATATTTCCAACAAGAAGCAGCACTTATCACACCAGCATCAGTAGCTGGAGAAAGGCCAACTCACGAATCTCAAAAAGGGTGGAAAAATATACGTTCCAGTGATCTAAAAACTTTTCTAAGGTAGGAAAGAAAACTAATGTAGTAAGAGAAAAGTTCTGAGCGTAAGTTTTGTACTTTGACCTTGGCTTTTCTCGCCCATGAATTTGCATCACACTTTTGACTTTACTGATAGTAAACTGATGTCTTATTACCGAGACTTTATTTTCCTGCAAATACCTGAAAATAACCCTGTATTTTCACAGTCATAGATATGATTGGTCACCTGAATTAATTCTCCTGATGCTTTCTGACTACTCTTTAAATTGCTTTTTGGAGAGTGTATTTAGACCGGGCTTCTAAGCCATGAATGGTTTCATGGAGCAGCTACGATGGCTCATCTTGTGTTTCTTCAGCCACTCAGAGCAGACAAAACTGGGGAAGGCAACCCCATGCAGCCTTTTACTGGCAGAGCATTTCTATAGAGGAAACATAGAGGAAATGTGAGAAGAACTGGGCAGGATATGCTCCTAAAACTCTACATTAAGATTCAGGATGCTCATTCATCTATAGACACAACAAAACATTCAGGAAAAAAATCCTAGTTTTTTGAAAACAAATACATATCTACAGTCATGGAATTCCACCATTAAGTATTCACGAAGAATTTAGCATACACCTAAATAGTGTTGCTGAATGTTTAATAGATTTCCATTATTTCCCTTTCATCCTCCTCTATCCCAAATAAAATACTACACTCAGCGTAACTTTCTTTCACATAATGTCATAAAAACACTCTAGTTTAAGGACACAACACAAAATCTACTTTCTTTCTTGCAGAATTTAAATCTGCCATTCCACAGCTTCAAGCAGGGACATACCTTCAGGCAGATATGAAGGCATCAGCAGTGGAACAACATAGTTTTTGAATCATAAATGGAATTTTTTGACTGTTGGCATTAGAAGGACTTTGGCAAAAAAGCACCATATTTTACATTCAAAAAGCAGTAATTAATTCCAAACAAAGCCAACAGCTCACTAGTGATACAGTTCTCTCTAAATTTTCTTCAAAATAATCATGGTAAGAAAATAAGCTGGCTTCATTCAGTAGCTGCAAACATTTCTACACAACTACGCTGTGTTAGTCAAACTGACAACAACTGACTCAAGTATGGCCAGCAATTTGTGACACCTGCTATTCACAGGAGAAAAAACCCACACCACTGATCATGTCTGCCTGGGATGCTTTATTTCCAAACATGTCTAAGCTTTCCAGGTGAAAGAATCTCCTGAGAGAAAGAGAGGAAAAAAAGGATTAAATAAAACCCCCAGATCTGCATATTTGTTGTGAATATATATTAAATACCATTCGCAGAAAGAAGGAAATTGATTCTTGCTGAAGTTTTACCAGCCAACCATTCTGCTAAAGATTTTCCCTCCTGCCTTGCATTTTTTATGTGCTGTACAAGGAGCAAAGTTTGGCATGGCAAAGGTACCCTTGTGATATACACATACAGAAGAAGCTAGAGGAAAAACATTGACTTCAAAAGAATTGGCTGCACAGAATACTGGTGAATTCACTGCCAAGGTAACGTCAAACCTGACTAGTATTAAAAGTGCCTACAGATTTTGGTCTAAATGTGCCTACAGATTTTGGTCTAAATTTCAGACATGTAAGTTCATTAGAAAATTATTTATAATGCTTTCCTCATACCTTGTCAGTTCAATTAATTCCTTGGCTGAAAAATGGACAACACCAGATTGGAACTTTTTAAATTTTTTAAGATATTAAGTAATGTGACAGGTCACAAACTTGAGTTGACTTATGAGACATTCCTTCATCCCACCATTAGACCACCCCTCTGGCTATATATTTTATTAAATTATCTATTTTTATATCTATGTCATACATATACTATTAATGAAATTATTCCTGTAGATCAAATCAATGTACAACATTGAAGTGTTCCTGCAAGAATCTGTGCTACTTTTCTTCCACTTCTTTAGCTGAGGCTTAAGACTAAATACCAAAGCTACTGAAAATCTGAAAGACTGCCTTCTATTATAATCTGGAATTTTATTACTAAAAATATTGCAACTGGCACTGACTGACATGAAGAACAGGCTTTCCCCATATGATTACTCTTTTGGGTTTACTACCTATTTACAAGCATTTCCTGCATAAAATTAAGATTAATCTTTAACTCAGCTCAAAAACCAAATGGTGAGAGTCAAAACATGTGGCCAGTAGGTTTTTTTTTTTCTAGCTTTCTGAAGTTTTGTTATCATGTCTGGAACAGAACACATGGACAATATTTAGCAAGGTGCAAGTTCTGGTAAACTGCTTCCCTTCAGCTGGCTGGGATACCAACATTCCATGAATTTGACACATTACCTTTGAGTCTGCCCTAAAAGCAAAAGGCACAAGTGAAATAGGAAAAAGACAAAGGCTACAGAAGGTGAAATCAAATTATAATAATTCCAACTCCCAAATTAGTATGTGATCTCAGAGCTACACTGGATTCAGTCTTAGCTTGATCCAAGTATCCACAGCACACATCCACATTCAGCTCACACCCACTGCAGTTCTGTCCCAGCTGGCCAATATGCAAAGGATTCCATGTATTTTCCCAAGACTAGTGGCACCAGCTGCATAACTAAGTCAACCACTGCAAATCTTGTTTCATCTTCCTCACTACAATTCCAATTTTCCCCATCAATTCATTTAACTACCTCCACCGCAAAATATTCCAGAAACTCTGTTTCCCCAAGCTGAATTTTAACTTTTCACTGAGAATTATTATCAAAACTGGATATTAGCACAAGCATCCCTTCAGGGGATGCTGCTCCAGGACTGGACACAAGGAGCACGTGTCAGTAACCCTCTCTGGATAGGGAACAGTGTGTCTTGCTAAGGATAACCCATGGAGCTTTGGTGGATTGGACCTGTGGAAAAATAGCCTGAAAGTTTTGGAGAATGACCACAAATGCCCAGTGTCTGCAGTGGATTGAGAACTTTTGTTCAACCAAAGGGACACATAAGTGTTTGTATGGAGAGCCTTTTCCTGCTGCTTTGTGACAGAATTACAGATAAACACAATCATGCCATCCATCATCATTTACAATAATTTGTTTTTATATTTTCATCTGTAACTTGCTAACCTCAGACTTCTACAGCTCAGTAGATCCTTGTTTAAACGCACAATTCTTTGCAGGGCTTTCTGCTGGATAAATTTCTTCACCCAATTCAGTGATGCACACCCACAACACTCCCAATTACTGTCCTCAGTGAGCTCTGAAGGAAACCCAGCACCAAACCTTTCATCATCTAGTAGGTTACCAAACTACTTGGAACATGACATTTCTGCTGAGGTGCTGGAAGATACAGTGGGGACACAGTTACGTGCAGACTCACTACATATTGTGTGCTGCAATCTAATCCATTTACCAGCCCTGAGAACACTGACCTGCATCACCCCAACAACATTAACTGGTAAATTTTAAAAAGCCTTCCAACTCAATATAGAGGTTTTCAGACTTGGACAATGGACATGCTGGGGCACTCAGTGAATGCAGGTCCGTATTAACCTTGCAATGCTGTTGTAGAGACACCTTGGATCAATGAGGTTGCTTTTATTTAAAAAGTAAATGTGTTTGTTCCATAGCAAAGGTGTCAGTTCTGTATTCTGCTTAAAAATAGAAATATTTGCAGGGCTGTTTTGTTTCTGTTAAAAGTCAAGGCATCAACAACACTCAAAACAGCCAAAATGCTATGACAAAAATGTCTGAAGTCTTTGAAACAGATCAAAAATACAGTGATTTGTTTGATCTAATTTGCTTTAAAAGTGAATATTGAAATATTTAACATGCTTAGCTCTCACATAAGAAAATTACTGTGCTGTTTCACTCTTTCCTCTCTCTTTAGCTTTTTTTCCTGTAAAAACATTACTTCTACATCTAACTACGGTAATCAACAGGAAGAAACAAAATTAGAATTGTGCAGCTATATTCCATTCCACAGTAGCTGAATTCATTTAACCTCATGATCAAGATGAACAGTACATCTCACTATTTGCTCTCATGTTTGTAGGAAATTAATATTCTAGCTAGGTGCACTCAGTGTGTGACTAAATTCATAAATGATGTTATCAACAATAAAAAAAAATAAATCATGTTTCAAAATAAGATACTATGGCTATTTTTTAGATGAAAATTATCCTGGAAAACAGACATAAAATATAATCAAATAGACCAATAAAAGAATGAAAGAAAATCTCAGAAGGGTTTAAGTATTTGAGATAAAAGACATATAAAGCAAGTTTGCATGTAGGGGGAAAAAATCCTACTTTTGAATAAAAATTGAGAGAAATATTGAACAGGAGCAATACTGTTGTGCTTCAGAGTCTCTCTTTCTTTCAGCAATCCCAGTGAAACCAGTAAGAATTTTTACAAATACGTACTGGAAGAGCGACAACAAAATATGCAATAAATGTAACAGGAGAAACTCAAAGACTGCAAATACCCTCACTATGTGATAATGTATTTCATTAAAGACTATAATTTCTACTGGTATTTCATAAAATTATGTCAACAGTAAAGCAAGAAATACAGCGGAGAACATTGAATCAATTTTTTCTTACCAATAGGTAAGCATTTTCATAAACCACCAAAGAAATTCTACCATTCATTTTTCATACTAGCTATTGGAGCACTACTATACTACTACATTCTTTAAAAAACTTTGGCACAGCATAAACCTCTTCAGTACTTGTATCTCAGCCATGGAATATGTAGTCACAGTGAGATTCCATTTATAAAATTCTCCTCAGTTACTAGTGGGGTTCAGCAGGGCTCCCTTTTAGGGCCAGCGCTCTTCAACATCTTCATAAACAATTTGGATGCTGAACTTGAAGGTATATATAACAAAAAATCAGCCCACATCTCAGACACTGCCATGTTAAGGCACTGTCACAATCTTTTCTTAGTGACCTTAACTGCCCTCTTCACATAATACCCAAGTTCAGCACAAGACCAATTTCTGCTCAGTGCACGTGCAATACGTGAGGTTTTTTAACAGATGTCCAAAAAGTCCCTCTGTTCTCTTAGGGCTGGGACCAGCAGCAATGTCATTTCCACACTGATGAGAGAGAAGGACTGGGCTGGCCCAGTGAAATCAGCACTTTAGTGGAAATGACCAATGTTATGAGAGTGCCCATGAATTGGATTCAGAGCCTGGCAAAGGTGTGGAAGAGTATAACCTTCTTCCGTACCCTTCTGAAATAATTTTGCTGGCATTACTCTCAGAGTCAGTTATCCAAGTGAGAGTTGCTGGACATCTTGCTGGGAAGCACCTAAGCTGGTGCCCTGCCTGTGCTGTTCCCTGTTCAGGAAGAGTGGCCGTAGGGCAGAGCAGCATTCCAACACCAAATGTTTCCCTTTGCCTGAATAAAGCTTTAGAAATTAATTCACAAAGCAAATATCTGGGGATTACGTGAATCATCCCATCTCTGAAGGCTTCATTTTACACTCTATGGGACTAGTTTTAAATATTTTGCAAAATTGCTCTAGCAACAATGGGAAAAAATACAAAATCCAAGTTGAAGCTAAATTATCCTCAACAATCAGCCTTTTGAAACAGAAGCACAAATTAATCCAATAATCAATACGCACTGGAGCAGGTATTTTTCTACAAGTCTGCCAGAAATTATGGAGAACAGGAAGACTCTACAGGACTGAAAACTGGGAATAATGATGAAAGACAGGCTGCACTCAGACTAAGTCATCAACATTGCCTTTCAACTTGGCACAAGAAAAATTAGTGGAAGTTTCCTAATTGGCTAAATCACATCTGTCTAACATTTTGACAGAATTAAAAAGAATTCTGTTGCTGCCACTGTGTTATGTTAATAGAGATCAGGAAACTTGCATGATTATAAGATAGTCATTTTTATATATGTTTCTATGAGAAGTAGCATTTTCGTAACTCTAAAACTTGAAGATATTGAATGACACAGCTCTTTCCTGATTGAATTATAAGCAATGGCTCCATTAATTTATTTCACCAGGATGTTCCTAGTGAGCTGGGATGACAGAATAGTACCTCACAGATATAAAAAAATATTCCTGCATATGATAAACAAGCAAACAACAATAAAAAAAACAAAACCAAAAGCCCAAAACAAAAAAAAAAAAAAAAAAAAAGGGCAAAATCTCTTTCTGTACCCTTATTTTCCACTTCAAATATGTATTTACTCAGTGCAATGCAACATCATGTTAGAGCCAAGCTCAGCCAAACCAGTACATTTACACAGCACCATGCAGGGATATTAGCTGAGGTCTCAGAGAGAATATAACCACGTTAGAGCAACATTGTGCATGGGCTAATTAGGCCTGCCTCTCAAGCAAAGCTAATTATTCCCAGTACAGCACCATACTGATACTGCTCTGTTGCTTCTGGGTTCTGGAACTCGATTTTTCAGCAGTAGCTCAGGGATCTATGCCCCACACTGTATTCAAAGTTATAAACAAAATCGTGAGAAATGGATGCATCCTTCTGAGATAGCAGCATGACGCACTGCACTTTCTCAAGTCATCTATCAAGGACATCAAAATGAAGGATTAACATGTTTGTGCACCGAGATCTTCGCTTACATAGGAAATTCCAGCGCTAGACCAACAACTGTAGCACTGAGAAAAGCTGGAAACAAATATCCCAGGACCGGAACCCAGAGTGGATACAATCATCTCATTAGGCACATGCCACACTCAGTAGGCCCTCAGAAACAAAAACTTGTAAGCAAGGCTAGAGAGAAGCTCCAAACGTCTGGGTTTGTTGTTTTTTTTTTTTTTTTTTTAGAAGACCAGCTCTGAGTAAAAGCTAGTGCAAAACAAAAGGTTTCTTATTCTGCTGGCAAGGCAGGTCTCAAAACTCCAACAGTGCAAACAGAGCTCCTGCACCGTGGTGAAGCATTGAGCACAGTTAACCTGAGGGACCTCAGGACGTCTCACCACAAATTTCAAGGCTTAGGAGGGTTCATCTTTGCTGCTTCAGATGCTAAAGCTGAGAGCAAATCCGTGTCAGCATGAGACCTCACAGAGCCCAAAGTTAAAAAACAACAAGAGAGCTGGGACCAGAGCCAGCTGCCCTGGAAACGTGCCAGGTCCCAAGTCCGGATGCAGTTGCAGATGGGACTTTGTGCATCAGGTGGATTCAACAGAGAACAGAGTGATCTGCACCAAACAGGGAAGAAGGGACCATCTGACACACCATATAAAAGGAAATTCCAGGCTTTTACACAAAATACACACAGAGGAGTCAGCACAATTTTTGTGCATAACTTGGAAGTTTTTTATTTATTCAGCAGAGAAGTTTTCTTTGTACCTTAATTCAGCTAGCTTCTTATGAAAAAAAAAAAAAAAAAAAAGGTCTTTGTAATCAAAATGCAAGGTGAGGTCTGTCACATCACCACAGAACTGCACACATGTTGTTCTCACACATTTCTAAGAAGCAGGCTCAGGAACAAGAATGAAGACTTAAACTCCTCCAGGATTTGAGCTCTGCTTTGCTGACACACACTTCTGTGATAAGACTGAATTACCAAGAGCCTTCTGTTAAAGACAGCGGTTTTGTTCCATTCTTGTTGTGATGCCAGGTAGCAGCAAATCTAGTCTTCAAAAGAAACTCTAATTTCTAATAAGGAAATGTGAAATAATAGAAATGTGATGCCAAAATCAAGATTTGAAAGGACAAGTAATATCTTCTAATGAAAAGGAAAAAAAAAAAAAAAAAGAAAAAGAAAAAAAAGAGAAAAGAAAAAAAACCCCAACACCACACCAAACAAACAAACAAACAAACCCAAACCACAAGAGCTGAATATCCAACCGCCTGGTCTCCAGCATTGCAATAGGATTAAACAATCAGTTTTGATGAGGGGAGCACAGGGACAAGACAGAAATGCACCATCAATTTAAAGTCAATTTACCTTTGTGGTTATTGTGCTGTGAATGAACACCTCTAATAGCATAAGCAAAGAATTCATTTGGGGTTTTAACTTAATACCTGCTTTTTATAAAGGCTAGTAGGCAGAAATTCGAAGTCTTGGCCAACATGTAATAAAATAAGTCACAGAATATCAGAATTGATTGTGCCCTATCCCCTCCTATTCTACCTGCTCATTATAAATAATTTGTTATCTTTTTGTTTTGTTCTACCCGTGAATGAAAGACCATGCATTACATTGCCCACATCTCTCATGGCACAGTTTAGCCCCTGACCAACGCCCAACGCAGCATTTCAACTCCAGCAGAAGAGAAGCAAATGCCATTAAGACCAGTAGGGATTGGGCTATTGTGAATTAACACACACAGAGGCATGAAAGACAGAGAGAAGATAAAACCTGAGACATTTGGAATCTCTGAGTTAGGGAACAGAAAGAGGAGGAAACTTATTCAAAAATAATTAAATCATAAAGAACATTTTAAAATTCCAGCTTACAGAAAGGTAAATACTGATAACAACAGAACATTTAATTTTTAATGTGTGTGTCCATTTTCCACCACGTTTTCAGCAATGTGGATATCTATTCTCTATCAGTTGACAAAACGCAAGGGTTTAGTAACTCAAAGCTTATCCCATCCAACCTCTGCACTTCTATCCTGTTTAACATGCTAGTGCCTGATTGTTCCTGATAGAAAGATATCCTATAGCTTGCAAGAGCTGGTGATGTGCCAAGTACTCAGTGACACAGTGACAAATTGCCTTCTCTATTCCTGACAAAATACTCCCTCTGCTGTACAATGCACATTGTTACATAAAGCCCAATGCACAGCTATACATATTTAAACTATGAGCAGGTCATGGGTATAGATAGGATTCATAAACCAGAGAAACAATTTACTCTTCCAGAATGGTCTTGCTGAAAATAGAAATAACATTTGTATCCATAGAAATGGGAATTTATTTGTGGCTTAGCAGACAGGATGAATCTAGTACAGTATAAACTATATGGGTGCCTGGGCCTTAAAGACTATGACATCCCTAAGTTACTTAATTTTGTTGTGAATGACAGAAAATAAAAGGTCAGATGTCCTGTTAAGACATACCTAAGTCAAAATACAAATATTTTTTATAAGGAATGCAGAATAAAGAAATTAATTCAGCCACAATTTTGTTTTGCTTTCCTTGTATTTTACCGCTTACATTATGTATCCAGAATCTGCCTTGATTAAAAACTGCTCTGTGTCCACAGTTTCACTGTGCTTCTGTATGAAAGAGTAAGGTGGCCAACAAGACTGGAAAGGCTAACAATTCTTATGGGCTGGGACGAACCTCTTGAGATAAATTTTCCATTCAGAAATTACGTGGCATAAGAAAACCTGGAAACCCCAAGGCTTTCAGGACACCTCACCTGGAACAAACTGAATCAGCTGTGTCAAGGGCATTCAATGAAGATCTGTTTTTTGTCATGTAAAGACCAGCCCACAGAACTCCTGGGGTGGCATCCACATGCCATCCACGTCGTGGAGTCTCTGTGCCAAAAAGCATGGAATGACCCCTCCAAGTTTGTATCCCAAATCTGTTTTAATATTTAACAGACACAGTCACTCCTCTTCCTCAGGAGCTGAACGTTTCTAAGAGAGCACCACAGTACATACACAGCTACAGAAAAGTACATCATTACCCATAAACAGAGGCATAATTTTCAGCTTTTACATAAGTTAAAATTCATTTTTAAGGGTAGAGATTAGGGTGGGCTTTGCATTTAGAAAGTCCACTAATCTCTTTCATTTTATAATAGCAGTGCTTGACACAAACACCTTCTCTCTGCTCCAGGCTCTACCACGCATACAACTTCAATTGCTCAAAACATATTTAAGAAAACTGTAACTGGGGGACAAAATCATCTACATGTCATGATTTCATTATGTATGTTTTGGGCTTATGCCACAGAGGTGTTAAGAAATTTAAGTTCTGAGGTCTATCTTAAGGCATATTGTCATTAAGAATTCAAAATTTTATCTGTCATGAAGACAACTTAAAGAAATTAACCATTCCAGAGTAGAAAGATTAATACACTGCAATAAAAAGAATGCTGGCTTATCTGGGTATATATAGCCAAAGAGAATTTCTTCCCAGAAATTCTACTAAAAGGATTCTTTTTGAAGTAAAAGCTAAAGAAATAATACTTTTAATCACATTAAATAGAACTCACCTGTGTGAGGGTTGGGTGTTTTTTTTTTTGTTTGCTTGTTTGTTTTTAATTTAACATTAATAGTTAATATAACTCTATTTTATTTCAGAAATGCATCAGTTATCCAAAGAGCCGTATTAAGAAGAAATTCACATTTTCCTCACAGGAAGCACAATAAACATCATCCTTTTCTCTCGAACAGGAAACAATTGCAGCTAGCTGCAGTGAGTGCTAAATTGCAAATACAAGGGGGAATAAAATCTATACAGTTGATTACCGGAAATCGGAGTACTTGTGTTATATGGATATACACCAGGAAAAACACCTCCATTCAAAAGAAGGACCAGGGTGTGATTCATTACAGATTTACTCCATAGTCCATCTTTTTGCAACGTTTAAGGCCCTTTGCAGTGTATCAGGATTGCCACGGGATGGCAGAAAGAACACCTGATAATTCCCTACTTCTGTGAATTCCCAAGATGCTGCTGAAAACCTTCAGCCAGCTGGACCCTCTGCTGCCCACGTCCTGTTGCACTGCAGAACAGGCACCTGTTCCATGCAGGGGCTCACGGGCAGAAGCTCATACAACAGCGTTAGAAGCCTGAAACATTGTAAAAATCATGAGTGGTTTTACTGCTACTCATTTCCATCTTATAATCGCTTCAGAGAGACAAAAACCCGGTTGCCGTTTATGGCTCATTAGGAAAGGGGAATCAGCTGAATTTTTAAACATTATCAGTCGGTTGGTGTCAAGTAGGACATCCCCTTGTGCCAGTGTTAATGTAAAATGACCCTGTGATGTCCCTCTGAGCACACAGTCCCACAGATGGAAAAACCCTGGCAGGTAAATCTTCAGGCCTCCTGTTCAAGGGCTGCGTTGTGTGTACACAACACAAAGGAAAAGCGGCATGCAATGGAGAACAAACCACCAGCACAGTGCTTCTTGCCCTCAGGCAGAAATTCATCTCAGGAGGTATTTCATTTTTCCTTTTCAAGCAGTTTGCTGCCACTAACAGGTATTTAAGAGATGAAGAGCAACTTGGAGACAGTCACTTGATAAGAGCCTGAACATGAGGAGCTGGCTTGCATGGGACATCATTGCTCCCACAATTTGAATGTTCTCCCTGTGCTCACAAAATTAGCAACAGCCTCAGGATGAGCAGAAGTTGCTCTTTACCCTGCTCTTAACTTACAGCACTGGCACAGTGAGCCTCTAGGATGCTGCAGTGTGTCTCATCCACAGCAACCTGATGCTCTACAAGGGAAAGTTTGGGGAAAAAAAACGGTGGGAAACTTCTAAAGTTCAGAAAAAGGAACCACAACTTTGGGTTTTTAAGAAGGGATTATTGGATCGTACTTTCATCTTTCCAGTGTAGCAAGCCAAGGAGAGAAAATTTTCATCACAGACCCCGTGGGAGATTTTAGACAGAGATTTTTCTCCCTTAGAAAGAAATATTACATGATTTCACCTCAGTGCTTTTGAGCCTCACTGAAATTATGAAGGGATTTGCTTTCTAGGGTGGATAATGTTTGTTGTAACAACAGTTGAGACTTGCTTCTTTCTTGCTGCATCAAGTAATAGCCTGAATTTAATTTCTATCTTTTCCCCTTGTCCTCTACCTACAAAATCAAAGACTTTTCACATTTCAATTGCTATATTTCATTCCTTCTGAAAGAAAAAACCAAGGAAGTAACTGATATTGCAGACAAGATCTCTGCTTTGAATAAGAAGAAAACTGCTGCTTGCTGAAAGAAAGAAATTTAAGTTTCAGAATACTGATGAGAACAAAGAATAGCCTTTTCCTAGGTTTTGGACTAGGATTCAGCAATTTCAGTCAAATGAGCAATTCTTACCTTTTAGCTAATCCAGAGGAATCAAAGTGCTGTTTCTACTACTGACCGTGAGAAAAATGTTAACATAGCCACAGCCCAGTCCTTCCTGCAGTATTTGGAGTGTAATGCATTTCCAGCTGTTTTGCAACAGACCTGCTAGATATGTTCAGCTGGTTCTAAAAATCTTTTTCCCCAGCAGAGAATCCATTTCTGGATTTAAGCAAATGGAATTAATGGAAGCCTCTAGAGCAACTTTTATTTTCCAGACTCTACTTGTTTCCTCTTGCCGCTTCCTTGGAAAGTACTGCACTCTGCTCTCTGCTTTAATAAGGCACTGACTTAACCAATGTGAAACAACCCAACAGCGGTCTGAAATTAATTCCAGTGTCACCCAGCCCCTCCCATGACATCTGAAGATGACACCTCGTGGCAGGTTCTCCTTCAGCACTGTCATTTAAGAGTGATACATGATTGCAATTTCCTTCCATTTTCTTGGACTGCGAGCATAACAGCAAGCCTGGGGACTTTCTGGGCTTGCTGATAGTTTTTATGATGACAGATATACACCTTTAACACCTATGGTTATATCGGACAGTGTGCTATCAAATCACCCGATTTTGACCTGTTCTGCAATTCTGTCTGGAACTGTGTCTTCATTTTAGGCTGCACTACTGGCAAAGCTACTGATTTTTTCATCATTGCAAGCCCTAGTTTTGTTATCTAACTAGGCTTGAAACTTGCTGCATTTGGTTAAACAAACACACCCTGGATTCCAGCTGGCCCTTTGGGATCTGCAGCTGCACAGTGACATGCAGACCTTTGAGGTTACAGCCATTACTAGAACACAAACCATGTGGGATTTCCTTTTTTTTTTTCTCCAATAAAAGAGAGTGCATGTCACCTGACATTTTCAAAGAATTCTTTTCTGATTTGCTAGATCAGGGAAGTGGACAAATTGGCACTATGAATTGCCTTTTCCTTTCTTTCCTTCAGCAAACCTTTGAAATGGCACAGATTGCCCTAAAAGCAGCAGTAGAGTCTTTACACTGGCTCTGGAAAAAGTATCTTTGCTAGCTGCTTTTTAACCATGTTTTATTCATAATTTAGTGAGGGTTTCGATTTGCATTTGAGCAGTCTCCCATGCTTCCTAATGGTTTCACAATCAAAACCCTTGCTTTTCTGTTACCTGCCATTGATTGCTTCAAGGGGGTTTAATTTATTTAGTGACTCTGAAGACAGCCCATAACATTAAATAAGTTTTCATGCTCAGCCCAACATAAATTTGTGCTAAAAATAAACATGAAAGGAAAAGCATTGCAACAATACATCATACACTGGAGCAGCTCTGTTGAAATAATAACTGTGTCATGAGCATGGATGAATCAAGAACAATTGTTAACACCTCTCCACTGAGCACGTCACGCACGCTTTCTTTTTCCCCTCATACATGAATCAAGAATAATTCAGTCCTTACATCCTGACAGGTGGGGAAAAATATCACTTTGAAGTGAATTTCCAAATATCACTTTGAGTTTCATTTCAGAAAGATAGGTGGTAGATATTTCAGCAAGATTCTGCTTAACGCGCTCTGTCAAGAGATTGGGACTGTTGCAAAGAAGCACAAGGCAAATCAATTCTGATGTCTGGAAAATACCCAAAACCTTCCTGTTCCCGTCAACTTTCAAAAGTCTTGCTTCAGCTTTTCATCTGTATGAGGTATTGGAAACTTTTCTAAGCATTTTCTGTGACGCCAGCACTTTTCAGAATGTATCTCACTTCATGCTATAAATTAAAGATAATGCTCAGCACCTTTATCACTAAAAGTTAGTAGAAACAAATCTACTGGATTCTTATACTTGAGGCCTCATTATGGGCCCCTCCTGACCCTCAAAGCTCTCAAATATCCTAATTTAACAATCTGCCAGTAAACATGAGATAACCTTTGCATTTGATCATTCAGCTTTTCGTACAAGAAAATATCCCAGAAGACAAACTAAGCCTAAAGGTAGAAGCACGTCTAGAACAATAAAATAGAATAAAATAGACCCATTTTAAAGAAATTTGAATCTGCATTTGAATTTTACTTTTCATTTTAAAATTTTTGAAGACAATTTCATAGAGCAAGTTGGAAGAGGTACTTCAAAACCACGTTCTTTAATATCAAATTCTGCATACCCCTCACTTCAATTATCTCTGAATAAGAACTTTAAATAAGAAAAATATTGGTATAGATCTCATACAAACCAACAAGAAAAGGATCTTTCCGTATTAAATCCAACAGTCTGCTGCAAAGTTCTTCACATCAGTTGTCTTTTCAATGACCAGCAATGGGTTTTGGAATAAACATCCTTCATCCTTCAAAGATTATTGGGATCACATTGTTTTAAGCAAACCAATTTCCATATATGAGTTTATCTACTAGTTACAGTAAATACTGCTGCATTTATCCTCACTGGGTTCACAATTTAATACCCATTTTCATAACTACAGTGGTTAAGAGCGAAAAATCATGGTAATGGAAATTTTGATTTCAGAACACAAGATGGCAGCCTCCAAAAGGGAATAGGGCACCATCCCAAATCACTTCCAATAATTATGGACCACAGTGACAGCAGGAGTCCAAGCTTTATCATCCCTTTCCTATGTATTCATCACTGAAATCATTATTAAAAGCCAGTAAGTAAATATGAAGCCAATATATATTCATTAAGAGAAAAGTATATTAGAAGTCGCTTATGGGAAATATTTTGCACATTCCCATCTATGACTTCTCAAAAGGCTTTGCTTCCAAGGGAATAAAATGTATATTCCACAAGCAAAACTGACAGGTAAAATTTGCTAATACATACATGTAAGATTATCCAAGAATGATTCCCAGATTTACCATGTTAAAACAAAACAAAACAATCAATAAATGCTCCTGCCCATAAACAGTCCAATTTTATAATGTGTGACTATATCATGATTTACAGGGAAGCAGCTAAAAGCCAGATTTCAGTTACAAAGCTGGATAAAACTAATCTCTACTAAACTTCATTGACATCGCTGATTAGCTGAGACTATGCTAAGTATGCTATAAACCAGCACAGTTTGCTTTCCTCCTTAAACCACATGCAAAATATTTACATGCAAACTCCATGGATGGGCTTCATCTTCTGCAACTTCTACCTACCAAAGTCAGAAAAGTTCTCTCAGAACTCATGTACCAGAGAAGAAGATTAAATTACAGGTGTTATAAGGAAACCTGGGGGAAAGAGAACCTAAAAAGCTATTTTTTTTACCTTCTTTAGCCTCCAGTCAGCTTATTTGCACAGTTCTGGCTCAGTTATAGGTTGTTTATATGATCCCACAACAAAGTACAAGTAACAATTAATGTTGTTCCTTTTGAATTCGTATCACAGTATTAATAATGATTTAATTATGTCCTAATAAGTCAAAATATCTTTAAAATACCTGTACGACTAAGTCATAGCAAAATTTTATTATAAGAGCTACTCAGCTGTTCTCATTTTCTTACACAATGCATATTCCAAAACTAACAAACCTACACAGCACAAATTTAATTACCCTAATGACTAATTAATAAAGAATAGACACTTTCCACATCAAAGACAAGTGACAGTTTCCCATTCTTTTGTAAACAAAACTTTTACTCTCTCGTTTCTTTCCAGACACAAAGTCCTTTCCTTCAAAATTAACCACTAAATCCTCATCCAAAGGCACTTATTGGCATCCACTGCCTGAAGGAGAAACCTAGAGTTGTTTAGGCTAAATACCTAAGCCTCTGGATTGCTAAAACTATGTGAAATTCATCCCATATTCAAAGCTGGAGCATCCAACTGGATAGGTCCTGTGATGACAATAAAGAATACCATTGTCAATGACTAGAAAATTAGATTTGCTGTTCTTAAGACATCAGTTTAGAATACACAAGGAAGCAATTAGTACAACAGGAACCCTCCAAGAACCACTTCATCTGGAAGGTTTCTGTACTTCCCCCACAAGCCATGTGACACCTCAAACGAATCGCAATGTAAAAGACCAGAAACTTTCTCATGAAGTTTAAAGACGATTTAAAGCGGGAGGTTGGGATACAAGAGGAGTGTGTAGGCAGGCAAACCCTTTGCAAGAGCAAGGCCTGTGAGATGCTGCAGTGAGGCTCATCACCAGCGTGACAGATGGCAGAGCACAGAGCACTCTCGTGCTCTGGCACACTGCAGGCACTGCCTATCATTTGGTTGCACCTGTGTCTTTCTCTACTCAAAGATTAAAGTCCTGGGAAGCTGAACATATTTTGCTTCCATTTTTTGTCTCTTCCACACGGTTCCTCTGGCTCTCGATTCTCTGAGGTCTCCACCCAAGCCAGCTGGCAGCTCAAGAAAAATAGGAGGCACTTTCAGAGAGCTAGTGAGAGCAGACAGCCCATCACCCACCTCCAGGCAGATGCAAAAATCCCTAATCCATTCCTATAGGCTATTCTCACCAAGAATCTATTTATATACTCATTGTCTCAAGCTCTGGACATTTATCCTGGTGCCTCCTCCTGATATCCTGTGATGTAGCTTAAACTACAAGATTTTGTTCTCACTATATGGAGATCCTTTTTCTACCCTATGAGGCTTTTCTTTTTCATATCACTGATCCTTCACTGGTATTTCTTCACATCATTTCTTCATTGCTGAAGCAGATCCCTTCCAGCACCAAAAAAGCATTGCTCCAGAATGAGCCTCCCTAAAGTGCTGACTGAAGCGGAAGCATTATCTCCCATACATTCACCATAAAATTCCCTGCTAAACATACTGTTGGGATTCTTAATATTTCTGCAAAAAGGTGACAGGACTGACTCCAGCACAGCTGGCAATGCATTTTACATCTCAGAGTGTTTCTTCCTTCTTAGTTAGTCTTGCCCTTTCCTTAGAAACTATTTGGAGAAATAGCCCAAAGTCATTTTGGATTTCAAGTGCCCCCTTTCACATGTTGGCAGGCCAGCACCAGGTAAGCACCTCCAGCCAAGCAGAAGTTGCCGGTCAGTGAACGCCCCCAGGAAGACATTTGCTGAAGTCACAGCGTGAAAGGACTCAGTGCCAGCAAAACCACAGGATCCTGCTGCCCACGGGGTCTCCAAAAGCAGCAGAACCCCTCCTGGAGTGGTTTTGCTGCACCAGGTTAATGATGCTTGCACCAGGTTAAGGACGTCCACACAGACAGTACCTGTACAACTTCTTTTCAGGAACCCAAATCTGAAAAATCTCAAACACCTGATTTAATCGTGTTTACTGCATAGGCTTAGCCCAGTCAAAGGAAAAAAATTAGGTCATATGAAATCTTTTTGGGTTTTTTTTTGGACAAATCCATCTTATCTGTTTGTTGCTATCCTACATTATTTTTTTCTTTTTTTTTAATCAGAGACTTATAAGCAGACAGGTGAAGTACACATACTTTAGCATTTTCACAGAAATTAAGATATTTTTTTTTTCCTGGAGCCTTTCTATGACTTCTCAAAAATTTCTGCTCTGAGACAGTATTGACTTAATTTCACTGCAAAGCACCGGGAAATAAAGTGAGGCAATCTCATATTATCTCACTTAAATAGTTTCTGGCTTTTGCTGCTACCCAGTTCCAGCAGGGCTGTTACTCCATTGCTGCTTGCGTCAACTATGCAGAGCTAATCTTTTTTGCAGACATTGTATTGAAGAAGGGAGAGCAAACCATTTTTGTTTTCACAATAAACTTCCATTTTTATCTCTACACTGGGTAGCAAAACAACTTTGCATTAATTCATGCAGCAATGTATGAAGAAAGAAGTAATAAATACTCTCATTTGATCTCATTTTTTTCTCAACTATTCACAATTTTATTGCATTGAAAGATTTTATTTGTTTGTTTAGCTTTGCTTTTATTCCTAATGAGAAAGAGTACCCTTAAATGGGTTGGGAAAAAAATAGAAAAGCTCTGGATGATCTGCCAGAATCTCAGGTCCACAGAAGATAAAGGTTAAAGTGAAATCAGATTGATGTACAAACCTGCACAAAGAAAACAGGCAGAAACAGAAGCTGAAGACAGTGTTGTGGGAAGCAGCTCAGCTCTGATTGTGGGAAACAATCAATAACCCTGAGAAGGAGGAATACTGCTGAAAAATATAGCAGAAACAACAACAACAAAGCACTTCAGGAACTGAGGAGTGCAGCAGTGACTGTTGATAACAGCTTGGTTTTGAAAGCACCTCTGCATTTGCTCTGTTTTAGAGGATTTTTTCAGCATTGATTAAAAAATGCTGACAATATGTCAGCATGATTAAAATAAAATATCCAAGCAAACAAATGAGACTTCACCCCTTCTGCCCTCCTTTTCTACAAAATGGTCATATAATAGTTTATATTTTTCAGGGTTTGGTAAGCATTTCAGTAACAGAAGATGGTGTTAGTAGAGCACTGCCACCTTCATTGCTCTTCTGTCCAGGAAATTCCTTTGATTTCATACTAGGAAACATATTTCAGACAACACCTAAGTTTGGATGGGGTTTCCATAAGAAATTTCACATTTCAAACACAGTCTTTGGCACAAAGACTTAGAAAAATGGGAGGAAGGTGTATTTACAGTACTGTTGATTTCACAAGACATATGTTTTTGCAGCAAATCTCTGCTTCGCCCTCACTGAACACTCTCTGGCTCCCACAAAGGAGTACACGCATTCGTCTTTTTCTTGGAAATAAGCACCAGTGGCTTTCAAGCCCTGGCATTGGACCAGAGGTCTTGCAAGGGAAAGCACGTCCTGAGATCTGTGCAAGCCTGGATGTCAGGTTTGCAAATCAAGTGTTTTGCTTGGTAGGTCTGCTCCAATTGCACCACATTATGTGCAAACATAAACACAGCCAGAATCTAGCTGAGAAACATTTTGTCTTCCTTCAAAATCTATAATCACATTTACACAGTCTCTTTCTCTTTCCTTTGCAAGAAAACATTCTGTCATACCAAATGTTCCCTCACTATTGATATTTACTCGTTCTGTGAGTTTTGTTCTCTCCGAAATGGTAAAGTTAGGATCTCCTCATACCAAATACTTTCTTCCTTAGATTCGTCTGTCTCCCTCTTGTGGGAGAAGGACTGAGATTATCCAGGAAAGTGCAGGATGATATTGGAAGCTAATGCCCCTTTTCAGGCCGTGTGGTTGGGGCGCAGTAATCCTGTTTGTTCACAGCTCTGCACAGGAGCTATCAGCAGTGTGAGCACCACGCTGTAACACACACAGCTCTGCCCCACAGCAGGACCCCAGGCTAAGGTCAAGGCACAGGTAGGATAAATGGAAGAACAACCCAGCAGGACTGTTACAAACACACTGTTGCCACAACAGCCACTCCAGCCTGCACAGACGTATCCTCAGGGGTTGTGGCACGGACCAGATGGCTTCCCATTCACATTTCCTGCTGTTCTCATCACATGGCTATCCTTAAAAGGATTTATTGCCAAGTAACAAATGCACCTATTTTCCTGAATAAACTCCCAAGCAAACATGTTTTAATATTCCTGCTAAACACAGCCCTACATTACAAATGTAAGGCTTTGTTCTTTGCAAAGAAACAGAGAGCAAGAGGTGAAAGTGAGAACAAGGTATTAGAGAGATGCTAAGAGATTTCCATCAGTGCAAACCTTGGATGACAACAGGGACGGAACTACTCTTGACCTACTTTTGTCAGAAAATAAGAATGGAATTGTACTTTGCTGTACAGAGATGAGGTGCTGGAACAAACGTGGAGGATGAGAAGCAATAAGGCATAAGCCTGGTAACATCATCATCAGAACCAGGATTCAAAAAGACAATTATGCTTGAGGTGTCACAGGCAGGCGTGACAGGGTGAGAGAGACAGCAGGTGATATTTTGAGTTTGCTGAAATCAGTAGGATTTATGCATCAATCTGATTCAAGGTGTTGTGCTTCAGCATTTCCACAGAGTAAATCTCACGGACTAAAATGTATTGTTTGCTATTTTTATGACTGATCACCAACCTAACTTAGTATGGGAGTCTGAAATACTTTTTATTATAAAGCTTCCGTGCTAGTATTCAAAAGCACATTTTGCAAATAAATTGAGGTCAAGCCCCTGCAAACCATAAAATGTTGTACATGCTAAAACCTGAATATCATAGCATCTCCTGTGTCATACATGCGCCTTGTAAAGTGAATTACAAATATTTTCAGAAATTACACATCTGCCGTAAAAGTGTCAGATCTTGCTGACTCTAGGAAAAGTACAGGAAGAGTTATGGGAGCAATATGCCACAGATGAAAATTCTCCACTGAGTATGTTTTGATTAATGCTGCTGCTGCATTCACTAATGAATGACAGGCAAGGTCACAAGCAATTTCAGTAGTCCTGTATACAACAACCTCTGTACAAAGCAAGCCCCACACCTTCCAGGAACTTTTACCTGAGATTTACTAAAACACTTCAGAAACAAATAGTATGTATAAAGCTGTGGCATTTACCTCAGATATTTGGTTATATAAAGTCATAAGAAATCATCCCTCACATTTTCATTTGAAATATCAAGAAATCTTAAAAGTCTCAAAGTTATTAAACTCATTTTTCTTTCTACAGTACATTGTCTTACTTGAAAAAATTAGGGGATAAAATGAAATTTCAGCTTTAAAACAGTGAAGCAAAAGTCTGAGGACAGGGACTACCTGGCAAAGCTGGACCATTTTGTTACTTTGCCTGCTGAGACAAGCTTAATTAAAAAGTGTCTGCAAAAACTCTCTACTACTCTTAATTTGAAAAGTAAATTATAAAACACCAGAAACCCATTAGTTACTTGTACCTTCCTGCCACTCAGACAAACCCCACTTACACAAGATTTAACTCTGAATATTAGGTGAGATGAGCAGAGAGGAGTTTTTAGTTTTATCTGCATTTGACAAGGCTAAATCCCATAAGGGAATACCAATTCCAGAGTGTAGCTTTAGCAAGCCCACAACAGCATGGTTAACTGTTCAAACTCCCCACACATTCTTCACTCTCATGCTAAAATTCGCCTCAATTCATTATCAGCTGAGAATGATTTCTGTCACATCAGCTCTGCACCACTCCAGCTTGTTTGTAACAGATGTTATTACCAACTAAAGAGGAGCTCTACCTCCAAAATGCCCTCTCCCAGTTGTCAGCATGAAGCACACAATGAATAAATATTCTCTCTTTGGCCAACAGTTTTACTAGCCACTATTCTAAACAGCTTAAGAATAATAAAAGTTGCTTACTTTTCAGACCTATTCAATGCCAACTGATTTTATTGGGGTCCATATCAGCTGCAACTCCTGCTTTTAATCTCAACCACTCCTATTTGCATAGCTAAACAGAAACAGACTGCAGCAGAGGAGGGAAGGAGGAAATAATGCATTTTATGCATTTAATACCTGGCCATCTGGTACCTCAGAAATGTGTTCAACTTCAAACCAGCAAGAAAATAAAATGAGGGAGCCAAAAGAGGCTTTGATGAACCAAAAATACATTTATTTATATAAACAGCAATTGGCAGCTGATGCAGAGGATACATACATAAATCCCATTGCAAATGCTCAGGGATTGTATGAATAGAAATGCCACAGGTAAGCAGTAGCAATATTAGAATTAAGTCTCTGTCCATGCCATCCCTATCTAAATGATTTTTTTTCCCAGTTTCTCCCCAGTTTTCTCTTCTGTATGTCACAGGAAGAGATGCAAGAAAACGGAATCCTTAAGGAATTTCCCTTCACCTAGGGACGAAAACACAAGAAATGCAGTAATGTTTAGCAGCTTCAGCATCCTCAACATTTGGTGGATGTCCCAGGAGAAACAGAGAGAGTAGGTGAAATTTCTCATTAGCAAGACTACATGACTGCAGTACTAAAGAGAGAGGGAGTCATACTACTTTGACCAGAACCCATAAGTCAGGTACAGACAAATGGGTTTGTCTGTGGAGAAAGGTGGTGAACACACCACAGAAAGAACTCAGATAGGAGAAGGCCCCTGACACCTTTCAGCAAACACCTGAACTTCTCTGAAGCTCTCTCTTTTTTTCCCCGCTGAAGGATGCATGGGAGAAAAATGCACCAAGCTATGTTTGATATGAAACCACAAGTTCCACGATAGCTACAAGGGAGAGCTATAATTATCCAATTTCCCTATATTAATGATTTTTAAATACAAATGGCTTTGAATTTTTTTTCAGCAGTCATCTGCACTAAACAACTGAAGTTCTGTGATTCTTGCCACACACAAAAAAACAGTAGCAGATGTCAAAGTGGCAGAAACAGAGTGGTGCTACTCTACCTGGTTGGGGCAGAAATTATGAAGTAGTACAGGGTGATTCTGGAGATAAAGATAAATTCTGTATAATGTAATCTAGATTTATTATGGGTTTTATTAAAAGAATACTATTTGTTATGCGAGTTCACACCCAGATTAGGAAGCTGTCTGATACTTGCAATTTTTACCAGACATGCCAAAATATTTTGCTGCTCTTGAACCCAAGTCCTGTAACATTTCAAGATGAGAATCTCAATTTTTACTGTCAAATAAGTTCATACCTTACTCAGCTATTCAGAAATTGAATGGAAAACAAAAATGCTCAGAGAAAGGCAAAGCATCAGCATACAACCTTTTCTGCCACAAAACAAAACAAACAAAAAAAAAAATTATAAAAGACTTTGCCTTAATGTTCAGAGTCTCTAAGTTCATTGCAAATGATAAAACTTGACTAGATATAATGAAAATACAGTCTTCAAGTGACACCATTAGATTGCAAAGCAGGTGCTAACCTTTGCCAATTCTGAGTGTAAAACAAAGCTAAATCAACATTCTCCTTGCAGTTTGTTTGCACTTTGTAGGCATATACAATTCTCTAGGCATATATTTGTATGTATGCATACACTACTGAACAGCATTTTACAGATTTCTAATGCTTCACAATCAATTACACCAAAAAAAGGAAAAAAGTCAAGAACACTAAGTACAAAGTAAAAGAGAACTACACCAAATGCTTGCTGGAAGCAGAATGCAGCAGGACACTTTGGGCTGGTTATTTATATAAGAGCATGTGACAGCAATAGAGAAATACACTCAGCAGCTTGTTCTGGCAAAAAATAAGGGCTTTTCAAGAGCTGTCAAAGGAGCTATGGGTGCAAAAGATGGCAAAATGGCAAAGGCCCTGATTTCTTCCTAAGACAAATGCAATGAAGACTGGATTCTGGAAAGTCTAAATTTCATTGTGCCTGGAGAAGTGGTGGGTAGATAAATCCCAAGGTCTTCAAAATAAACCACTTTAGAAGCAAAGTTAGTAAGCAGGAATATAAAAAATAACAGGAATACAATGGCACAAACGTCAGAAAGATGAAAGTGTAGCATATAACATAAAGGAACAGATAAAAGGACATGCTATAAAGACACAGAAATAGTACGAAAACAGTCATGAAACAGATGGTTCAATCCTTCCCAGTTTCTCTTTCTATGGTTGCTAGATCACCTAGGGTTCTCTCAGAATACAGTCCATATATGACAGTAGTGAAAAGTGACAAGGGGTAATGGTTCTAAACTAAAAGAGGGCAGATGTAGACTAGGTGTAAGATAGAATTTCATTACAGTGAGGGTGGTGCAACACTGGCACAGAGTGGTGGTGGATGGAACCACCCTGGAAAAATTCAAGGTGAGGTTGGATGGAGCTCTGAGCAATCTAATCTGGTTGAAGATGTCCTTGCTCATTGCAGGGGGTTTGGAAAACAAGTTTTAAAGGTCCCTGCCAACCCAAACCATTACACGATGAAAATTACCCATGTAGACTGTGAAAATATTCGTACAATTTTCTGGGTAGAAAAAAATGGGAAAAAGAAAGTAAAATCCTGCAGTTGGTTCACAAATAAGAGCCATCAAAGTTATACCACGGGAAAAATACATGGATTGTTTTTGAATGATTAAGCAATGCATGGATTTCTCTGGGACCTTTTTATAAAAATAAGTGCATTGAAAATAAGAATTGCACATTACTCAGGAAAATTATGAATAGATGACCATGAGAAAACACTCAAACTGCTTCAGTTTCCTTTTTCATTAGAAAGAGAACCATGATCAGACAATTAATCACTATGCACTAGGAAAAAGAAGAAATTGAAAGCTAAAATGAAGTGAATATTTAACCATATTCTACATTTTTAAATCACAGACCTGACAAAATTAATTTTTAGAAAGCACACCAAAGGAAATTTAGAGCACTTAATACTTAAGAGGACTTGTGGGAAAGAAACGTAGCTCAAGGAGGTTGGAAAAAACAAATCAAAGTACTTCTCTTCAGAATGAGAGAAAATCAAAAGTTTTGGGAAATATGAACTACTTGGTTTAAGCTGAAGTCTCAGAAAACACTGGAGCAAATAAAAAGCACACAGAAGATAGGACAAGTTACATAAGTATTGTCAACACGAATTCTTAAATAACAGATTTCTGAATCAAGTTGATTTTCTCCATGACAGATAAGAGCCCTTGTGCAAAGGAACAAGTCAGTAGATGTCTTATTTTCACCTTGGCAGGGCTTTTGGTACCATCTCACATGACAGCCTCATTAGTAAGTCTAAATAAACCCTCTAAAATTGGTAAAACTATTTTGAAAAACAGATTCAGACCTAGCAATGGATAAATGTCAAAACAAGATGACAGAAAAGTCAGTATCAAGGAAGACTGTGAGGTGGGTCTGCCCTGGGTCCAGCAGTACCAGTTGAATAATTTCATTAATCATTTAGATGATGGAACCTAGTGAATGCTTTTCAAGTCTGATGCTTCTCTGCACACAACACAGGGCAGGGCCTGCAGCTTCTTTCGAGCCCCTAGAAAACAAGATTAGGATCAAAATAATCTTTTCAAATTGGAAAAATGGCATAATAAAAAGGACACGATTCAGTAGGGAGAAATTTGAGATGCTATGCCTGTACCTAATCAGACATAATCAGGCGTACAAGATACAGAAGAGTCATCTTGAATCTTCCTGATGAGAAATTTAGGAATTTTAATGGACTACCTACATGAGACATCATTATCACATCTTTATAAAGCATGAAGTTTGGTAAATAGCACTTGTCTTTTCTTAAAAGAGACATTGTTACGAGTCCTAATGTATTTAAATTTTCAAAATATTTAGAAATCCTAGGATGAAAAATAAAACTCAAGTTTATAATAATTCTTTATATTTTTTGTGAAAGAATTTTTTCTTCCACAGCACAAAAATATCAGGTTCATGTGAGGCAGAGACTCATATAATTATGTAAAACTATCAGTCAGGGATGAATCATCACCAAAACAAGGTCTGACAATCTCTTTTCACAAGTAGATGGAGGAGCAGCTAGTAGCCATCTGGAAGCAGCAATTTCAGATGCTCACTTGATAACTCAAATCAAGTACAAGACTTACTTTCCCACCTTGGGAGAAGCAATGCCATCCTCAGATCCCTATTACCCACAGAGCATGAGCATACTTGCTTATCACAAGAAATCCTTCCAGTTGGATAGCTGCAGCTTTAAAAATTTGAGCAAAACTCAAGCGATCAAAGATTTAAATAACTTTCCTCATAACAAATGAAGCAAAGTGGATCGCTCCTGTTGTTACAATTATCATGCTCATAAATACATATCTATGGCTTCTATGAAATGCCCCTTACCTCATTTATTTTCTCTACAGTGAATTTTTATTCTGTAAAGTACTTAATGATTATAATTTTCAGATACCTGTGAATTAACACTTTGGTTTTTACTTAGACAAAGGGGAATGGCAAAAGAGGCAAAACTAGTCCTCCTCATATCTTGAGTTTCTACAGCCAGTGTACCTTCCAACTGCTTATCTATAAGATTACAACTCCCAGGATTCTTTAAGTGGGATAAGTTTCTGCAGAGAAAATTAGTCCAAGGGATAAAAGATGACCAAAATTTTTATAAATGTGCTAAATTTTTTATCACACCAAAACAACAAATGCAAGCTTATATCTAGAATTTTAAAAACTCCTTTTGATTATTTAATGATCATGCATCTACACATCTCTAAACCTGTTCTAATTTCTGGCCTTTGCTGAGTTTTAATCCCACACACAGATATATTAGTACAAACACACAGAGCAACCTGAAGCAAAGGCAAATGATAGATGAGCTGTGAGGCCGTATTGATTCCCTCTGCTGCAGTGCAAGTCAGGAGTGAAGTACAGCATCCTTATTAGAGATGCTGTCCATTAACTTTTCCTTGCTCTACAAGTCCTTAATTATAACATATTAGCAGTGTATGCCTGAGTGAGCACTGCTCTAATTTGAAACTGAAACAATGCTTGCATCCCACCGCGAGCAATATTAATTAACATCTTTCTTCTGTTTTCCCTGAACTCTCCTCCTGACATTTCCAGGTAAAGTTAAATAAAAATGTATGTCAATATGTAAAAGCTGGCTATCGGCAAATGCATCCTGTAATTGAAGTGCTGGATGTTGAATGTCAATTAAAATAGTTTCCCTTTGGAAACTGAGTGTGTTTATCCATAATATATCATGTTATGGTCTTTGTTAATAACAGTGATCATAGCAGGCAGTCTTTCACATTTGACAAGTTGATAATATCACAAAAGATACGTGCTTGCTTAAATAAGCCCTTAAATAAGGTAAGAACTCATTTGTCCATTTATTGATATACCAGCTAAGTCACAAAAACAAATACATAATTAAAAAATTGCAAAATGAAGTGGTCCATTACTGTTCTGATGACAACCAGATTAAGCCTGTGAGATGCAAAATTCAAGTGATGTCAAATTAAATATTTTCCAGGAGTGTCTCTCATTTGAGAGAATATATCCGTTGGCCTTGAAGATTTTTGTTCTCTTTTTATGAATTTTCTTTTCTTTCAACTACCTGGATAAAAGAACTCAAAAATGTTAAAAGGCCATATTGAACCACCTTCTAAAAATAGTTTCTTTGTAGCATATAAAAATTACCAGTATATCAATCAACAGTGGCAGCCACTTCTGGCTTCTTTTTTTTCTGAAAACCAAGCCAGTAGGTTGTTTTAATGGAGCACCCTTCTACAGAAAACAGGTTCTTTTTAATATAATTATCTAGTTAAAAATATGGGGGGAGTGCCAGAAAAATAGGTTCTGATCACCTTTAACAAGAGGAACTCAATTTGTAATTTAACTGCCCCCAGAGTAACTTAATATAACTTGGCAGTACATTTTCAATTAACATGTAAGTACATTAAGCTCACATAAAATTCAAAGAGCAAGAAACTGAATTAATACATAAATATAGTTCAAGATCTGGGAGACATTCCCATGGCACGCAGAAACAGAGCCTCGTGTGTCACCTGCTATTGAGCACATATTCCATTCCTTACTATTATTTAGTAAAGCTAACAGATTTCCCTCATTTCTCGTGTAAGATATCTGCAAAAGGATGCAAATGTAGACATCCAGTCACACACACTGGCGCGTCACTCCCAGCTGCAGGGTGCCACACAACCAGCTCCCAGGTCCAGTGCTGGCTTGTGTCTGGTTCCGTCCCGCACTGGGCGGGAGATGACCTCCGGCTAGCTCGAGCCAACACAGCCACAGAATGGTCCCGGTTCGTTTCGGCTTCTCGGCTTAGCAGCTGGACCCCAAAAGTGTTGGCTCTCAGCTTAGCAGGTTAAAAGATGTTTATTAGCTCCAGAGTTGAGGAGCAGAGAGGCTCCAAGGCTGAGACGCTGAGAGAGAGAGGCTGAGAGAGAGTTTGAATCTCCCTCCTACCCCTTATAAGCGGGGGAGGGGTTCCAGGGGGGTACCACAAGACAACAAATAGGGAATTCAGGGGGTAACAAGGTGTGCCCACCCCCAAGCCTTGGACCACTAAAATCCAGAGCTAAAGGAATTCCCCCCCAGGGGGCCTATCACCTGCAGCCCTCTCCCTGAGATTTCGCAACCTGGGAGGGCTCCTCAAAGTGATAGACAAGGTGCCCCAGAGCGAGGAGGGTGGGAGGACTGACACAAAACACCTTGTTATACAGACAACACAAAAAGGGTTACAACATTGGGGATACAGTGAAATGAACATAACATAAACTTCTTATAAAAACCTAATAAAACAGTTCTGCACCACCACACTGGCTGAGATGACAACGTCACCAACCTGCAGGAGGTCAGTGTCCATTGATCTCCCACTGCCAGGTGAAAATCACACAAATCTACCTAAACTCAGCTTCTTAAGGGGCAAAGTTAGGATCGCTTGCAAGCCCTGAGATACAAGAGCTGGTCCTATCTTATCCAGGCACAATCTCTGCTTCTGTGGCTTCATCTGTCCTCACAGCTCAAGTCCCAGATGTAAGACTGTGGGTTTGTGTCCAGTGGTTTCAAAGAAGCCACATCCTCAGGTGGTTTACAAGCCAACAAGTTATCAAATAGCAAATGAAAGAAGAAAGGCCACGCCTAAATACAGACTGGAGGTAATGTTTTAAAAACATGAGGTGGCAGAGGTTTCTGAGCAGATCTTGGTACAGCACCAAGGAAGTTTTAATGGAACAGTTTCAGCAAGAGTTCAGGTTTTTCTCATTGTGAGGCCTCTTTCTGCTTTACGTCTCTGTTTCAGAGGCAAGATAATTCTTGCATTTATGTGGAAGAGAAGCAGATTGTCTAGAAGACATGTGGTAGAGCTCACATTTCTTCTGCTTGGACTTAACCCAGAAAATTTGCAGGAGTTCTAGGGGAGTGGCTACAGGGATTTGGGCCTTCATGTAACACAAGTTTCTTAGGTGTTTTCTGACCACCGGTGGATGACCACTGCTAATTTACCAAGTACTTGTGGGAAAAAACAAACTAAAACTAAAGTCACACCTTAAAATACGAAGTAGACCTCATCCACTTAAATCAATAAAACAAGAACATAAGAGTCTGACATTCTATTAATTAGTGGTTGTAGGACAAAGGGAAACTTTTTAAAAAGTAGCATCCTTTGAACCACAGCAACAGTACTTGATATCTGTAAATAAACAGTATTTTATAGGCTTTGAAAAAGGGTGCAAGAATATAGTTGAAGGAAGGAAAATATTGAAAACAAACAGAAATTTTATTCAGTGTTGTTGCAAATAGTGATGGAGAGTTATGACAGCAAGTTCCCCAGATAATTGCTGCAGTATTTAAGGTTAAATCCAGCCACCTTCAAAATATAAAATGATTCAGGCTAGTCAGAAATATCAAACAGCTTTCCTCAGAATACTTCAGTATTTGCACAACAAATTTTCAACAAACCCACTTACAAGTAGGTGCAGTTCCCACAATACTGATGTCCATGTATTTAGTACAAAGCCCAATGATTCATAAACAAATGTGCCACTAGGTGTCTTAATTGCTGCCCTTTAACTAAAACTAAGAAAAGACTTTTGAATCAGATGTAGACATTCACCAAAAGCCAAATCAGTCTGCTGTGCAATCCCAAAATAAGGTACTGCTCTACTCAGGAATTTCAACATGCTGTGTGGAACACAGCTCCTTGCACTCAAATGTCCTCAGACTTATTCACTTTAAAAATCACCTGGAAATGAGTCAAACATAAAACTCATTGTATTTTGTCACTAAAAGGAAAATTTTTTTTTTGCAGCATTACATAGTTGTGTAAAGAATATCACCCTCTGTGCTGCATACCTGTGTGTGAGGTAGGACAAAAAATAGCAGTAAAAAAATCTAGTTGTATTTATGTTAAAACATAAAATGCACTGCAAAGAATATTGATAACCTCAGTATAAAACCAGAACGACATAATCCAAGCCATTCATTCTTATACAGAATATTTACTTTTTTAATTGTTCCAACCTGCATTCATTACAATAAGCAGTAATACAGAATATTTACTTTTTTAATTGTTCCAGCCTGCATTCATTACAATAAGCAGTAATATAAATCAGACTTTATTTACAATATTCTCATCTTAGATCTGAAATCGTGCCCTCCAGTCCAAATCTGTGATATAAAATCAAACCTTTTGAAAGACTGTGGAATGCTTAACCTCCAAAAATACCACAGTGACTTGCAGCATTCCAGCAATGCCCAAGCCAATCACATTCCATTGGCATACTGAAAAAAAGGCATCAAATTCCTTTTCTGTATCTTGGCAGGAATCACAGCATCCCCCAGTGGGCATAACCAGTGAATCAAAACCACAACATACATTTTTACACAGGCACAGCACAAGTATCACCCTCATTTTACCTGAAGACTACGAGTGCTCTGTGCCAGTGCACATCCCCAGTATGAAGTCACTGGGAGCCAGAGTGCAACTGAAAATCCATCCCATGGCCAGGAAAGATCAGCAAAGCCCCGTATTTTTCTGCTTTGAAAAAATACAATCCCCACTGCCATCATTCTTGGTGGCAAACTGGAACAGCCTCTGAACAAGCTGGGAATCCAGTTCACCCAGTGTGCTGAAAGAACCTACTGGATCCAAATGCTCAGAGGGGGGGTATTCTCAGCATTTCTTAAAAGCATCTCTTGGCTGACAGGAACCGTGAGGAAGTTACACTTAGGCATATATACATATAATATTATTTTTTTATAAATATATTTTCAAGTATGTATATATATATAGAGAGAGAGACTACTGACTAGCACTTGTAACTCAGGAAATAAGAAATCTACATTCTTCAGTCTGAAGGTGGTTCACTTCCTGAGCTGCCATACCACAGGATAGTCCCAGGCAATAATATTTTAAGAGGGACTGGGACAACTCCTTTTTGCTGAAGCCATGTCAATGAATAGAAAAGCTGCATAGAACCAGAAAGGGAGCAAAAGGAAAAGTATGACTCTGCACCCTAATAGGATATTCAGCTGGAGAGAATGCAATTATAATTTCCAGCTTCTTCCCCCAGGATTGCTAATGTATTGTACATTGAGTAGCTATTCAGTGAAAATTTGACAGTCTTGGGAACAGGACTCAATCACAGCATAACCACAAGGGTACAATCCTGTTCCCTTGTCTTCTTTTTCCAGCTCTGAAAATCTTGTCTTTTCTATACAATAGCTTCAGCAAAAGGCAAAATCTGTCGTTGCTCCGTGCAGTCTGTAGCTCAGTAATTATTGTGCTGCCCCTAGGAGTTAACAAGATCTTAGGCTGTACTTGTGGGTGTTCCTGCTGACACTTTTTAAACTGTTGGCATATCTAATCAACCATGGTTTGAGAGGGGAAGGGCGAGAGGCAACAGCTCCCAGAGCCAGCAAAGGTCTTTTCTCCCTGTTTGCTTGTGGCCAAGGTTACACTGAGTTTTGCTGTTCACTTGCCCAACATAACTGGTACTTGCTTTACCTAATTAGAGCAAGTTTCCTTCACAGGGGGTAGGTTTTCCATTTCCCTTTCAGACAATCAAAGGAAGGAGACAGGAGTTATCCTGGGGAGTGCTGACTGCTTTAGGTACTTTGTGGCTGCCAGATCTTTTGTTTTGCCTGCCAGTACCAGGAACTGGCCATTATCCAAGACAGCATGAATGGGATTCACAAGGTTAAAACCAGATCTCAACAGCAGACCCAGTCATGCTAACCACTGTGTTTGCAGAGCTGCAGTCAAGGGAACAAATTATTTCTCTTACTGAAAAGACCTAAAGCATGTTAGATCAGCTATCACCTAAAAACTGCCTGTTTTACTCTCAACTATATGGCAACATCTGGGCAATCAGCTCAGACATTGACATCCAAACTTCAAATATCTAAGCTTTAGGCTGATTAATCCCCCTTCACATGTATCTTTCTCTGACTTCATCCTTTCTCCTCCTGTATGCTGACATGAACGTACTGACCACAATCCTCTTTTGGGCCAAAGCAGAAGACAAACCTGTCCCTTTTAAAATTGTTCCAATGTGCATTCCATACAAAAAGCAGTAATATAAATCAGACTTTATTCACAATATTTTCATCTTAGATCTGAAATCATGTCCTCCAGTCCAAGCATATTTCATAGCACTTCGGGTAGATTTCAGCTTCAATAAGCACCGGATCAAGTCTTATAAACTTAGAGGTTCTCTTCCAGTATCTCACTCCCTACTCAGCTCTCACTAATTTAAATAGCAAATTGAAGTAATTCTGATCATAAAAAAGTCCAGGTACTCATCACAAATTTGCAGTTCAGCCATAAACTTAAACATGTATGTTGTACCCAAAGGAAAAAAGAGAGCACAGTTCGCCCATTAGATCTAATGAAAATTTTCAAAAGCCCATCACTAGTTTTGCAAAAGAAATTAAACATGTATACCTACTTTCTTACCTGTTAAAGATGTTTTTCAAACTGGAATGTCAGACTGCAACTTGCCTACACCATCAATGCTCTGGCATAACATTCTCATCAGTGGTAATTTCTTTTCAACAGAATGGACTAAGCTAGGAGTGGCTATCATACATAACCCAGGCTTTTTAACATGGTAAGAAAGCTGAAATAAACCCATAAATTCTTCTGAGACAAAATTTATGCAGAAAAGATTAATTAAGAAACCTGGCTAGAATGCCTCCAAAAGTGAGGCACTAGACTTGGCCAGGAAGAAAGTGTTCACTCCAAAGAAAACAGTGATCACAGGATTAATTGAGACAGGGACCCAGGACTGACATCTCAGTCTTTCCCAAACCTCCCCTGCTCAGTGTACTTGAATGAAAATCCTGCCCCATCCTCGTTATTGTAAAGTGCAGCTCTGCTGTTAATGGCAAGGCTATGATTAATGCAACAGCCCTGCTCTAGGAATTGGGTTATTTCAATCTGAGGTGGTCAGATCTAATTAGGGCCATGTTAAAAATGACAATGATGGCTCAAACTCCATCACAACAAGCCATGTCACCCACAGTAGTATGCAGTTCAGAAACAGGCCAGAAATCACACAGAACATGATTTGTGTTGTTCCAAAATTATATTCCAAATGTCCTTTAGTGCAGTTACAAAAACCTTTATTACCGAATTGCAGTCTGTGTGCTCCTATGCACTGATAGAGCAAGTGACCCAAACTGCTCCTTTGCTTTGTAAAAATTGAACAGCCAGAGTTCAGGCCAGAAGAGATGATTTGGCCATTTAACCAAACCGCTCATGCCTTTCAGACTTCAGCTTCACTCCTCTCTTCTTATCAACTGCCCAAAATTGCAGGAAATACACATTCAACTCAAATATATTTTAAAAAAATACAGATCAACGAGGTTTATTTGAAGACAAGTGATAAATTATATTCTTACTTATTCTCAGTCTTTGCCCACCAATTTATATTTAGTCTCCACTCTCTTTGAAGAGATACTAATGTGTGATATCTGCTGAGCATTAAAATACTATCACACAATACTCTTTGAAAAAATGAACAAATTGTATTTTATGTACTTTAGTGCGTTCTTTGGCTTAAAATAATTTCAGCTACTCTTGTCTGTCTCCATTCCAGTCTTTGACAGCAATTTAAAAGGCTGGCATGACAGTTTTATGCAGCATTTTCATAGCAGCTTTATCACTAGATTTGATGAAAGTTAAATCAAAGCCAAACCCCCAGCTGCTCTCTGTTCTCACATCATGAATTATGTTAACCTTTTTTGCCATAATGCCAGAGTAAAACCTGTATTAAGCTCCTTGCCACCTGTATCCATTACTGAGGAGCTGCCTGCAGACTGTCCTCACCTCCTTTGCAGTGCTCCCTTTCCCCTTTGAGAAGCTCCTCTTTCCATTTGGGTGCCTGGAAGCACAAAAACAGCCATGCCCTCATCAAAACCCATTCTGACCATTACCACGGTCATTCACAATTATTGGGTTTTAGGAAAGTAATTTTTTTCCTAATCATTTTCTAAACAGAATAAAGCTACATACAGTAAAGCTACAACAGAAGAATCCTACATTAAAATCCAGTTAATGACTGGTTTGACATTGGTCAACTCTAGCTCAGAACAAGGCCAAACCAACCAAGCCATATTCCTACTACCTTTTTCCTAGCTCCTACTTCAAAATATTTTTGAGGTTTAATTTAAAAACCAGATACCTATCTGTTAAATGAAAGGATAATTACATTCTGCATAACTGGAAAAATACATTTACCTTCATTAATAGGTTTAAACAATATATTTTAATTTGTTAATTTGATTAACATATTTTAAAGTATTTAAGAAGCAGAATTTAAGAGAAATCAACAAAAGCTTCATAGACCCACATTCTGGCTTATACAATTGTATTCTCAAAGTATATTAGGTTATTACTGGGGCTTTTTGTTTATACTTCCCACATCCTCAGAATCCCTGCCTGTCTCCTTTTGTTTTCTATGTCCATTGGAAGGAGGCAAGGAAGCTCCTTTCCCTTCTGCCTGCATTGTATTTACTGCATGACTGGAGCTCCCTGCTACTGGAGCTGTCCAAATGGTGAAAACATGGAAGTATGCAAGAGGTGAATATATTGATTATTCATTTATATAAACATATATCATACCTGAAAATTAACATGTTTACAATTGCTTCCTATTGAATTTTTAAAAAAACAAACAACAAACCACAAATCCCTAAGTCCAGGTGTGTGTTCACTACAATCTCTATTGCAATTACAGGTCTAGTTAGTTTCCTAATCTGCTTTCCGAGAACTTAAACTGCTGTTTAACTTAAATTTAGGTGCCAGTTTCAATGCAGATGTTCAGCTTTCTGCTTCGTTTAAGGATTTGCAGTTACATCCTGTAGATTTGTTCTTAACTGTCAGCTCTATTATCAATAAAGCAGAACTAAATTCTGGCTCAGTGTCATCCCTGCCTTCTCGAGTTATGCATGAACCTGAGTTTTTTGTCTGTTTGGGAAGAAAAACAGCTGCAATATGGGAACTTAATTTATTGAAAATGAAAGAAAATTTTAAGACGTTAAGGAGTTTTTTTTTTTTAATTTGAGCTTCTATATCTTAATAAAAATTTCTTTATTTTTATATAAACTTTATGTGTTTATACATGTATTTGTTGGGAATTTTTAGGTATTTGGCTTTGGTTTGTTGGTTTTGTTTTGTTTTTTTTTTTTCATTTGCAACACCTGGTCATTCAATATGCAAACCTTGCTAAATTTAATTATGATACTGTACACCTGCACTTTGTTCTTTTGCCAGAAGGCATCCCTTCCTGAAAATAAAAAACTAAAAAAATAAAATAAAGGAGAATAAAAGCTGACCCTTCACTTCTGAAGGTTTGTGCTTTGGCATGGCTGCCCCTTGCATTACCAGCAAGATATTTTTCACTTATTAAATTATTACAGGTTTAATTTCAGAAAAATTCAAGTAATTCCAAGGAAGACAAATGATAACCAGCTTGTAGATACTTGTAAAGATTTAAGTTTTAAATTTTGGCACTATACTGAAGCAATCCAGAGCCTACCAAACGTGTCAGGAGTTAAAGGCATTGCACAGTTGGCACTTCCCACACTGGGACAGACACCTGGATTTGGGGTTTTTCATTATATCATTGTACTGGGGCTTAACAACCTTTAATATTAAGACGACAGGTTTATATAAAAGTGATCTGATGAGTCCTGTCCAACCTTTAGGGGACAGAAACAATCTCCCTTACATATGACATGTAACAATCCCAGCTAGAGAGATCAGCAGATGCCTGGACAGAGAGACTGATTTTTCTTTTCATTGCTGAAATGAAAAGATGAACCCAACCCTAAGTAGCCTGAATCCTCTCTGAAAAGCTTTTCCAAAACTTTCTTCAAAATTCAAATGAAACCATAAAATCCAGTTTAAAATATATTCACCTATTCTAATACTACTGAAATCCATTGAAGCTTGGCCAAAGTTCCAGGCCCATTTCATTGCCCAAACTCTGATCCACAGAATTTCCAATTGTGCACTAGACTTACATGTTTACAAGTCTTATTCACTGCAAGATAAAAGTAGCTAGTTAAGTAGCTGCATCCTCCTGCACCACACACCTTACAGTGAGTCAAGCACACCAAAATGATTATGTAATTTAATTACACCCTTGGATAATCTCTTTGAAGGCAGGTTGCACTTTTAGAGATTGAAATCCACGTAAAGCCTTCACAGAAGTGCCATGAGTCCAACACTCATTGCACAGACACACACATTGGTTCTGTCTTCTGCTAGGACCAAGCTGGGCTGTGAGGTGAAGAATTTCAGTTATCTCCCATTTTGCATTCTTAGCTACAAATTTAAGCAACAGCAACAAAATCTATTTCTAGCAAATATTAAACCTCCACATATTCTCAAAGCAGAAAAAGTTTAACACAGTGCCTTGTTTGTAAACAAAAAAAGCTCAACTCTTACATAGAAGTTCCAGTTTATTTTTATAGAGGCTGTTTCCATTTTACAAAAAGGCTCCTCTTTCGAGGAATGACTAGATATTTTAATAGTACAACTATTTATTCCCTAATAACATCATTAAAAGGACACATTTACTCTGTGAAGAATGCAGTCCAGCCAAAATATGTTGTTATTATTATAGATAATGGTTAGCTTTTCCATGTTCCCAACTGTGTGTTAGGTTGCTGACTCAAACACATTTAATAAATGACTGTAAAGGCTTGATTTATTGCTAAAGTCTCTCTTAATTACCTCTGCTGGAAAAAAAAAAAAATTAATTTCATTTCTACCTTCTATTCATTTATACTATTTAGTTTTAATGTGGAAAAATTGAGCATTTCAAACCCCGCACTTCCCATAGCAGCATGTGAACCACAACACAGAAGACAAGTTCATTAAACTCCATTATTTCAAATGAGGTTGCAGAATAGTAGGAGCAGAGGCCATGGCTCAGACCTCTGCAGTGAGAGCCGAACTGAAATGCCCACAAAGCAGAGAAAAATAATTCTAGTCCTGGAGCTGAGCTAATAAGGAAGCTGCTCAGCCTCACAGGTGAGGCAGAATTGCAGGCAGCAAACAGAATTCCCCAAGCAGTGTTTCGGGGATGCCTGCCACTCTCCCTCACCCAGCTATGAAGGCATGGTCCTTATCCACCAGCCAAACTTACTGAATTCCAAAGGACCCTAAAACCAGAGAAGAAAGGTCTGACCCAAAAAGACCACCAGGTGCTCATGGTTTGGGAGAGAGATGAGACAGGAATCACCCTGGTGCACCCTGAATTGCACCCTAAAATTCACCTCTGAGGAGAGCTGCTTATGTCAAACACAGCACAACGACACCACACAGCTGCACAGGATCCAGTTTCATGGTCACCTTCATTTTGCCAGAAAACAAAAGGGTTTGTGTGTTGCCAGCATAATTTGGTGTGCTTACTTTGCAAAGGTAAATAGTAAATGTAAAGGAAAATCTGGAATTAGTGAATGCAGCACAGTATTCACAGAATTCTGGCAAAGTGCTTAATTTCATGAAAATTCTGTCACAGAAGGCTTTCCCCTCTGACTGCACTGTGCATTGTTTCCTCAGCTCAATTTTTGTGCCATTTACAAAGTAAAATGGACAGGGAATTAATAATTTACATGCTTATGTTGATATCATTACTCTAACTCTCCTGTTGAGAAAAAAATGCAAAACAAATTAATACCTGAATTCGTCACAAAAGTAGCTGCATGTTTGGCACAATTGATTTTCTCATTTTAAATTAAGATGAATGGTTTCAGATGGATTGATCCAAGATTTTTTTTTTTTTTTTTTCATTTAAGGTATTTTCCAAACTTCATAAAGGTACATTATACATGCTAAAAGTACAACCCACCTCCACTTCTAGTGTACAGTTTTCTTCTTCATATGCAATACAATAATCTCATGCATGAGAACCTGGAAGGTGGAAACAGTCCCTGGGAGACATTTATATTTAGTTCAAGTGTCTTACTTGCTAAAAGAGCAAGCATTGCAAATTAAAACATTTACTATATAGGTGGAAATATGGCTGCTGTTACTCTTCAAAATGTCTCTCAGAAACACAGCATTACATCCAAAGATTCTACATGCCATGTTAAACACTGAGAAAAGAATAAAACTTATATAGGTTATACTCCTTAAGTCAGTCCTTTGTACCTATATGTTATGAAGCACTATTTTATCCCTCTAAAACTATTTCCTCATTCATCTCTATGTAGCTTTAGAGGGTGTGAACTGAATTCTTGCTGAATAAAGTTTTTGTGAATTCAAAAGTAGTATTTCCTTGTGGCTTTCCACTATAGCAGCTAAGATAGACTGCAAGATACAGCCATAAATGAACATGCATAAGCAATTCCAACAGCCTTAGCAGGAAATATTCTCCCATGTGGTTCGAGTTGGGTCTCTAATGGTTATTACACACTCTCCATTTCTGCTGATTTATACGACACACACTTGGTATAACTTGGCGCTGACACAAACCCGAACAAGCTTTTGATAAACACATCCTGGCACCGCAGAAAGCTGTCCCATTACACACTTGTGCTAGCATGAATTAAACAACTCATTTCTGTATTGTTTGTGGTCTCCTACCACCTAGTTAGAGAGCTGCATTTTGATCTCTAACATTGTACACTGCCAACAAAAAAAACACCAACTTGAATCCTCACCTCAAAACCTGAAAACCCAGTTACCACATGAGGGCTTCAAGAACAGAGCTTCCCCACTCACACCCCTGGCTTTCCCAAACAGAGCTAAATAAAGACAAATGGAAAGCAGCGGTAAAAAAAGGACAAGCCCAAAATGACCCGCTACCCTTTTGAATCCACTCCTCCTTTGGCACTTGTGACTGATGGGTTGTTAATTAACAGCTTCCTCACACCATTACAAATCAGTCAGAGCTCACTGACAGTTTTCCAGCTCTTTTGGCAAGGCAGTTCCTTGCCTGTAAACTGGTGCCTTCTGCAGGATTTGCTGCCCCTGAGGAAAGGTGCAGCACAGCCACGACGCCTGGGCTGCTCTCCAGTCAGCTCATCCAGAGATGCTCACAGTGAGCTCATCATGCCCAAGCCTCTCAGCCTAAGGTTTACTTTTCAGTCTTGTGCCTTTCTCTGGCACAGGTACAAAATGTTTTCCACACAATCTGCTCATCTATGATATAAGCGGGGTCAGCAAAATGTTACATCAAAGTAATTCACACCTATTGGTGCTGAATTACCAATAGGGAACACATCAGGACCAAGATGAAGCTATCTACAGCCTTCCTCAGGTGAACAACCCTTCTGAGAGGTTCCCCTTGCTGCACATGGAACTGCCAACCACACACAATAAAAAGACTTACCAGGTACCATTTACTCCAGCTATCTCTGAACACTTAAATGCCAATTACACTTGCTCTAATGATATAACAATCCTAATTTTAAGAACTCAGCTCTGCAGCCTTCTAATAGGTTGCTTTTCTATTAAAAACAAAACCAAAACTCAAACAAACAAAAAACCACCAAACCCTACCCCCTCCCTCCTCCACCCAAACAACACAAGTCATCAAGTCTTTCTTAAGTAACTGAACCAAGATGGGTTGTGGGGAGAGGTGGCTGGTTTGTTGTGCTTTTAAAACTTGAGTTTCAAAATTCCCTTTCCTTGCGCAATTTCAGGATTCACCACAATGGCCCAGACTACGAATTCTGCCGTTGAATCAGCCCTGCCCATGACACCTTCAGTGACGTTCACAGGGCACCTTTGGATCCTGAGCTGTGGCTCCTGTGCTCTCCACTCTTACACCTGCTTCTGAGGGATGCCTGCCTCGGCAGGGTACAACAGGGGGAGGCTGATGAGGAGCCAAGAGACAGAGACAGAGCTGCACTAAGGCAGAAAGTAAAAGGTCAGTACTCAAGGAGGGACTAATGAAAGGGAACAGGAGGAGAGAACAGTTCATTCTGGGGCAGAACATGCTGTTTGCTATTTTAAATTTCATGTGAATTATTTTCTCTTAAAATAAATTATTGCAGGTTGTTTTTTTTTTTTCAAGATGACAGTACTGCTACACAATTTCCTTTTCAGTAAAAGTAGTCCTATTATAATAAAAAACTATGAAATAAAACCCCACTAAATAATTATAATGCAAAACATTGCATTTTGCTGAAACATTTCATTTCCCCTCTACTACCACCCAGGAAAATATTAAAAAATTGTAAAATTATTGATGAATTTCAGCAGTTTTAAGCTTTCCCTACTTTTATTTGTAACTATTTCTCATAATAGCAAATAAAACATAAAATTTTGATCATATAAGGCTTTATTCTGCCTATTACTGACCATGAATGAACAGCTACTTAAAATAGTTTGCATATATTTGTAACACCTTGAAAAGTGCTGACAGATCCTTAACAACAACCGACCCCCTAAACACCTCTCGTACAAATTCATCTGTTTAATAAGAATGTCCTCTAATAAGGAGGTCAGAGAACTGCAAAGCAAACAGGGCAGCTCTGCTGCTGCTACTGTTCCCTAGACAATATTCCTATCTCATACAAGATAACCATTATACTATATACACCATTATTAGAAACAAATTATTTTAGATGTACATTTTCTGGATACTGAACACTGATGTATTTTTTTCTTTCAATCTGTTTGTTAAAGCCATACTCTTAGATGTGAGCACTGCATCTCTGTGGACTCTCTGAAAACAGGTCCTTAATTAATCTATGATTATTACAGCAGAATAAACCTATGTATGGGAGAGGGAAATTAGTGCCAGGACTGTCCCCTAAAAGGCACAGAAATATTGACTGACTATCAACAAGGTAAAGTTATGCTCCAAATTATGCTCCCAAAGTACTTTCAACAAAGGTATTTTGATGGTTTTCAGGTTGGTGTCAGAAAACAAAATATATATGGAAAGTACCACCTCTGCTCTGTTCTTAACATGGCTGCAAAGACCTCGTGCTGTGAGCACATCTCCAGCCACAGGAGGATTTCTCAAAGGCACATCACCAGCTTGGCAGGGACAACCTGCAGACAGGAGATGCCTCCCACCAGCAGCACAGAAATGGGCACAATCCAGAGGAATTTCAGGAGCCAGATCCATGCCCCCATGACCCAAACACAAATTCTAGCCCACCTGGGAATCGTACTCCGATAGCCAGAGATGGGCTGCAAATCTGTGTCTTTGCTGGGTCAGGAAAGGAGGACATTCTCCAGAGCAAAAATGGGATTTGTGCTTCTGCTCATGATTTTCTGATAATCTAGATCATCATGGGTTATGGAGCTGTGTGAAGGGCAGGACACACTCTTTAAGCTGGGTTTAAATCCCAGTATCACCTTAGCTCTGTGCTCAAGGGTTTCTGAGGTCAGCATACAGGACCCCACAACATCAGACCTTTGTCTAACCACTTCAGACTGGCACAAAGGTCACATGCAAGCTATGTATGGACACATTAACCTGCCTCTGCTCAAGCAGAAGACACAACCCAGCTTAATAATCAATCCTGTTCCACCTTTTTTCAATGAAAACCAAAGTCTGAAAACTTGGGGTATTCCTGGGATGAAAGCAAGAGGCACACACCAGTGGCCAGACAGGTTTTCATAAGGTGTGTCAAGCCCAACAGGAAAACCTCTTCATCCTAATGCCCACTGCACTGCACAGCCCACATGGGATATGACCCTTGCAGGGTCCAAGGTGAAAAGGTGACCCCACATCCTGCCTGCACTCTGAGATGGACAATCCAGCCACAACAGTCATGGAACAGAAAAAAAACAAGTGCTGCTTTCACATTACCAATATTTCTGACCAGAGAAAGGGGAAAAATAAAAGGCAGGGACTCATGAGAACAGCCAGACTGCCTGCTTTTGCTCATGAAGATGCCAGGGAAGATGAGCAAGGACCATCTGCAGGTTGGAGACAGCAGCCAGGAGTCTCAAACAATGCTTAGGATTTAGAAAGGGCATCCTGGCCACAACAGCACAAATAAGGTGGATTTGAAAGAACTGTATCTGCTGAGGCCATGCCCAAAACCAACATCTTGCCCAGCCAACAACTTCTTTTAAATATGAGTTTTCAAAACCTGTAGTAACTATATCACAGACACGGATGACACAAACATTACACTAACTTCTCTTTTGTGTAGTCAGAGAACATCTCAATTCTTTGACTTTTTGCACATCATGTGTGTTCCATTTTTATTTAGCTTACAAGTACACATAAACATTATTGTAATACAGGTAGCATGACACACATACAAATAAATAAAAACCACATTTCAACAAGTTGTTTCTAAGACATTAGAAAACTTTTTTTTTTCCCCTGGTGTACCGGTGACCTTACACCTTACAGAGATCCCAAATACTTTTGAAAAAACAATAAAGTATCAGTCACTGCTGCCTCTTGCAGCTGATGCTGAATCATTCTAAGCAGCAAAGGTTTGCAGAGTTGCAAAGGTCCACACAAATACTGTAAAACTTTGCCATCTTGAATTGCCTTTCTACGTATTGGTGATTTTGTTATTTCTTTTCTTTTTTATCTAACAGCTCTACCAAATTCTCAGAATATTCTGTGGCTATGAAATTCTTTGCTACCTCTACTGCCTATTACCAAAACCACATCTGAATCATCAGATTTCCACATCCTATTATGTTATTATTCCTTGCTATTGCACACCGATTTCACCGATTCACTTCCATTCTCTGACAATTAATTTTAATGGGAAAGGTACATGGATAAATGTATGACAGATGAACCAGCATTTCTAGCTCTCTCAGGCTAATCTTAAGCATTACAATTTCTTTGGATTTCTTTTCTATCACACATAACGCCACTACATCTGGTAATTCAATTATGTCACAGGAACAAAAAGAGAACACACATCAAGTATTAGAAATTCAGTACTAAAAGATACTTTTGAAGCCATATTATTGTTACTCAAGCTTGCCTTAAAGCAAGTATTTCTAAGAGACAAAATTTGTTAGATTAGTGAGCTCACCTTTGCAACTTCCTTTCCTACCAGTTTCACATTGTCTGCCACTGTAATAACGCTGGACATGCCAAGAAGGCCATTAGGTAGTTCTGGAGTAGAACTTGTCATCTGGCTGTATCCATTCATCCAAAATTTCCCACACTATCAATGGAGCTGCCTTTATGGCACCCATCCACCACTCCACATTGGCACCAACCCCTGACAGAATACATTGCTGCTTAAGTAATGGGGTTTTTCTGCAGACTCACAGGTTATGTTGCTCCATTTATGCTTCTCTTTGCAGTAATTTCTGTCCTGACCCCAACACTGTGGGGCTGTCACTCGAGCCTCTCCTGCTACCAGCTGTACCCTGCTCGCACCCTTCCACCTCATCTGGCAACCTAACAAGGGCACCAGGCAAAGAGATGATTGAGAGATTGCCTAATTCATCCAGTTGCTGTTGAACCACTGCTGGTGAGGGCAAGGCAACAAGAACAGACTAAACCTGTCTAAACAGGAGTGGTGATAGGCAGAGGCAGACAGAAAACAAACCCGCTGTGCTGGCTACTGCCTTTACCCAGCACTGGTGACCGACAGACTCTCAACTGCCCACAAATCAGGTGAAAGTCATTAAAATACAAACAACCACTTCAACTCATCACATAATTTTTCCTTTGTTGACTGACTAGGAAAACAAACAAGCAACAAAACCAAACTGACCTCCCACAACACCTACAGGACAAAAGGGATGTGCTTACAAGTGCTGGATGTGCCTTTTCTGACATGTTCTTGGGTAAGCTCCCACTTTAGATAAAAATTTAATTTGCTATTTTTTCATACTTCTTTTTATCTCAGAATAAGACTTCAAAAGGATACAAGAGATTCAGGAAAGGAAACTTTCTTCTCTCTATGTGTCTATCTTGGATTATTTTCCAGTCTTCTGGCACTGAAGCTCGTTCATTTCTCCCAAGACTTTTGGCCCTTTCCCTACACAAGCACCCTTGATCCAAATGAGCAAACAGTGGCTCATGGAATAAAATTAGGGACCAATTCTATAAATTATTTTTCCCAAGTACCTTGTACTTTTCCCCCTCAAAATGCAAGTTTCCTATTTTAAAAGTAAACAGTCTTGTAAAAAATGAAAATAAAATACTTGGTATATTTTTAAATTATAATAAATTATGGATTGATTTAAACATAAAATAAGAGTTAAAGGCTATTGACAGAAGAAAGCATGTAGATCTTAGTTCTGAATATATACTAAAACCCTCATTAGGTTCCATTTTTTACAGTTTTTTTCTTGAGAGTTGCTGGTGAGGCATAGTTGAACCAAACATTATTTATCTTTCAGGTCCATATAAGCTTTTAGAAATGCCTAAGCTACTCATATACCCTGACAGTTGACTCAAAATTCAAGACCTAATGCAGTAATATGTGTGGCGGGCTCCTTTGAACTTAGAGAAAAAATTCTGAAATTAATATTAGTTTGGGTTAGCAATTAGTTTGGGTTAGCATCCCCACAGATTTGGGGATGGAAGCAGAGTATAAGGGAGTGTCAATGGAACCTGTGTCCAAAGTTTACCTGTAGAGATCCGGTATGCTCAGCAATTTCTGTGATTTTGACTCACCTGGCTGCTGCAGAAGACAGCAGGTAAATTTATGTGAGCACCCAAGAGAACCAGGTTCTTTATGCCAGTCTTGATGAAGCAAAAATAAAAATCACTTACACTGATTTCACCCCCCCACTCCACCCTCAGCATTTCTCCATCGGTGTCCTTTTCATGTCTTCTCCTAACCCAACTCCTAGGCTCCTTTCAGTGCTCCAGAGTTCCTCAGCTATGGAGGCAAAACTAAATTTAACTGTTGGTGACACCCTGGGAAGGAAGGGTGAGGATGCACATGGGAAGCAGGCTTGGAGGAAGCCAAGGTTTCCCCAGACTTTCATGACCTTTGGGATTCCCTCATCTCTTCCTCCGTCCTGTGCATGCCTCCAGGCTCCCTCCACAATCCTAAAGAGCCTCATTTTCCCCATTCAGGATCTTTTCAGCAGCCCCACACTTGATTTGCAAAATAGTCTTCCCTCCAGTAGTAACCGCTGCTGACAGAGAGGATGCCAGGCTCTGGCAGGGAGAAAAGGTGTCAGGTCACAGTCAGACTCTGCTCTGATGAGGCAAGGACAGCATGGCCAGACACATAAAAACGCTGAACTGAGGGGCTCTGGGGGACAGAGCTCACTGTGACCCAGGTGAAAGAACGAACTACAACTTCTGCTGCCCCTGTCCCCAGCGCCAAATCTGCTGCAAGGACAAATGAAATCAGAACATCTCATCATCCCCTTCTCAGCCTTGAGAGAATGAGCTGCATTCCTCAGGTGAGTCTAAAGTTGATTCAGATATTGTCAACGGCAAAAGATGAAATTATGAGTTGTTTAAGTCTCACTCAGATTCTTTTTCACCTTCCATAAAAACAGCCACTAATTAACATTTTCAGAGTTACTCCAAGTGCAGTAGTGTAAGGTGGGGGGACAGTCAGCTCTGGGCACACAAAGCTCAGACCTGTGCAGAGCACAGACCCAGCCCTGCCAGACAGCACGGCTCACAGGCACAGGCAGTAAACAAGTAGAAATAAATCAGTCTGTTCCCCCAAAAAATTGCTGCCACTTGAACTGCAGTAGCTCACACACTGATACTGTAGATAATTCGGTTTCATCTTGATTACAACCTGTATTAACATCCAAAGTAATAAAATCTTTCACTTTCTCATTTTACTGAAGCCGAAGGACAAACCCTCTGCAGTGACATATGGCTCTGCTCCTCTGCAAGTATGTTAGACTGCTTACAAAATCTCCTTGTCTAGCAAAGGATAATGCTTTTTAAAATAAATTACCTGCATTAATTTGTATTTCCCACCCAGAAAACCTCACATATCATCATAATCGTCTATCTATACAGATATATGAGTTTCTCACATTGTTTGCACTTTTTTTTCACCTTTAATCGGGTGATTTCAGACTATGTCATTGATTATATAGCTGTAACATGCAATCTTTTCCAGCACAAGAGTCAGTTTGAGGCTCACAGACTACAGAGCAATTCCCACATAGTTCAAACAACATCGAGAACAGTCTAGGGGACATGAATTGAGATGAGATTAAGTTTTGCAGGACTTTGAAAATAAGAGATATTTCATATCCGAATACTTAAGTACAACTTTCAACCTCAGGGGATTTGGTATTACATATAGATTTTATATTTTATTTTTTAATCCAAAAGCTTTCTCTGTAGCGTGTGTTGCACTGTTACATAAACTTAAATACAAACATAAATACGCCGTTGCATAAACTTTGGGATACTCCCTTTGGTTAAAGACTCTCCTGCTCTTTCCCTGGCTGCATAATTCCTCCCCACACCCCTGCAAGATGACCAGCTGCCATGGGGAGAGCAGAGACTATTCTAGATCACTGTTCTAGGAGCAAGAACTGACACTCCCAGCTCTGGGAGGCAGAGACAAAACCATAGTCCCCAACCTCCTGCAGGAGATCTCTAAAAATGGCTCCTTGTAAGATTTCTTTGTGGCCAGGGACCAGATTTCATTTTTGTGTGATGAGAAGGTATTTCTCTGCTTGAGGAGGCAGGTTCAGATTAAAAAAGGATTAGACAAGAAAAGGTGAAAATAAATCTATTTATGTCTCCACTTGTTTTTCCATCTAAAAACTATACTTCTGAAAATATCCGATTTCAGATGAAGAAAATTCTGTTTATTCAGTGTTTTTAATAAAACATCTTCTACCTGTGCCAATGACTTTTAAACACCAAACAGGATGTGAACTGCATGACATATAGAGGTGGATTTTGTTTAGCAAATGCTTAATGTCATTGTCATGGTTCCTAAGAAGGCAGCCTGCTGCAGTGGCACTGAAATTTGCAATTACTGCAGCTTAATTAACAAATGCCCATTTCCCGTTTACGTCTACTATGGAGACATTCAAGTTTAAAAAAGGGAAATATTTATTCCTGTACCACTGTCCTTGAGTGAAATGCATGGTGAAAGCCCCTAAGCTGTGGAAATTTTGAACTATCATTTCCTTTGGTCTATGACGAACTACTGAAGTCATTCTCCCCATAACTGGGGAGAAATCATGATGTATTATTTGAGCCAGCTGATCCTGCATCATTTGTGGGAATCTTGTCTAAGCAAAGCAGGAAGGAACCACAACATTAACTTCACAAGCCATTGCAGCCCTGTGAAACCATGTCACGTTTTAACCCAGCCAGAATTTAAGCACCAAACATCCACTTTTCACTGCCCCCACCCCAGCAAGGTCGGGGGGGGAAGAGAATCAGTAGGGTAAAAGCAAGAAAACTCCCGGGTTGAGACAAGAACATCTAAATAATTGAAATAAATTAATAATAATAATAATAAAAAATAGTAATGAAAAGAAAAATAACAAATCCAAGAGAATTAAACCCAAGAAAGATGAATTATGCAAATGGAAATGCTCTCTCACCGCCCACCTGCTGATGTGCAGCCAGTCCCTGAGCAGCAGCCCCCAGGTTATGACATTGTGGGGTGTGGGACATGTCTGTGGGCAGCTGGGGCCAGCCCCAGCAGCTCTTTTGCTCCCCAGACTCCTCCCTGTGGGGTCATATGAGGAGCAGAAGAGGCCCTGATGCCATGCAAGCCCTGCTCACCAGCGCTGAGAACATCCCTGAATTACCAGCACTGATTCTGGCACAGATCCATAACAGCCCCATACCAGCTACTGTGATGAAATTTAACTCCAGCCCAAGCCAAGACACTGTGGCCTCTTCAGAATTCAAGAATTAGTTAATGTGTTGGCTAAGAGATGCCTGAGGTAAAAGAAGAATGCTTTCTGTTAGACTGATTCTTTCCTCAGATTTTTGAGATGAGATAGCATTTTTGAAGCTCCAGTTTTCTGGCCTTCTAAAATATGCCATTAACCTCTATGCCAGTCATAACTTATTTTCAATTACCATGCCAACAAAATACATTGAGACCAGTAAATCTTTTTTGGCATTGTATGTGAAGGGTAATATTTCACAGAACAAGAAAATAATTTTAATCAATGACCTTATTCCTGAGAGGGGAACGACCAAAATTTTGGGGCTAGTATAAATCTCTTGAGATATTTGAAATAAAGCCCAGAGAAAAGTCCTGACTTCTAATTGGGTATGCAGTGGATCCAGAGACACGAAATGGGCACTAACAGCCTGATTACCTTTTTAGTGAACATGGATTTATAATTTGTACTGCAACATTAAGCATGTCCATCAACCCTTTGCCACTGAAAAAAAAAAAATAGTGCTGAAAGAGGGATCCTTTTCTGCCCAAACTTCCTTCAGAGCTCTCCATTCCTTCAGTTAGAAAAATTTCTGCCTCAAGTGTTTGGGTGGGGGAGCTCTAACCGGAGAAGCAGAAAGACAATGGAGAAAAGAAATCTTAGTATTAGACAAGTTCAAATCTTTGTAACAAAAACCACTGTGTGGAAGTTTGACACCAAAAGTTAGATTTACCATTGCAAAATTGAAATTAATAAAAAAGAATTTGAGTCATGGAATAGGACTGGTATTTCTCAAGTGTATATTGATCCATTTTTGTCCAACCACTATTCAGAAAAACTTTTAAGTAAGGAAAAAATAAGTGAAAGAGTTTTAAAGTCCAATAATTTCAAAGCAATCGTTCACCAAACACATCAATCAAAATTACAGGTAAAAATTGAGAAGACACTTTTCTAACAGATACTGTCAGTGAAAGAAGTTTGTTCGATTAATTTACTCAGCATAAGCCATCACCAAAATTCCACTAATATGAAGACAAGCCGTCAACAAAGTAGGAAGCCTTAATTATTGTAGAAATCTAGTAAATCTACACATCTCTAACTTGGAAGTGGAACAGCATCCTAGAAAAAGAGATTAAATCAGAAGACTAACGATCGACTAATATAAATTGGAAAGATTTGGGATTTTTTTTTAAGTCAGTAAAGAAGGAGCAGTCAAGTTTGCTACTTAAATCTGGAAAATTAATTAAAATTTAAAAACAACCACCTTGAAAACCACTCCTCCTCCAAAGAAAACAAATCAATTTAATTTTAGAAGTACAGAAGCCATTTAAATGCTTCCACTGTGACTGGGTATTGCAGATTGCTTTAAGTGTTCAATAAGCCATGAAACTATTAGCAGTCTTGCCATCCAAAAATCCATTCATCAAATTGTCCCCCAATACTTTTCTTATCTTAACCTCACAGAAAGAGAGATGCAGCAGCATAATGTGGAATAAAGAGAAAGGACTACAGGATAAAGACAAAAATCTGAAGGAAGGTCTCAATAGTTTTCAACTCCCCTCAATTTATTTTTCCCCACCAGTACATCATAGTTTCTGGTTGGGTAATAGACCACTTTCTCATCTACTATAGTTTATGATAGAGAAAACATCAATTGCAGCTCAATAACAGACATTGTCTAAATAAATAGACATTTTTGCCAGTGCGCAGCTGTTCACAATCATGCCTGTCCTGTCACTTCCAGGAAAAAAACTAAGATGATACAACCTTATCTCCAGAAGATTCAGTGAGATAGTGCAGTTGAAAGTCTAAATACAATCTTTAGAGGGCTAACATTAAATAGATTAAATTAGGTACACATTTTAAACCTTATCATAATATTGCAAATTCATTACTAACACAAATGTTTACTACATTACATTAAAAGCATTTTGCGTTCTACCTTGAAGAGTTACGAGTCCAAACACTAAATGTTGTATTCCCTTATTTGGCCTCAACATCCACTGCTGTTACCAGCCTTAAATCACACTGATCCTACCACGGGGCACTAGAGGAACATGCTGACATAGCAGCAAAAACCACCAAATACTCTCAACTTATGCAGAGCAGCAGCCAAAGCTATTTCAGTAAAGACCAAATTACAATAAATAGTTTGGGACCATAAAATATATTTATTGGTCTGTCTACCTCTAGAGCAACTTTTGTTGCTGTTGCTATGGGGTTGGAGGGAATGGAGGAAAACTCTGTTTAAATTAGAGGCTTGGAATGTCATATAATGCAGGATGACTTTTCATTAACAGACTTTACCTGTTAATCAACAGCACCATAATTAGTTCACTTTCAGGTTGTTCTTGTTTACTAAATGACGACATATAACAATAAAAGCCTCTCACAATTCTTTGTTACAAAACATTTGTTCTAAGCACTAGAATAAAGAGAGGATATATTTTCTCATTCACTTTGGAAGAATCAATCCAAATCAAGGACTCTGAATAGTAGGTACACAACCTGGGAAAAAAACTTCTACAGTCTTTATTTAAAAATAATTTATTTTTAAAAAGCAGATGTTGAACCTCTTTAGTACATCTATTCTAAACAATCATGGTAATTAAAAGGTATTTTTGTATATTACATATTTATTTTTTTCATGTGCATATAAACTCGCATCTCCTTTAGAATATTGTAAAGTAATATCTTTCTCCTTGGCTTCTTACTTGACAAAACAGATGTCAAGAATTACAGCATATATTTTTCACACACAAGCTGTCTTGAGACAAAACAAATCCCTATTTCATGCAGACTCATCACTTTTGCTCTGCTGCAATAGATGCACTTTTGGGTGAACCATGTTGTAAGGTTTTCTATTCATTTCTCCTATAGCCTCTGAGAAGCTACTTAGCCAAGACCACAACATCCTCCCCCAAAAAACCATAAATATATTTTTCCTATTATGTTTACTGTCTAAAGGCAGACTGAGAGTCAAAAGACTATTAGTGCCTGTCAAATGCTATGAAGTCAGAAACAAAATTATGTCCACTAAATGATTCTTGGAATGCAACAGCAGTCAGGTGATGCAAAATTTGTGCAGCAAACAGGGGGAAGGATTTTAGAAGAACATTTGAAGAAAAAAAAAGCCAGAAAAACAGGGGAAAAAATGGCATCTGCTGCACAGAAAAACTTGTAACTGTGAAGAATTATCCAAAAGAATGTTATTCAGAATATACTTAAGAAATCTACAGCTTTGCCTCCTACACACTCAAGAAAATGCAGAGTAGTCAAGTCATTCATTAATGTCCTTGCAAAATTGCTACATTTCAAAAATATGTTTGACTCACGACCTCATGTCTTATGCTTATGTACTGTTAGACAGCATTACTGAAGTTTTCAAAAAGAAAGATACAAGCAGCATGAATATTTTAAGAAGCACAATTTTCCCAAGCAGGGGATGGGTTCAAAGTTTTCCAGTCTGTCTTCTTTTAGACATTCCCATCAGTCCCCTCAGTTAATTACCAAAGTACCTCAGTAATTAATCTGATTGACCCAACTAACCACGGCTACACTGAGACAATGGTCACCGATATTTAGGGGGGACAAAAGCAAACACCAGTTTCCCTTCTGACAGAGAACAGATGAAGCTCAAAATAAGCAAGAAGTTAAGCACTTCATCTTTGAAATTACACATTTTTAACCAATTAAAATGTTAAGTAGAAGGTATCCTTTAAATCACAAGACAGTTACGTAGCCATCATTGCCAACACATTTCACATCTCTTTTGACCATTTTATTACTACCTTTTGTTCATAAAAAATTTTATGGGGTTTTGGTTTGTTTTTTTCTTAGTAAAGGTGAACAGTTAAAGAAAAAAAATGTGCCTATTATTCTATTTTTCCAAAAGCTGTAACCCAAACATCTTAATCATCATGAAGTGATCCACATTCGTGAATGTCCCTTGACACAAGAAGAGCACAAACGATGATGGATTTAGAGCAGAGGCACACTTCTGCAGTGTCACTGTAGTGTCAATCTGAAAGGATTCATTTGCTTTCCACCTCATTGCCAGAGCATCATCCTTTGGTGTTCTCTTTTCTCCAGACCACACTGTCCTTTTCAGGTTCTTGTGTTTCATCATTCATAGGCTCAAACCTTACTGAGACTCCCTAATGCCTTTATCAAACAAGCTGAACTTTTCCATGGCCTCTCAAATGTTAAAACATTTTTTTTTCTTGTGTGTAATACAACAGTGAAATAGGGAACGTCCCTGAACGTGCCCACTGAATGTGCTATGTAGCTTACCCAAAGGGAGTTAACAAAAATATCCACCACACACTGATAAGAAACATGATAAAAGCAATATCTCTAATACTCAAATATATTTTCATGGAACATTTAGCATGCTAGTTTAACATACATGTTCTGAGTACCCTAACTTGTGTATGCAATGCCTCGTACACGTCCAAAAAAACAGCAGAAAAATGAGATTTGGTTGGATATTTTTAATTAACACATCTCATAAGGCTGAAGACTTCCTATCGCCTCAAATATTTCAGGGAGAAATACTGTATTTAAAAAAAAAAGAAAAGACAACTCCAAAAATTTCCTAATGTTATTCCTACTTAACATCAGACCATTACATTAGATTTTAGAGATTCATCCACCTTATCACCACAAATGCATAATTTGGAATAGAGAGATACCAGATAACCACGGTTATTGTCCAGTGATGTCAAACCCTCCACCACACACACCTCACATCCCCCCAACCTGCTGGTGGAGAGGTGGAATCCTGTAATCAAAATTCTTGACTCAAACACAAAAGTGTCCCCAAAAATCACTCAAAACTACACTGGTTAAAACACTTCTTTGCAACGCTTGCCCTGGTTCTGCAAAACCCAAGAAAATACATTACCACAACTTACAACCCTGAGAACTAAAGTGTCCTTGTGACAACACAGCAGAGTTTGTGCCTGAGCTCTGAGCAAAATCAGGTCTGTCCACATGAAATAATGCTGTGCAGCACTCAGCAGCTCCAAACTTATTTACTAGCATAAGACATGGGAATATAAAGGATTACCTATGGCTGGGGGGAGATTTATGGCTGCCTCTCATGCCTGGTGCTGAACAGCACACTGCCAGTGAAGCCTGAGTGATGCTTTTCTGCCCTGCAGGAGCTGCACCTTGAGATTCTCCACAAAAAGAACCTCCCCAAATTTTTTTACTGACAGCTGGGGCAGTGGACATCTACAGTGGCATTATCATGCTAAACTCTTTTCCTAAGAGGAGTATAACTCCACCTTTGATCACTACCCCAGTTCTAATGTCAGTTGTGCTGGGTGTTTCCATCCCACTATCACACAGGGAGCTGTTTTAACACCACATTGAGACAAACACAAGACACAAATACACAGTTTGGAAGACAGATAGGGCTTTTTTCAATGAGGGAAAAAAAAAACAACCCACCACACTGTTTCAAAGTAAAGGGGATGAAGTCATCACTGTATTGACATTTTAACCTTAAGACCTAAAATGTTAATTTTTCACCCCCAATACCTCAAATAGATCAGGGGAAGTGAGAGCTAACACGTGGGAGAACACAGGCTAATGGGAAATCGGAAGCTTCCTCCCAAACCATTCATGTAGTTGCTCCTATTACACAATTGTCACATAACCTAATGAAGAACAAGTGTGGGTAAAAAAAAAATTAAGCCAATTTTAATCCTGGTGTTTATTTCCACAGACTTGTTATAAAAGGTGCATGCATTTCCTTAAAAATTATAAAATATTCCTAATAGCTGAGACACCATCTTCATAGTCACAGATTCGCAGTAATATTTAGGTGTTAACTCACCCTTGATTTCAGTTGAATGAGGTGTACAAATACTTCTAAAAATGTGGATTTTCAGAATACCATTATACAATGGCAGATTTTAAGCTCTACTCCTTCTTGAGAGCCACACAAGATTGTGACTTCTTCTGACATTACTTCTTCAAAGTATATTTTAAAAAATTAAATGTCAGACAAAAATGTCCCATTATTTCTTTGAACTGGTATGGAAGAATCGCTGGAAGTAAATCCTAATATTTAAATAATTAGTCAGGTTTTTAATGGAGACATCCATGCCCTCTCATTTATTTCAGAACTGAGGTAAGAAATGACATCAGCTGGTATTTGAACTTCAGTTATTTGTGAAGAATCCCCACATCCTTGAAAAGCACAAAAATTCTATACTAACAATACAGCAAGTGCATGCAGAGGTACCACTTAGTGTTACTCCTCAGAAGTCTGAATTTAGTTATAACAAGCACTGATGCTCACTGAAAGGGCTCAGAAAGCTTAGGCCCAGATTTATAGCGTCATTCGACAAAAATTCAATAGCTTTTGGAGAGCAGTGCCTTGCAAACGCAGACGTTGCCGCAGACATCTGTTAGCTAAACAACGCCGAGGTGCATCTCCCTCTGCAATCCCACCCTACCAGGCAATGGTCTGGAAAACCTCAAAGCATAACACATTAAGTTCAGGAAACCATTTCAGGGATCCTGACTTCTCTCCCTTATCATCTGTAGCACACGTTTACTGTTTATGGCTCATCACCAGCACACGCAATCACTTATATTCCAAATGTTCAAGGAGCTCCGTAGCTGAGGAAGAAAACGTGTTAATATTCTGAACTACCTGCAGAGATCCAGACTTGGAAAGGTTCATGACTTTGTGCTGCAATGCCTGGGTGCCTCTGACACACCGTGCTAACCTAAGTCCCTCCTAACAAGTGCAGCTTGCATACATAAAGCAATATTGATTCAGCTGTGCCGTGCTGTTTGCCCAGCCTTCCAGAAGCACAGCTTCCTCAAACACTGCTGCAGACATCAGACCGTATCTTCCAAGGAGAAGGTTGGTGTTTGTCAGCCAGGCTTGACTTAACGATGCACTCTGCGCCAACGACTGCATTTAATTAACTTTTCTTGCTTGGCCTCACAGAGTTCTTTTCTACTATCTGATCTTGTCTGCATGAACCCCGTTATGATTTCATGCAGGAAGAAGGCTTGCAGCCAGAGCCTCTTTCATACAAAAACTGCCCTGATTTATAAGGGATCTGTTGATAGGAGCAAAGATACCGTGGTATCCACGCCCGCATAAAACACAGCACAAAGCTGCTTTCTGACGCAAAATATCTGGAGATTAAAGCTAAAGGAAAGAATGCCACCCTTCTAAATGAGCAGCTCAAACAGTTTAATAAAGAGAGGAAAGAGGTCAATAAGGGATGGTTATTTTGAAATTAGCACTTATCTGTACCACATGGTGTCTTTCCCAGTGGCATTGCTAGAATTCTATAGCACAATTTCATGAGAAAGAATAAGAACTTGTCTTTGTTTTGCTGTTTTCAAGAGCCAGTTTGTTTAAACTTTCCAACGAAGGAGATATAAGGACTCATGTTTTACATGAACTGCTTTATCTATCACCTAAAATGCAAAACAAAGCATGACATATTCCTACTTATCCGGCTGTACTAAATTTAGTATATAAATACAAGGACTGTTCAAGGGTAAGCAAAGGATTTCTGTCTCAGAGATCCTCTAAAAATTCCTTCTTGATGTCTTTTTCTTTCCTTTTCATACAAACACATTCTAGGAAGGACTGTTAAGGCAAAATTAACACACAGGCAAAGTCTTTTGCTTTACCTTCTTACCCAAACAGCAAAATGTATGTGAACATGTGAAAGCCATGTCCCTCTTTACCCACCCAGATATGTCACTGCACACACCATCATTGCAAATACTATTCCTCATATTAATATTTTCATTCTAGATATCTTCTTTAATTAAGATGTTATTTGCTTTCTATTGGCTCTGTACCAGGTTCTCAGCATTTATTGGAGGGGCAAGCATTTCCAAGCTTATAGTATGCCAGATTACTTTCTATCAGAGTCTGCAGCTCACAGGCATATTCACCTTTCCCACTGAGTCTTTTTAGCTGCAGGCTTTCAAGCTTCAAGCACTTTAGATGGGTGAAAATGTCAGTTTTCCCAACTCTAAGAAAGAAGCAAAGATAAATAAATGACAACTAAGTCATTTTACCTCTCAAAGTCCTGGCTCTGAAAAGGAAGAGTCCAGGAAAAATAACTCAGTCTTTTTGCCTGGCTCATCCTTATGCCATTAAAATTAACATGAAACAATATGTTCCTTTTTAACCACTTGATGAGTCAGTCCAGCTCAGAAAACTGATAAAAGGTTTGTGGAAATAAATTAATATTGCATGAATGCTGCTGGAGCTATTAAACAAACATAAGCAAGAACCCATCGCTAAAGCCAAAAGAGACCTTTACACAATGAGGGAAAGTGGCAGAAAAGTCAACAATCATTATTACAGCAGGTCCTTTACCCTGCAAAAATGGCATGTAATCTAAACAGATGTAAGCAGTGCTTATCTCAGATCTTATAACTCTATTACATTGCTTTTAACAACACAAGATCCATTCTTTCGACAACAATTTTTTCTTCATGAAAAGGAAAATTTATCAAAATCTTTCAGTCAAAATCTCTCTTCAGAAGAAATGAGAAGGGAAGAAGATTTTTTTAAGTGGAAGATAGATTTTTTTAAGCTATGAAATAGCTCAGTTACTGGTGTTTTGGTTATGCTTTTACAAGTCTGATGCATGAAATGCACTTCAAGTCTACAGCTGATGACAGATGTGAGACAGCAAATGTTGTGACTTATGTCTTCAGCAGGCAAACCTAGCTTTATTTCTGAAAACATGGTCAGTTCTGTTGCCTCTGCTGGAGGCAGAGAAAAAGATCAAAATTATCAGCCTTCCTGCAGGAGTCAGGAGCAGATCTGCAGATCACAGATGCATCAAAGGTGCTATAGAAAAGCAGCTGCTGTTTCTTACCCACTTTCACACTGTACTTCAGAAATCCCCACTTGTGTGACAAGAAAGGAGGCAAACCTTTTCATGACCTTGAAATACACAAAGTAAGCTCTGCTTCTGAGCACAGTGACCTCCACAAACTTCAGTTCTTGAGCTTTCAACCCAGCAAAGCACTCACATTTTAATATATCAGAATCTCTGAAAAAATTCAGAGATGCAGGTGAATCAGCAGTTTGGGCAGGAAAAATGTGAAGGACTTCTCAGAAGCAAGAGACCCACTTCCTTTCTGCTACATATAAAAAAAAGTAAATTCTGATAGTTTCTTAGTACTTCAATGTATGATCTTCCAACAATCCTGCTTATTTTCTCAAGAATGGTATATCTCCACCTGCATCAAGGATAGCATTTAAAATACACTCTAGACAACATTTTCCCAGGAACAACAAAGAATAAAATATTTTATAGTTACATTTAATTCATTGACAGAATCTCTGCAAGTATTTTTTTAAAACAAGATCAGACATTAGACAATATTATTGATCAACTGTCTTATTCATTACTGACATTTCTTTAAGTTAGTTGTGCCAAAATATGAGTAGATCTACAGAAAAGGTCCATTCAAATTCAAAGATACAACTTCCGTAATTTAGTTTTAATTTAATGAGTGTCACATGGAGATTTTCCAAACTGAATCTTCGTTTAAGAAAAAAAGTAGAGCAAGGAGTTCGGAATTTATATGTATAGGAACAGCAAAGTGTTCAATGGAGAGATCCCTTGAAGTACAGAAATTTCTATCATCTGTTGCATAAATTCCCCACTATGCTCTGTCTGCCACATTGCTTGCACTGAGGAAGACTCCAGCCTAGGCACTGGAAAACATTAATAGCAAAATTCACCCTGTAGAAATCTGTCACTGCCCTTCCTAGCGTCAATCATGGGAACTGTCAATACAGAATTCTTACAAATTTACATTTGTATGATGTTAAACAGTACTGGAAATTTAATATAATTTCATCTCAAACATCCATTAGATAAACCTTATTAATATCTTAATGTATTAATAGACCTATCTTATTGTTTCTGTGTTTGATGGAAAACAAACTGCTCCTCTACAATGAGGTCACAAACAAAATTTTCATATAAAATATTTAATTTAAAAAATTAACCCCCCTTATTACAGATCTACATATTGCTATATATTTCCATGTCAAAAGACACTATTAAAACTACTCTCTTCCTACTTTCATCACATGTACACATATTTTATAACAGTTATTGTTTCAAAGAACTCTCAAAACATCCTCTGTCCTTCACTGGGAATTAAATTATTTCATATAGCACATTTACAATCTCCAACTATTATTAGAAAACATCTTTCCTACTATTCCATTAGCCTCATCCATATGTTGTGTTGGCTTTTTTGACTTACTGAAAATAAATTATGCAGGACAGCAGAGGAAAGCTGTTTCTGCATAATTCAAGTAAAATCACAGAAAAAGGAAACAGTATAATCAACAACTGCAGTGCTCCTTTGAGACCTTCTTTTTTATTATAAAAAATAGCAATCTCCTGAAGAGGAGACTGATAATTACTCAATATCATTCTCTAAAAAGAAGAACAAACTGAAGGTAACAAAACTGTTATTTTCACCCATATTAAGACAAATTAAATGTTAGCATATTTCAGTGTTTAATTAAATTAAAATCTCTTACACATAAAACTAAATGGTTTTGCTCAGGGTTGAGAGAATATTTATTTATTTTTAGATCCATTAAATTTTTCCTAACTGCTGTCCAGATTAGCCATACCTGGTGCTTTTCCTTTTCCCCTCCTTCTCACTCACACGTGTATTTGGTTTATTGAATCAAACATATAGCAATTACAGAGTGGAGGAAACACCATCCAGCAGAAAAAACATGGAAGACTTACCATTTACACAGACTTCAAAAGATTTGCAAAGGTCATCCTCAAACAGGCAGCCTAAAAACACAAAAGAAAGGTAAAAATTAACACAGGTTTCAAACTGTGGATAATCAGTGCGTATTGAAGACCTGTTAAATGCTCTGCAAGAGTCAGACATTTGGTTGGCCTTGGGAGTTCAAACTGGGCAGTAGAGAAAGTCCAGAACAGGTCTGATTAGACAGCACATCTTACTAACTGGCTTTGTCCAGAGTAACCCTTGATGTTTCTCCTCTCCTCATTCCTCTGCTGAAGGTTCTGTTTTTCCATGTGTGTCTCTCTCTCATTTAGTCATTTGAGGGACTTCGTGTTCTCTTAATTTTGAGTAGATTGTACCACAGCACAGTATGCTGCACTACAATACAAGAACATACACCGAGAAACGAAGAGCATCCTGACAATATTGCTACTGCCATGAGACAAGCCTATAAATCAGCCTATAAATTGCTCAGATTAAGCTTGGATTTGGTACCTGCAACCACTGGACATAGCTAACTCCTTGCAGAAAGGCTTCTGAATTAAGCTATCCCTGATACATCACAGACAGCAGGCAAATCAGTATAGGTCCATGATAAATATCCTTGGATTTTTTTCCATTTAAAATAGGAAATTTGTTCCCAAACTTGCTGCTGGATGAGCCCCTGCTTCACAAGCTCCACTCTTCACCCTAGAAACTTCATCTAAGGTTGGCAATCCCAGCTCTTTCACTTGCACACATCTTCATGGATAAAGTATTCCGTTCCCTTGTCACCAAACTGTTCTGCTCCCTTGGTGTCACCCAACCAGGTATTGAGACAATAGTGATGATTGCCTTTATCCTCAACCACAATGAGGCCCTGCCTGATATTTGTGAGGGCAGTAGGGAAGTGGACAAGGTGTGCCTCTGCTCTGGTCACTCCACACGGGGGCACAGGGACAAGGATCAAGTTCAAAAGCACTGTGAAATATCCTGCTACTGTTAAAGGCACTCACTTTGTTAACCCAACCAGTCGTTTCTTCATTTTCTAACAAAGCTAAAGAGCTAGGACTGGACAAAATCTGAGGAATGAAGCTGTATGTTGGACACAAACACTGCCCTTAAGAAGGTATTTTCACAATCAAGACTTTCAATTTTCTTGGAAAATATCTTGTTTATAAATGGACACACGGAGTTACAGATATTAAGCAATACTGAACTTTTCCACACTTTGCATCAAGAAACCAGCCAGGAACTACACCAGATCCAACAAATGAGCAAATCCTCTCTCCCCAGCCATGCCCAGCTCCATGAAAGCACAGAGTACAGCATCTCTATTCACCAGGGAGTCCAGTGAATTATGTAAGATATCCTTAGAAAAAGAACTGAAAGGTTCAAAACCCTCTGACCATGAATTACCCAGCTCCTAATTCTGCTAAAAGAAAAGTTTTGGTGAGATAGAATGACTTAGGAATTACTGCAAAGCCTTTCAGCTAAGTCTATTAGCACATCATTAAGCCTGAACGAGTATGCTGGGTCTCTCAGCAGGATTGAGTAGCACATGCTAGGTCTGGGCTACATAAATTCAACATTCTGGAGAACCAACAGAGTCCTTTACATCCACCCCTGCAAAGACCTCATACACACAACCTCATGCAGATTTACAATATTCACACACCTTAAGCAGATTTACAATATGCACATGAATAAAAGAGTCCATTCATGCTTTTATCCGTGCCACAGTAAATTCTGGATATACATTTGGTCCCTTTTGAAAAGGAAGTTTCAGACCAGGAAAGCTTCTTCACACAGAGTATAGCAGAATGGCACGTGCCTACACAGTACACAAACTGGTTTGAGATGTGGATGATTTTGCTCCAGACAAGTCTGTTGTAAGAACCATTTGACCTGAAACAGTGTCTGGAAACTCACTGGAGATACCTGGCTGCATCCCTGCAGGAGGATGCCTGAACTGTATTCTGACTCATAAAGAGCATCAGACAAGATTGATGACAGGCAGCGACCAAAACACATCCGCACAGAGCTCACAGCACAAGAAGAGTCTAATTAAAAGAATTACAATGATCACTTTAGAAAGGCATTCTTGCAGAAAAAAAAATAAAAATAATAAAGACTTCAAGCACCAACATAAACTAGATGTGGAAAGGTGAAATTCAGTGTTCCTGTTTCTAGAAATCTGAAGGTATCTTTTCTAAAATAAGGCCTTACGCCTAGGAAAAAATCAGAGTTCCTTTTCTTCCTGAGAGATTACAAAAGAATTAAAAGCAGAAGACTGAAATATCTGCTTCAGGCAAAATGCTGCTGAATTTGTCCTGGGATGGAGGGAAGACAGGGAGTTTTGTAGTTATTTCCCACCCTGCAGTGCTGTGGATCCAAAAGGTGTCAGATGAGAAGTTTCAGCCAGGAATATTTCTAGTGGAGTGGCACAGTAAAACAGCGACTGGGTCACCTAGGCACTACTGATTTTGAAACACCTGGGAACTGGGACTACAAGCACCTGCTGTCTGTAGCCATCTGCCAGAGGCAGGCCATCCTATAATAATATACTGATATTCTCAGAAGCAGAAAACTACAGATACAAAATGAACAAAATGAGCCTGGCTTAGGTACAAAGAAATCAACAGTTAAGTTAGCTCTATACAGAATTCTGATTTTTCTTTATTGACGAATATATTTTCAATGAAAAGCACAAAAGAAAACTGGCATTATCAAGTTTTAGTTTCTTGTTTATTTGCTGCTCAGTGCACCAAGGAATTTGATGCAATTAGACTTGTAAACCCATGTCTTGGAGAACAAATTAATAAAGTTGATGCATAGTAAACTACATCCATGCAGGATTACTCTAAAATAAACAAGGACCTCAAAAATGCCTTGAAAAATATTTTGTTTTGAGTTATTTATTGCCGGAGTTGATTGTTATGCATATTTCACCCAACCAGACAATATGCTAATTTAGCTACTAATTTATCTCCTGCTATTTGCTGGAACATTAAGAAGCATCATATTTCATTTTAAGTATCATCTACCCACTATTAGTAATGGTGGTAATAAGTAAGCTCTGAAGAGTGAAGTGGGATCATCTCCAACATATATTTAATTCAGTTCATGCCTTATGGGAAAAAAACTACATTGCATTTTCTATAAAAAATAAATAAATAAATAAATAAAATCTGTACCAAAAATAATCTCCCAGCTCACATAAACTTTGATACAACACTTTCAAACACCAAACCTAAAGCCCCAATCTCACTTCACACAGCAGCCCTGCAATAACAAAATCTCCATATAATTATCCAGCATACCTTTCCTTGCTAAATTTAGAATTTTAAGGGTTTTCTTACCTTACTTGCATTGAAACTGAGCTCTTTGCTAACACTGCCATGGTCTCCACATCTCAATAGTGACAAAACAGTGCAATCTATTGTATATAACATATACCACAGCGCATGGTGCATTATTAAATAGCCACAAAAAGAGATTCCATAGGGCCTTGCAAATTCTCCTGCCTCCCTTTCCTTCCCCTCTATATCTCCAATGTTGTTTCTCAGAAAGGCAGCAAAACATAACCACAAAACACTGCCGCAAGTATGGTACCTAAAAGACTAAATTTCTTTTTTTCAACTTATTCTTGTCATGCTACACTAATAAATCTATTTCATTCTCTTCATCATACAGCAGTTCTGCTGTCTTAAAGAAAAAACAAGGAAAGTTTAAATTGCACTGGAACATATTGTTTGTGTCAATTTATATGAGGAGCACATGAAGGTTAGAACAGTCAAGGCAGCAAATGAAATCACTTGAACTTCATCTAGAAAAAAACTGTAAAAATTCACTTACAAGGAAAATATTATTTTAAATGTTGACATTGACTGATGATTCAAATAGATTATATTATGTTTATTTCTCTGTCCTCTCCCCCTGTTAACCAACTCATGATGATCCTAAACTAAACATCTCTCCCAAGAATGACATAAATCTAGCAATCATTTTTCTAAATTAAAATTAAAAAGTAAATCATAGACCCTGTTTATCAAAAATTGTCTTCTAATCATCAAAACAAAAAAACAACCAACAGGCAAGAACAGTTACATTCCTTCTGACACTGGGAAAATACAAAGCTTTTAAAACTTTTGTGTTGTTGAGGGCTCCCTCCTTTTCCTTTCACTCTCTTTCTACAATTTCCACGGAAATATTTCATGTTCCCTCACATTTGCAGACCTTAACAACCCCTCCCCATCACAGCATTTTAGCCAGTACACGTTCCCATAATCAAAATATGCCAACAATCTTAAACATTTTAAGAGTCCAGAGTGAAAGCACACCCCACCTTTACCTGGTTATTTCACATTTGGCTGCAAGATAAAGTCAGGAGACCTTGAAGGGTGAGCTCATCACTGCTGGTGAGGTTAAGAAACAAGGAAACACCTGGGCAGGTCAATGCCTCCTTAGGTCTTTAGCCCCAGCTGTGGAAAGCTTTAAATATGAGTCACATGTTTATTTTCCTATAATAGGATTAATAAATATGGCCCAATAATTACACTTTAGAAGTGCTCAACTCACACAGCTGGGATAGCTTTAACTGAAAAAAAACAAGATGATGCCCAACACTAATGAATGGTAATCTGAACACATTGGTAGGAAAAATCAGACAAGCAAACTGATGGGAGAAGTCATCTGTTTGAGAGAAAAATATTCTGCTCACTAATAGAGGTGAGAGATAAATTTGCTCATTCTGCTAAAGCTGTGATCTATTCAACACATCCTCATCTGTCTGCCATACATGTGTGCTTAACAAGTCTAGAATTACCCAAAATTGCAAGAAAGTCTGGGGAAAATGTACTTTAAGCTGATCACAGGCTTTAATCAAAGTTCATCCCATTTTCTCAAACCCTGGGGTTACATAGGTATGTGCACATGCAATGTAAGTATGTGCTTATTACTCAAAACTTACCAATTGCTTGTGAAAAATCAACTGATCAACCATCTTTTTTACTTTAGTTTCATTTTGGCATTCACTTTGATAAAAACCCCTGGATGTTCCCTTTCAAATTTTCATTCTTATCCCCTTTCTCCCTTGCTCGTTTTTTTTCTTTTTCTGTTCCAAACTTCTCCATTCTCTTCCTCAGAAGCGTTTTTTTTGAACTCTTACTCTCCAAGAAAACGTTGTCCCACCACCAGAACGCCCCTTCCTGACCCTCCCAAACACGTGCATGCCATCCCCCCACGGTGCCCTGTCCTTTCACTCCTGCAGGTGAGCAGCTCTTCTCCCACCTGAGCAGCACTGATTGCTGGCAGTCCATGTCCACAGATGGCCTCCACTTCCCTTCTAGCATATTCTGCCGTTCCTTATCTCCCTCCCTTCTGGTGTGTGACTGGGAGAGAGCTAAAGAGACAGGAGGTAAAAGGAGGGCAGGATTTGATCTCTCGCTACCTCAGTTCAGAGCTCTTCAGAGCAGGAGTACATTCAGTTACATTCTGGTTTGTCTCCTCAGGTTCTCAGGATATCCAGAATGTTCTACACTGAAAAAAGGTATTTTATCAAGCCCTGGAACCTGTGGTGGTTTATCAATAACTGCTTTTATAATGGCTAAGTGACGAAAGAAGAGTAAATCGATGTGGTCAAGAATAATATTGAAGTGGCACATAATACTAAAAGGGGTCTTTCTCCCAAGAGGGAAAGTGAGAAAAACATATGACAGCCTAAAATGTACTGAGCTTTGATCTTCTTTCTCTACTCCACCTTTTATGTTTTTTGAATGTAATATGTGCCTGATGTTTTTGTAATACTGCAAACTCTTGAGAGAAGGGTTTTTTCCTTTCTTTTTTAATTATGTGCATGTACAAAGCTTCATACAAAGGAGCACTCATCCCTGGTGAAGAACCCAGGCTTTACTCTAATCCAAATTAACAGTCATACAGATGACAAAAGAAATCCCTGCAGTGGTTAACTGCAGGACTGTGCAATCTTTCACATGAAAAGTTTCCAAAGTAAAGTAAGGAAAGATTTCCCATAAGTGTAACCATATGGTGCTAACACTTCCTCATCTCAGATTTACCCCTTCTTTCAATCATTTTTCATACACACGGATTTGTATATTACTCTAGCCAGCATAATTCATCACAGAATAGAGTTTTCATTCATTTAGGAAAATTTTCAGTTCTAAACTTACAGCCAAGGTTTGCTCCTGAAGCCTCAATGACATTTCATAACAGTATTTCAGTTACCTTCTTTGTGTCACTTTGCCCTTCAACATGTATGGATTAGTGCATGAAATAGGCAACACAGTACAGAAATGCTGTGGTGTATATTATTAGTTCTCATATGTAAATCTTTACTTAGTCCTTTCTGCATTTAGGGGAAAAAAATAGGTCTTTTCCTTTGCATGTAAGTAGTCTGAGCAGGTCCACCACTAAAGAAAGCAATTGGTTTGTGGTGAGAATACCATTAGCTTATCTGATTACTAATGCCATGATTGCAATGACATAGGGCTTTTCTTCTGGGGAGCACTGAGAAAAGGTCACTGCTAAGAATAATTGGAGATGTGAGCAGTAATAACAGGTCATGAAGAGAAGAGACACTGAAAGTCCATCACTAAGAAAGCTTTAGAACCGCATTTGCATTTGCCCAGGGCTCAGAAGTAGCTCATACACCTTTGAGTTGTCATTTTGTTGTTTTTTTCACAGAAAATATTAAAAGAAATTCCATTATCTCCTCTGAAAATTTGCAGTTCTCTCACTGCTACATTGTCTGTTTCTTTAGCAAGAACCCCTTCAAAAGAAAAGAAAAGAAAAGAAAAGAAAAGAAAAGAAAAGAAAAGAAAAGAAAAGAAAAGAAAAACCAAAAAAAACACCCTCAAAGAAAAATTAGGAGCATAGATATAATCTGCCAAACAAATAGCTCCACTAATACTTAGTTATACTGAACACTAACATACTCTCTATTTATATTTAAAAAATAGGAGATTAATCCATTATTGGAGAAAAAATAGAAGATTTTAAAACATTGCAAATATTACCTCTTAGGATCACGACTGAAATCTTTTACCTTTAATTGTGGCAGAAGGGGTCAAATGTCATTTACTCAAGTAACACAGCCACGAACAAAATATTTTTTGCCATTTTGGTGTCCCATATTAGAAAAAAAATAACATCTTTACAATATAAAATGTAGGATCTGTTCCTTCGAAATTACAAATTGTTAATTTGAGTGCTCACAAACTGTAGACAAAATGTCATAAAGGTCAGAGCAGACCTTCAGTCACTGCGATTCAATACCTTCTGGTCACCAGTTGTTAAATTAAATTCCTTATTGGGCAGGAACTGAAATCACCCAACATCCACTGAAATCCCAACTGCATCTAAGCAAAAATTTCTTTTGTGTCTGTCAGAGACCATAAAGACTAAATTCCACTTCACTGTTTAAATACCTCAACAAGCAGCCTGATTTTTTTACCTGCCACTGCCTGTACGATATCCTTGCCTACAAAATCTGTTGGCAGCAAAACCTTCTGGTACTCTACACAGCCAAAAGATATAACACTGAAGCTTCCATACAGCAGAGCAATGAATTCCTCAATATCATTGCACACAAGCCAGCAAGCATTGCACTGCAGAGGCCTCTGTGATATTTATTCCATGAAAGAACTGCTGCCAGCGTTACATCTGTCAACCTCATTTTGCCCATCACTAACTGCCAGTCTATTCCAGCATACTTGTTTTACGAAATTGCAGCTCAGGAGTGAATTCTAAATCCTAATTATAACATAATTCTAGATGTCTTCCACAGCGAAGGGTCAAGACAAGCTGGGTCAAAGAAGTAATGAACCATTAGCTAAAGGAAACTGGAGCTCTGTCTGGGGGTTATGTGCTTTGGAAGATAACTTTTTTATGTAAAATATCCAAAACACTTACAAGGTTAAGAAACTTATGTCCTATTCTCTGAAGCTACCTAGTCTTCAAGAGCCAGATTCAGTGACAGAGGGGTTTTTTTAAATGGCTCATTAAAGTTTTGCCTCCTGTTTTGGGAAAACTCCCATTATTTCCATAATCAAAGCAGGGAAAGAAGACATGTTTATCATTTCCCTCTAACAAGTACCCAAAATTTTCTTTTCATTATTTGGCAGACATTCTTAATGAGTATCTCCTTGGTGCTTAAAAAAACATAACTGGAAATTTCGGCAATTCTCATCCATTTATATCACCTCTAAAACTGAGCAATTACCCAATGTTTAGGAGTAATATTCCTCTCCCAGAAATGTCTTAAGCAGACTTCAAAGGCAGAAACTATTTTTACTGAGGACCTCTCTGCTATTACTGCCTTTTCTGTTCTGTTTCTCTTAGAAAACAGTACAGCATCTTTCAACCAATGATGCCTGTACCAAGAGCTGCAGTATGACCAAGTGCCTGTCACACAGGATCCCCTCTGTTTTCCTTCCTCAGACTTTTAAAAAAATCCCTCCCCTTTTTGCTTCATCTCTGCTTCACAGTTAATTTGAGCTGAGTAAATTACCATGTAGACGTGGTGAAAAAGGAAAAAAGAAACGCATAACTCCGAGAAGTCTAAAGTGCAAGAGGCTAGTTCAGAGTCATTTATTACAGGGAAGTAATTCTCATCTGTGTGGGAGGGAGCTACATTTACAAGAGCTCCAAAAAGGAAGGCAGGACTCAAACACTGGTCTAAATATGTCTGTTTCTCTGCATCCATATGGAGGTCTGATAGATGTAGAAAACAGTAAAAATTGCTGTTTGGAAAACCAGCTCCATGCCTTTATCATGCATTTCTGAATCACATTATAATGTTAATTTAGAGTGTTGAATTCATCTGTGTTCTTCTAATGGAAGAGACACTATTATATACACTTGGTAATTTCTTTAATAAAGAGTTTAAAGAGTCCAGAGTTATCCATATTAATTATTCATGTGCTGGAGAAACATAATGAAAGTCAATGAAGAAAGTCATAGTCTCTAGGAGTTCTTGAGGGAAAAATAACAATAATAGGTAAAATTCAATGGACTGTGACATCAAGATTTATCTCTACAATTTACCCTGGGAATCTGAATTGCGAATGAAGCTGCAGCATCCTCTAGGATGGGACAGAGTTATGAGAAGCAGGTCACACAAGGATACTGAGAGCACATCAAAGTTAACAGCTCTTACTAAGATGCCCAAAACTTTTCCCTTTCCACAGTGGGAAAAAAAAAAGTATATTTGTTTATCTACTAGATATTTTTTAAAAGCTACCAAGAACTCAGCTCCCCCTGTCAATACAAATTATTTCTAGACAAACAATCCATGTGCAGCACCTTGTGGCTTGTTTCAAGTCCTCTTGGGCCGTAGCGTTTGCAAGCACCTACACAGACATCACAACGACAAGGGACAGAATTAGAACAGTGCATTGCTATGCTGATAAAGAATTAATCTATTCTGTATTGATTCAAAACTCATTTCAGGCAGATGTTTAAATTTATCACAGAGTAAAATGATCTGCTTCTACTTACTTTTGTGAAATTACACCTATTTGAAAGGACTGAGAGTGAATGGCCTTGATTTTGACCAGTAATTGAGCTCTAATTACTCCTGACTCACCCTGATGTTTCTGAGGCTGGCAGTAGAGCCAGCTGTCCTAGAATACATCCTGCTGTTGTGTCTGTGAAGCAGCTCTGCCTACTCTGTGAGACCAGTGAGATGGTTTTTTCCCTAGGCTGGTTGTTGAGAGGCAGCCACAATAATGACACACATCGGAGATGTAGTTAAGAAAAAGCCTAATGATTAAAGCAATTTGGGGAGGAAGCCAAGAAAATTAGAGATGATTCTGAAATATGACAATTACTGTGCATGCTGAGTAGCACCAGAATTCATCTTCTGTTTCCTTCCTAAAAAGTACACAAAAGACTATTTTTCACTGTCTGGGGGGAAAAAAAATGAAAAGATCATTAGACGACCAAACCTCTCAGATTATAGTTCATCTGTTACACTCCTTTAAACACCATGGAGAAACTGCACTTAAGCAAATCCATTTATGAAGGAAAAAAAAATCTGAAGGTTGGAGGCTGTCAGGAGTTTATATAGGTGCTTTTCCCCATCAAGAGTAGACAAAAGCCTTTGCTGCACTGTAGCCATAGAGACACCAGCTCTCAATAACAGCCTCCAATGTCTGTTGATTTTGATGGAATTGAAGTATCTGAGCAGGGAAAAGGAGTCCAAATGCCAATTTTTTTTTTTGTCTGTTTATGTGTTTGGGGTTTTTTTGTTTGTTGGGGTTTTTTTTGTTTGTTTGTTTGTTTTGTTTTTTTTTTTTTGTCTTTGCTGTTTTTCCTTTGTAAACTTTATTTCCATATTACAGACTCCTCTGTGCTCATTCCCTATCCTCTCCTGGATATTCTCTGCTACTGAGTTACCAGGCAGGAGGCACATAATGGAAAAGAGAAAATAGAATGGAATGGGGATTTTCACATCACTATCCACCAACCAGCTTCCTCCACTGCTCCACCAAGCTGCTCTGAACTCCAGAGCTGGTTCTGTCTGCTCAATCCAGCCTCTCCCTAGTAACAACAATTAGCCTAGAGCATACACAATGAAAAAAGAATGAGACCTAAAGGAAGTCATAAAGGAATTACCAACATTTACTTCAGAGGCTTGGGTTTTTGCTATTTGTATGGTTTGGTTTGGTTTTTTGTTTTGTTTTATTGGGTTTTTTTCCTGCATGGAAATATAGAGAATCAAGGGGGTTGAGGAAACATAAAAAATTGGTAACAATAAAAGGTACAAATTCAGAAGAAAATACTGGAGGGGAAACAGAGGTAATAGTGAACACTTCACTGTGCAACACCTAAAGAAGAAAAATGTACAAGAAAAGAGGAAATGGGAGAAAATAAGAGGGTCTGAGAAAGGAAGAGCAGGAGAATAACCTCCACAGAAATTTCGGTAATGCACGATGTGTTAAAAGTGATAAAAAGTCCAAGGTACAGAGATAAGACAGTGGCAGAGATAAGAACAGCCCTGCATTTCCCTGCTAGCATCTTACACTGACTTTACACAACACTGTCTTGGGATTTCTGAGAATTTAGAAGAAGAGGACTCTCTCATTTCTTGGAGGCACCCTGAGAACAGAAGCTGTTTTACAATAATCTCATTGATAGTTCTGCAAGTTGATTCCAACGATTCATCAATTAAAAACTGGATTTTATTTTTTCCTCCAAAAATGCTTGATGTTAATATTTCATGAAGTTCCACACATGAGTCTTCAGTCTGCAGTTGACCAGCATTTGCATAATTCTGTGAGACATGATATTCAGCAAGGTTTAGAATCAGTCTGGCGCCTCATATGGGAGCCCTCCTAAAAATTCTTAAATTATTCTAATGAACCAGCATTATTCAAAAAAAATTTTTTTTCCTTCAGGATTTGAACTTCAGCCAAAACATTAAAACATTATGTTTAAAACTATACTTGGAGACTTTCTATTTGATGAATATATTACAAATCTAATTTTGTGTTGTTTCTGAATCCAATACTCTGCAGAAAGCAAGGAATGCAGTGTTTCTACATCAATGCAGTGTTTACAGAAAATCCTAATTATAAAACCTTAAGAAAACACACACCAAAAAAAGCAATAAATAAATAACCCTAAAAATCCAAAGTTTTGTGACCTTTATTCTCTGTTCTACAACCTATATATCATGCAGCAGAAGTAAAGGCACAAGAATATTAAAATTACGCCCAGATGAGTAAATGAATTACATTTTTTTACTGTGCAATCTCATTTGAAGTATTCTTGCAAACCAACATGGACTTGGACAAGAATGCCTGAGAGATCTGAACTTGTTTCATTAATGGTATGTCAATAAAAGCAAAATGTGCCGTGTTATTACACACTACTCTGTACAAGGAAACCACACTCAACGACTTCTCTTCATTTAGCTTTGTTAAGAATAAAACTTAACGATCAGATTCACATAAGCACTGGCCTGTTTTGAGAAGGGGGCTTCAGTTTCCTGCAGGCACTTGGAGAGTATCAGGTCAAGGACCAGAAGAAGAATCTCTGTATGTACAGTTCTCTTCCTTTTGTATCATTTCCTGGAACATTTTTACAGAGGGGTACACACGGGGGAAAATGCTGCTCTTGGATTATGAGCTGTATTGTTATTCTGCTGTTGAAAAATGTGCACTGGCAGACTCTTGGCTAAAATTTGGTTCAGGAGAGACTCAGGATTTTTACAGCTAAGAGGTTTTGGCTATTAATTCAACCTGCCTTTAGCTATTCATGTGATGGCAGAACAACAAAATCAAAAAAAGCTTTTGTGCCATTTCTTGAGTAATTGCCACAACATTTTTTAGCAATTTTACGTAACTAAAAACATTAAGTTAACATGTAGGTTCAATGAAAAAGCAGTCCTCAAGGAGCCAAAATCTGCTGGAGTCTTATATCAGAGTAACCCAGCTTTTCAGCTTCCCAATTTAAATGAAATATGAGGACAGGGAGCAACTCTGAGGAAGGGGGAGAGAGCTGCTCCTGGCTGAGAGTATGTGGGCAGACCTGTACCTTCCCTAACTCTCAGAAAATCCTCACTTTCCTTACACTCAGCAGCTCTGCCCATTGACATCTGATGATGTAATAACACACAAGCTATGTAATTCTTGGTTAAAAGTAAAATATATATATAAAAGACAATTACTGCTCAGTTAGTGCTGCTTTTAGTTGTAATACTTTATTTCTGCAATAGAAATGAAAGTGTCCATAAGCTTTCAAATGACAGCTGGGTACTGGAGCCATTCATCGTTCCAGATCTTCCACACCCTTACCTGCACTGTTGGTAAAACCTTCTCTAAGGATGCAGTTCCCTTGTCATTTTTTGATAACACTGTGACTCTATTCTAACCCATTCTCTACCACACCTGCCTAAGCCCAGACCCTACAGTCACCAATAAAGTCCTTATGGGCAGGACAGTGACCTTAGGCCATGGATTATCCCACCAGCCCCTACTTTCCCAAATGTGTGAACACCTTTATTGCTACTTCTGATAGTCTAGTGTAGAACTACAGAATTCTGCGGCCAACCTCAGAAAAGTTTACCATCTTTTTTCCTCTTACAATCCACACAGCTCACTTTGTAACATTTGTATCCCCAGATGCATAACTGATTCTTTAGCCTGAAGAAGTTAAAAAGAAACATTAAAAAAAGCAACTATGTCACACCGAAGAACTTACGAGTTCATTACTTTATAGAACTTTTTTAATATATTTTTTTACTAAAATATCCTAAGAGATTTAGGGTGACTCACAAATGCCTAAAAATATGGAAGCTATTTTCCTCTCGTATTCTTTTTTCCTCTGTGATGAAGGGAAGCTAAAAGTGCTTTGCTTTTGTTTCTTGTTATTTTTTGCTTGGTTTCTCCCTCCCCTTTCTGTGAGGATAATAAAGTACATTATGTTTTCACTTGCAAAGCTCCTGAGTGTGCAGCGCCTGCCCCAGCGGGAGGCACGACGCACAAAAGCACGAACCACACAGCTGCAATTACAGATCAAAGAGGATTGCTAATTTCACTGACTGCTGCACCCCAGCTCTCCCACCTTCAGTCAGTGCCAAGCACCCTGCAAAACTCACTATCACTGTTTGTCTTTGCAAACTACAAGTATATATATCTGTGTATTATACCTGCATGGATACATATCTATTAGGCATGTCTATATGATACATGTAGAAAAAACATATTCTTTATTACTGTTAATATTGCTATTATTGTAAGAGAAGAGGGTTGAAATTTGTTGCCAAAACTTTGTCTTCTACTGCCATCTGAGATAGCACAGGCTAAGGTACCCACACAGCTCTGAGAGATACAGTAGGAGAGTCAGTCCTTTCTGGAGTATCGGGGACATTAGGCAGAGTACCCACAGCACATGAAACAGCCCAAGGTACCCTTTGTCAGGCAACTGAACCCAGACCTCTTTTCTAAAATAATCTAAGTGAGCCATGTCTTTTTTTCTTTTTTTTTTTAACTGGTCTTGCAGGTTTCTCTTAGTGATCTTAAAAATAAATCAGCTGCCTGAGTATTACAGTTACCTGAGATGAGACTTCTCTACTTAAATGCGTTCCTTAAAATGTCAGAAAACCAAAAGTCTACCTCTTCAAAACCGGTAATTTTTCCAAGACTCAATCATTTGAATACTGTTGAAAAATACAGATTCAGACAACATAAGGACTCCAGAGGAAGGAAGAACTAAAAAAGGAGGCCCTGTACATTGTATTGAGCTGCTCCATGAAGTTTCAAGGTTTGCTGAATGTCTCTGCTTGATACTAGTTCTGTGGGCATCATAACCTTGGCTTGCCTGCTCCTCTGTGCCTCTTTCTCCAGCATTGCAGGTGGTCATATTTCCACAATATAGAGTGGAATAGTCATCAAGGGAGTATCTTGTTCCTGGTATAGGCACTGAAAGGCCTGCACTGATTTTTGAAATAAGAAGTTTGGATCCTAAATATTCAGGACAGGAACAGGGAAAATGCTTCTGCTGCATTATAGAAGAGATGCTGTTCCTCAACTAAATTAGGAATATAAAAGTGAATTAACCTTTCTTTCTACTTGAAAAAGGAGAAATATGCTTCCCCTTTCCTATATTTTGCTCTAGTCACACAGAATGCCTCCTGTTCTTCAATGAGCAACTCTGGGAATCAGAAATAACTCCAGGCTGGAAAACAGTTTATCCTGGAAGCATGATGGTAGAGATGGGGGCCTAGGACAAGAAAGAGTAGCCCCACATGGGCTTTTAAAGGAGAAGGTAGAAACAACTAAATAACTTTGCATTATATTTTTAGGATCCTTTCCTAAAAGTACTTGACATTATCTGCATATTATTGAATATTTTAAAAAAAAAATCTTAAATATGAAGATTTTCCACAGAGACCTCAGGCTCAGAGATGCAGTCACCATGCCAGGTCACTGGCACATATTGAAAGACAAGTTTGTGTGATATAAACAAAACTAATGGGTTTATTTTTAAATACAAGCATTTCATAATGACTATTCAGCAAGACAGCTTCAGCCTAAAAATCATCCTGGATACAGACAAGAATGGTTTCAAATAATCATTGCACCCACGAAAAAATTCAGAACATTTCTCACAGGTTGCCTCTAGCCTAGGTATTTGGGATTATATTTCTTTTGTTATGTGTGATATCTATACTTAAACAGTATTTAAAGACAGTTTAGAAAACTAAAAAAAAAGATACATCAGGAAGCAGTAAGATTCCTGATTCCAGACATAATCATCTGCCACTTGTAAATGATCGTACATGGAAGAAAGGTGATGGTTTATAAAACTTAGTTTGGATTTTTTTCTCCTTTCAACATCATGAGAAGGTAGAATCTTACTCTGTACTTGTGCTGTCAATATTAGAACCAAAATTATTTTAATGGTATTTACCCTACCTATGCTGGCCGCTTAAAGAACAGGAGAACAAAGGAAATTAACATTTCAATCTTTCTTGAATCACTGCTTAGTCATTGTAAAATCATGGGGTAATAAACCAGTCGGTTTATTACTGTCATCAAGCACACATGCACACAAACACACACACAAAAGGAAAAGTAATTAAACTTCAAAATTCAAGCAGGACAGCACCTACCACCTTCAAATCAGGATGGATGTCTTCATAATTGTGAATGATACAGCGCTGTTGTTCAATACATCTCCTGTCTATAAAGTGGTTTTAAAATTCATCCACCTTAAAATTAATGGCAAATTTCTACTTGTTGCAACTGGCACCAAAAATGTTATTTTGCAGATTTATACTGCTGATCAGAACATGAAATTTCCTTGCTGGGTACAATGAATAGGTATGAACAACAGTTAGCATATTTTTAGACCACCATCTATGCTGGGAGCAGTCAGGCTTAAAAGATGACAAAGATCTCATTCATAGAAAATTTCCAGACATTTCTCTTCTCAAATTATAAACTTGGATATCACTTATTGAATTATTCATTCTGCACTTTGTGTGTAACAGAAAGTCGCCATGAAACTGGAGATTCTAGTTATCTAAAGGCATCTTAGTTCAGAAGGTTAATTTTCATTTTGACAAGTGAAAGATTCATTCTCTATTTCTGTGCCCCACTGCATCTGAATCCCTGAATGATCCCTACAGAAAAAGTGTAAAGGAGCAAAACTGTGAGGCTATTTCAAGTCTATTTCAAGTCCTGTAGGAGTTTGACAGTATTTCATTTTTCAACATATGTTAAACACCGTGGGATGACTTTTAGCTTCTGCAGCTTCAAGCAGATAAATATGGCTAGATAGGATCTGGATGTTTCCTGCAGTCAGAGAGATGTAAGCACAGCACCAGCAGGTTCCTTTCTGCAGTGAGGTCCTAATACAGAACAGCCATGCAGGAGCCCTCCATAACCAGTCACAGCAGCTGGAATCCAAGCACAAAGAAACAGAGACCACATCCAAGCTCATTTGCCCTGCTCACAAAGAAAGGCTACACAGGAGCTGAATTATACTTTACTACAGCAGGCTAGTTCACTTGGGGCCAATACCTCAAACACTGGAGGATGACTAATTTATGATGACTAACTGAAGTGGTCTCATTTTTAAAAGAAATGGTTCAAAGCCAGAAGAAATAATGAGAAAGGGGGAAAAAAAATTCCTGTTATGTGACCCAGTTCAGGCTTAACTCTGTATATGCTGTTCCTATGCAGTGAAGTTTTTGGTCCCATTGTATTTCCTATTCTCCTGTTCTGTTGGAGGCTGTGCTGTCAACCATTTCCAGCTGAGACCTTTTCAATTCTGATACTCCAAGGGCTCTTTTATATCTCCTCAGCTCAGCGGAAGGAAACACAGGCAACAGAAGATAAAATGTTTTTTCTCCCCCTTTTATGACTGTTGCCATTCGGTCAACTCAGGTGGCACTGATGGCACAATAAAACCACCAGCGTGAAACTTAACAGGTCCCACAGCAGCGTGCGAATTTTAAGAACATCAGGCTGGCCATTTGCAACAGGGGAGTTCTGTCTGGACCTGGACTCTGGCTATGGAAGTGACCATCAGCAGATGTTCAGGGAGAGAGCATCAGATAACTGCTCCAGTGAGAGGCAAGACACTTTAAATACCTAGAGTTAAAGGCGGTGTCTGGACTGTGGTGTTTGAAAAGTATCAATTCCCCTCCAGGGCTCATTTATTCCTTTTGGTTACCATGAGGCTCTTCAAAGCCCTAGTGACAGGCAGGTAAATAAATATTATCTGCTTTTAACAGGCAGAAGAAAATGTGTTATATAATGTGTGCCAGATGTTGTGAAAACTGAGCAATTAACAGTCCTAGCTGTGGTCTATGTGCCACTTGTGTATCTCATTTTGCCTTAAAGATCTTATGGTCTAGACAGATGGCATAAAATACTCCAGCAGAACAGAAAAGTGTCTGACACTTGGAAAAGTTTTTTTTGTTTGGTTGGTTGGTTTGGGGGTTTTTTTTAGGTTTGGGGGGTTTTTTTAATGCAGGAGTACTGACTGCTTTTTTCTTTTATTTTATTGCTTTAAACCTTCTGGTTGCCAATATCTGTTACAACCATATTGCATAAAAATGCTTCCCTGTTTTTTCTTTTACTTTCTCAGTACATTCCCTTCCCACCATAAAATAGTCAGACAATTTTTTAAGCCATAAGTAGGTGAACTATTTTACAGACCAGAAAGCATGGCCATCTTCACTACAGTCCAACTACTTAATCAGTAAAGTGAATATATTATTTTCTTATTCTTCAGTCATAAGTTCTAAGTTATAAAAGAGACAAATAGTAGAATTTTGTCTAGGCTGGAAATTCAGTGTATTTATCTTTCTAACTTTCAGCAGCAATATTTACTTTCAGTTAATTCAAAGACAAACCTCTGGGATCTAAATGCCAAGGAGATTTAGGTAGGGTAGAGTATTTTGTGCTCAAATGAGAAAGGTGATATAAACATGTATAGGTTATATACAACCAGCAGCATTTTTCATGCTAATGATATTTTCTTTATGCACAAACAATATTTTCAAGTTGAGTAAATAATAATAAAAAAATCATTTAGTTTTAGTTTTCTTTGAATGATTGTAAAATTCTGGCTTTTCCTTTCCAGTTGGCAAACATAACATTCTTCTCATTTAGGTATTTGAAAGAATTTGCCACAGTTTTTCCAAGCAGATGAATCTTCTTGAAAGAACAAAACTTTTAGTTTAAGCTCTAGAGATGAAACTTTTGGAAATGTATTAGCATGTGATAAAAGAGATCAAGAACACACCTTTTATACTCTCCACATAACCTGTGTCATCAGCTCCCCCATAAAAGTGCTCACTTTTCTTCTGCATCACTTAGCAAGTTTCAGGTGAGCAGAATCTTTTCAATACACCTGAGGATTAATTAATACTGCCAGTATAGTATAACTTCTGATGTTCATAACATAAAGCCTAACTTCTAGTGTTTATAATTGTGCACTACAGGTCTATCACTTTGTGGAAAGATGATTTATCCTATCAACTGTAGCAGTACGGATGAAAAATGTCAAGGAGTAAGAGAGTTGTCTGGAATTGCTTGTATTCAGCTTTCCATGTGACAATTAATAACAACCATAATTAAACATCATCGCAAGAATAATTGCAACTTACAAACAGTTTGAGGAAAAAAATGAGTATCTGAATGTATATTTCCAGCTAAGTAATAAAATAGTGACTGGCATCTTCATTATACCTATGTTTGCTGTATAGATTGCAGAAGTTCAAATTCAGTCAAAACCTATTATATTCAGCTAAACAAGGAAGCAAGACTCCCACTTTGAAAAGGGATAAAAGATATTTGTCACATGCTCTTCACAACACTCAACAGCCTCCCTCAGCAGAAGCCTCTCATCCATGGCAAAAAAATAACTGTAGATAACATTTAAACTGATTAACATTCTTGTGCCTTCTGTTTTGCTCCAAAGAAGTTTCCACTCTGTAGAGGATGCCTTAAAAAAATTATACATCAGTTCCTTCATTCTGTGAGCAGTAGTGGTCATTCTGTCACCTGATTAGAATCACATTTGAGAACCCTGGATAAAAGGCATAATATTTTATTATCAGCAAATGTCTCCTGCTTGAACTTCACCTATTTTTAGCCACTTCTGCTATTAATCTGCAGCATGGCTCCCCACCAGGGTGACAAGCCCAAGCTCCTGACACTTGCCAAACAAGAAATGGAACAGAAAGCACAGCATGAGCAAACTGAAGGTGACAGCCATAACACAGGAAACAAAACAGACCTTGAGAGAACTCTGCTCTACAGAATGACCAGGACTCAAATCTTTCACATTTATCTTCTGTAATATCTGTGCACAAGTGACCAGGAGCCAAAGCAGAAAAGTTTGTACAAAAGTAAAAATTAGCCAATCCAAAAGAGTAGTCTGGAGGAATGCTAAATTAAAGCAGGAGTATTATTCATTGCTTTGGGAGAAAGGATAAGCACCTAGGAATTTGAAACCAAGAATCAAATTGTCAATCTGTAAGAAGCCTAAGTGCTACAGCAGATTTTTATGATTTTAAGAAATGCTTAAAAAGTTACTTTGCTTTTACTTCTTAGTCAGTGAAAAAAAAAAATATTCAAAACTCATTTTACTATCAGGTAAATACTTCATTTAAGATCTTGTCTCCATCTTGCAGCTGTATTACCTCCAGAATTTCCTGTACACTGGATGCACTTCATGGCACACATCATCTGTGCAAACGGAGATAAACACGAAACAGAAAAATGAAAGATTTTTACCTGAACTTTTCTTTCTATTAATTCTTTTCTTCATTAATACATAACCAAAATGCAAGCAATTTTGTATTGGTATTGCTTGCACCTTATAATTTTCCTCATGAACTTCTAAAATAAAAATTAAAAGAGATTTTCATCACCTTGTACAGTTTGTTCCCAACTAGTCCTCACAGTCAATATACTGCTTGAATGAAACAAAGCCACATGCTAAGAATAGTAGAAACAGAACATAGAGGATGATAAATAATACACACAGTATGAGCACAAGTCAAGAAGAGTCCTACCACAGGCTTCTGTCTGAAACTGAATTTGTACTATACATTTTCCAGTCATCTTGACGTGAAAAGAGACTTTTGAAAGAAAAAATTGCAGTGTAAGCTTCTTTGTAAACAACAGGTTTAAAGTTCATCTTGATTTAATTAATCTATATAGTTTTCTAGTGTGCAAGAAGTTAGGTGCCATAGATTCAACTACTTTTTCATGACAAGAGGAAAAATAAATAAATAAATAAATAAATAAAGAGCTAAGTTCTCTGCCAGAGAAAGATATGCTTAATGAATCCAAGGCTATTTAAAATATTTACACCCTAAGTAAAATTTCACCAGCCACCCTAGAAAGTTCTTCAATTGCCAGGTGGCAATGTCCCTGGCTGCACACGTCTTTTCATCTAGAACAAAAGGACATAGGGGCATGTTTGCCATGTATCATTCAACACCACCATCATAATTTGTTAGGAATTTCTCTATGGGTTCTTTGATGCTAGATTGTGTACTGGAATTCTGATAAATTACTCCATCTTGTGCACTTTGTTAGCATGTAGGTGTACTGTTCCTAAATCCAAAGCTGGGCAGTAATATCTGCATTTGATTATAACAGTTTTTATCCACAAGAAGGAGGATCAACAAGTCATCTGAAAGAGATAACAGGGTATCCAAGGCTGAGAGGCCTTCTGGGTCCATGGCTACTGTATTACTGGACACCAATCTGGGAAAGCCAGAGAGGCAAACTGCACTGAATTATCAGCAGTACAGATAACTGCTATAGCTTCAGTTCTCCTACTCTTTTCACAGCCTGGCTGAAGTCAGCACTGGACCGAAGACCAGATGGCTACCCCCAAAAGCCAGAAAATATGAAGAAAGTATTGTGAAAAACTTTTATTAATTTCCATTAATGAATAGAAATTCCAGCACAGAGAAGGACACCATAACAGTGAGCCCCTTCCTAGCATGTCTCAGAGAATATATATATTAATTATATTTCTATAAATTTAATTTCCAGGTATTCATTAAACCAAACTTCTAAAAGCTAGAGTGCTAGATGTGACCATGTAATCTTAAATAAAGTCTTACTCACTCAAGAGATGCTGAGAGAGATCTGTGAGAAAATTCTATTAAAGAATAAGTTAAAAACTATCCCAGTGTATGTGTCAAAGGGATCCATTTAAAAATAGGTGTTTTCCATCCTTAAGTGCCAAAGACACAAGAGGCTGGGCCCATATCACATAATGCTGTCCTGAGCTACATTTGAGGAGTGTTGCCAGTGATCCAAGGCGTGATCCTTCCCCTCTCCTCAGCACTGGTGCGACACACCTGGACCCCTGCACATGGACATACGGGAGAGAGCCCAAGGAAGGACTTCAAGGATGGTTAAGGACTGGAGAATCTCCAGAATTTCCTGGGAGGAAAACTGAGACAGCTGAGACTGATAAGCCTGGACAAGGCTTGGGGGAGATCTTACATGTAAATATCTGAAGGGGGAGTGCAAAGATGGAGCCAGGCTCTCCTGGGTGGTGCCCAGTGGTGAGAGCAGAGGCAAAGGGGACAAAGTGAAACACAGAATGTTCCCTCTGAACATCAGGAAACATTTTGACCATAAGGACAGCAGCACCAGCACAGGTGGCCCAGAGGGATTGGGGCATCTCCTCTGTCGCAGGTACTCAAAAGCCAACTGGACACAATCCTGGGCTTGAGGAGCCCAGCCTGAGCCTCTGGGTGGGACATGAGGACTTCCAGATCTCCCTGCCAACCTCAACCACACTGCGAAGAAAAGGCTAAGTCACCACTTAAGCTGAACTCAAAGAACATCACTTTACTTCTGAGTGCCCACACAGAGTGTGGGTGTTTAACAAGTGTGGCACAACAAATTCTCTTTAAATTCACACTTTTCATAATTCAGGTTATCTTGTTTATGTAGGCACATGCAGAAAAAAACCCTAAGCAGCCATATTTTCATTTGGGGGATGTGTTTGCTTTACACTTTTTTTTAAGGAAAAAAATCAAATTATCTGTAACTGCTGCAGATCCTGTGCATCAGCAACTGAAGAGGCCCTCGCCATTTAACTTGTAGGACTACACCCTCTGCTAAGAGCAGTAGAAGATTGAGAGCCTAGCACTGCTTCAAGCTGACCTTGAGCTGGGAATTAATTTTTAAGAGTCCCTTCTTTCCCCTCATTGTGCTTTAACAAATTTTAGGCTTTCCTTCTTCAAGGATCGTTATTGCAAAGTTGGAGTGCAGTTACACTAGGGTGGTTCATTGTTTTATTCCATATTGGAGATAAAAGTGCCAAGAACACACTCTGAACAAAACATCTGTCTAAACGTTTAATTAGATTTCTAACTACAATCAGAATAGTTATTCCACAAATTGGTGGAACAGAGCAGTTCTGTACTTTTATTTTAAAAATACCAAATAGTGCACGATTGTATTCATTGCTTTAAAACAGTTTCTACCTGAAGTTATAAGCTACAAGAATTTACCTGAAGCAAAATGAAAGCCATGTGCCAGCCAGCACAAGAGATCATCTGCAAAGATATTAACCAGGTAAATGTTGCAACAAGACTAAAACAAAATCACAATAAATACTCTTTATTTGCTAATCTTTTTTATTTAAAATGTTGACAAAAGACCTTCATTATTTCTAAAGGGAAACATAATTTTCCAGTTGAAAGCACTTCTTCAGCTTTTCTTTATATCAATTAATATATTTTTTCCTAACTTACTTTCAATAATGAGAAAGCTGATGCACATGACTAAAATCCTGTCACTGTTTCAATTTTAAGACTGCTCAAGGAGAAGGGACATCACACTTAGGGGGATTCCAAGTTGTCAGCAGTGCCTTTGTTTCACAGCTAAGTCCTTGCCAAGCTGTTTAAAGGCAAGCTTGCTCTTTTGCACATCACTAACACCCACCCATCCTTCACATTTCCCTCCACTACTGCCCTTTTGTATTATACATCAAAGCACGGACCTCTTAAGTAGCAAGAGGGAAAAGAAAGAAAAAAAAAAAAAAAAAAGAGACACACTAATGTTACTTACATCCCATCACACTGCTACTCCTTGCTTCTACTTGTCATTCCCTTTGAATCCCCTATTGATGTGACACATTGGGACGTGGATATAATACAGATAGAGCATGATTCATCAGGAGTATATGGCTCCACTTGCAGCATAAAAATGTTTTTAGGAGATGCCCAAGTTCTTTGACTCCGTGTTTCTCTCTAGGAGGCCATTTTAACAATTCTCTTGGCTTTCTCAGGCCACTTTCCCTGCATCCCTGCTCTGGAATTAAGGACTTGTTCTTAAAGAGCTGTGGGCAGTGGGCTGAAGTTATGCATGCTGGATTGTTCCCTTCATTCTGCCTTCAAATACCCTGAGTTGGAAGGGACCCACCAGGATCACTGAAATGCAGTTCTTGACCCAGCACATCATCATGTGTCACATCAGGAATCACACAGTGTGCCTGAGAGCATTGTCCAAATAACTGGAAACAAACTTCTAGGTGGGAGAAACCAGAGCAACCCAACCATGATAATGCAGTAACAAGAGGTAAAAGGATAGAGGGCAAAATAAAATAATCCTAATAGTTTGAGACAATAGCAATCCATAATTAAGGATTTTAAAAACATACTGTTGGCAGAAAATGTACAGAGCCGGTGGAAATTGTGACTAGATTTGATGATCCCCTGAATTCCTGACACTTGACAAGTTAATTGAGTCATTCATGCCCCTTTACCAGCTCCAGCTACTTTCATTTTCTAAGAAAAAATTCCTCTCTTAGATCAAATCTTTCTATGACACAAGAATATAATATCTCCTTGAAGGTGAGTAGCCTTGAGGAGCTTATATTGTGGTCTGTCTCAGGAAGAAAGAGGACATAAGTACCTGCAGAGATAGAAAGGAAAAAAACACTGGAAAATAACAACTTCATGAGCATTGAGTACTGGCATAGAGAGGCATGATCACAGCCCTGACTGTTCATTCCTGCCTGTTTCACCTCGGGCTGGTTTTAGCTGGGTTTAGTTCCCCCAGCCTGCAGAGGACAGCATAGATTGCCAGCTCAGGAGAAGGCAGATCCATCAGGCAGCTTTTTTGGCATCAGGGGAACTTTGTGCTATGTTAAAATGTGTGTGAAACTTCTCTGTTAATACTTACGTGTGGCCAGAACCAAAGTATGCTTTAGTACATGTTCTATAAAACCCTGGAATTCCACAGGATGAGTATTCAGATGTACTAATCCAAGTACCTGACCCCTGGTTGTGGCCAAACTAAAACTGAAGCCCAGCTGTATTCCTTGAAAATGACCATCTCTGCTGAAAGTTCTGTGCCTTCCTGCTGCTTTGCAGTTTCATTACAGTTTTGTCAAGCTTGCTACTGCATGTGAAGAATATAGGCTCTCATGTTAAAAGAAACATACATATATTCTGTAAAGTTATATGAATTTTGCTGTTTCAAATAACTGAGGACAAATCTGGCTTCCAGTTTCTTTAAAAAGTTTGTCTAACACTCCCTGCAAACCCATCAAACAGTAACTTGTCGAAAGTTTCACAACTGAAAACTTTTTGAGAGAGAAAAATCTTTTAAGCTACACTACACAGGCAAAAAATCACAGTTATCCAAGGAGGCTTTGGGACAAACAAGAAGATGGAGAGAGATTTCTTACGAGGACATGTAGTGCCAAGACAAGGGGGAATGGTTTCAAACTGAAAGGACCGGTTTAGATGAGATATCACAGAGAAATTCTGTACTGTGAGGGTGGTGAGACACAGGATCAGGTTGCCCAGAGGAGCCGTGGATGCCCCATCCCTGGAAATGCTCAAGGTCAGGCTGGATGGGGCTTTGAGCAAGCTGGACAAGTTAAAAGTTTCTCCCTGTGGCAGGAGGGGTTGGAACTACATGAAAATGAATGTCCCCTCCAATACAAACCATTCCACAACTCCAGGGCAGTAACTAGTGCAGCCAACCCGACAAACTTAATTGCCACCGATGAAATATAACACAACACAATATCAGCTTCCAACAAGAAGCTTCCACTGCTCAAAATTAAGGAAGAAATCCATAAAACGTGATTTAGATTTGATTATAAAATTGATCCTGATTTAGGAAGCATCTCATAATAGTTCCGATTTTTGCAATACTGACTCTATATTATTTGCAATCCCATTTAAATATTTTAAGATGCTAACCCATTTTACTTCCGTATTTATTAGAATGAAATTTCTAAATTCCTAACATGTCAGGGCATGTCTCTATCCCATTTCTGTTTGAAATTTATGACTAAAAATTATTTCATGAGAAAGTAGGTTATAATGGAAAGAATGTATCTGAATGGCATTCTAAAATGTAAAAACTAAAAATTGTATGAGCAATCGGAAAAGTAGCTGGACATTGAATAACTACAGTAACATAAAAAGAACTCGAGAGGGACAAGAGTTAAATGAAATGGAATGACAGAATGAATTACAACCTAGGCCTCAGTTTTTACTAAAATGCTAAATCAAATTTTAAAATTTTCCCACCATTTCTGTCAAAATTAAACACTATTTCAATTCCAGAAACCTAAATAAACAAGTGAGAGTGGCAGTACTAGCACATTTATAAACCTCAAAAGTTCCAGGGTGCAGACAGAATAAATTACTCTTTGTCCCCTCTGATTCACCTCAGTATGGGTCTGGAGCAGTTTGCTTTAAAAGCTGCTCAGTAACCAAATGCAAGATGAATGATAGCCGCTTCTTGCAGGAGGTCAGTGGTTTAACTCATCCCTGTATTTCCACTCAATTCAACAACTAAATATCACACATCCATGGGACAGATTTGAAGGAAAGAGAAATGTGTCACCTGATTTGAGATACAGCCAAACAGAAGAAAGAGATGGCTAAAAGCTGTGATTCTGAGAGATATTAAATAGCACTGTGTCATAATACCCTTAGTAAGTGATGATACAAGACACAGAAAGTATGTTCAGAGAATGAAGAATGCATTTTTCTCCTGGGATGCTTGTAAATATTTAAAGTTAGGGAAAAGACACAGTAATTTATTGGTGATTGTCAGAGGAACAGAGGAGGAAATTTTCTCACCAGTAAATCACTTCTCTTTCTGCCAAGAAGTAATCAGTTATTCCACACCACTACATCTCAGCTGCTCTTACTTGTCACTGTGATGTATCTCCACTTTGAAAAAAAGTTTCTAAATACAAAATTTATAATACTTTGTAATTAGTGCAGTTTATTCCTTAAGCTCTAAAGCAGAGTTACTATTGTAGCTCAGCGGAAAAAAAATATAATCAGCCAAATTCTATCCCAACATACTTTATGCAGAATGCAAATCAAAGTAGTCACTCAGGCCCTGTGATGATGAAAGGGAACAGTGCAAACCAGAAAACGGAATCTTTTGGGATGGAACAGGTAAGGAGGACTGAGAGCATCTGGTATCCTGAGCTTCATCCAGAGCTCAAAATGAGAGGTGAGAAATCCCAGATGACCTCACTTCAGAAGCAACTGGTATGTATCATCTTAGTTAGAACCCATTTTCAAAGCTGGCAGCCCTGCTCCAGGCTATATGCAAAAATGGGCTATATAGGGAATGAAAAAAAAAAAAAAAAAAAAAAAAACGTGAATTAAACCTAGCATCATGAAAAGAGAAGCAAAATATCCTAGCAAAGTAATCAAAAAGAATTTACATTTTTGGTCTAAAAATTCTCTAGGTTTTTGTGCAATTTTAAGTAGAAAAATAAAATTATTGATTTTTACTTAATATTAAAGAAAATTTATTATTCCTATGAATAAATCTAATCATAAACATGACAAAACAAAAGAATTATCATCTTCAAAGGAAAATTTCCCTTCAAGATGACAGCATTTCTTTACACCTAGAACCCCAGTTTTTTATGTTCAAACTTTTGCCAGAGCTATGTTCCAACTCACTTCCATTCAAAAGCCTCATAGATTATATGAGCCTTTCTTACCTCTACCATTTTGTCTGTACCAGGTTTTTCCAACCTACAGCAATTAGTATAATTCTACTCAAATTGCACACACCTACTGTTTCCTACTTTTTGCAGTTATCAGCAAATTTGGAGATTTAGAACCACACTAGTTCAGGGTACAGCATCATCTCATTAATTTATTAATTTAACTTTTCTAACTATGTCTCATTCATTACTCTTTAAGTGCCATTAGTACCGGGCATAATCTCACAAAAAGCTGATCTTTTGTTATCACTATAATGCAGTAATTTAAAAAACAAAACAAAACAAAACAAAACAAAACAAAAAAACAAAAACAAAACCCAACCACCATAGACTGCTCAATTTGCATAAATGGTCTTTAAAAGCCTTCCTAGTGTTGAAATGAGTTTAAATTTTCCACGTGTCTTGATGCCTATGAAATTGGATTTGGGTAAAACTGCCCTCCAAACTCAGGCAGTTAATCAATGTCCTCTGCCCCACAGCACTATTTTTTTTAGAGCTGATTTACTTAAACATTATAAACAAGATAATAAAGAAGCCTCAATGCAGGAGTTTTTATGGGAATCACATCTGTTTCCTATTGATGTAGAAAACCTCTGTTAACCTTAATTTTCTTCCTCTCAGAAAAGGTAGAATTACAAAATATTTCTCAATATTAGTAAAGCCCAAAATGTAGAATTATCAATATTGTGAAAAATTGCTTTTATTAACATGCTTCTTATGAAGTTTGTTTGACATTAGTGCAAACTAAGATTAGAATAACAAAATTTAGGATGTAAATGGTATTTGCCAACAGAGAGGTTAGACAAACAGAAATTCACCTCTCCTTTTAGAATTATTACTAGAGAACAACACCTTAGACTTATGTTGCTAGGTTCAAAAAAACCACCCCATGTTATGGTCAAATAAGCAAATCCAGAAAAAAACAGTGAAAAGGATTCAGTTTGTTCTCCAGCTGGAGGAGGGAGTGGGTAAAACAGAAGGATTAAAATTTCCTAATTAGCATGGAAAACATAAACATGAAGAACTAAGTTCACCATCCTGTCAACACACAAGAATAGTTTTTTTAAAGAAGGACTCATAACATTCTAGAAACTAATAAGCAAGAATGTGATATAAATTTTGATTTAGCACTTTCTGAGCTGAAAATTTCTGAAGGCTGGAAAAGTAAACTAGAGAAATGTGAGTGCCCTATTCTTTTGTACTTTTTTAGGTAAATGCTATAGGCCATCAGTGCTACAGGTAAATGCTAAATGCAAGAGAGAATGTATGGGCTGTGTGGGTCTTGAGTGTGGCCTGAGAACTGCTCTTACCAGGTTCACTGGTAAGTTAAAAATAGGTTCACTGTTAAAAATAGGACCAAGGTTAAATCAAAGAAAATATAAGCCAAAAATAGATATAGGAGTTCCCTGGGATATTCAGTTCCAAGTTCTATTTCTATAGAGCACATGGATATAGACGACCAGCTGGCTACAGGTCTTGTAGTGAAGGGACTTATATTTTAATTAGAAGAAATAGTCAGTAGGGTAACCAAGATATGCTGGAGATCATTCTAAACTCTTTGCTTAAAATGCAAATGTTGCAGAAGTTTATTGTGATGAATTTGACCAAAAAAGGCATGTTCTCACAAAGAACGGAGCAGCTGTGATGGGTGACCAGCAGACACAGCAGTCACAGAAGTGTCTACTGTCCAGCTGTCCAGCTCACTCTAAGTGAACTCTCCACATCTGATCAGCTGAAAAGGCCTCTGGCCTTGACAGATCATATTAACTATAATGGGAGCTTAGGTAAGTAATTCATTACAGACACCTACGTGGACACGTCTAAACATGGGTGTCATAATCTGAAGCTGAAACCAGCCACACTTAATTCAAATGTGCCTTGACTAGTCACATTTAAGTAATGCATATTATGATGCTTTTATGATTTTATTATCTTCCAGCCAGGCCTGAATTGCTGACCCCATTTAGCTTTCCAGTTAATAGCTGCTTGATGATTTGCCAAAACGAAAATCATGTGTACAGATTGTTCTTTGCCAAATTGATTGATTCAGGACTCATTTTCAAGATCATGTCTTCCCCATTTGCAGATGTTCTGTTCTCCTTAATAAGGACAGGAAAACTGACAAGACTTGTTAGAAAATTCATATCACTTCTCTTCTGTTATTCCAGTCTCCAGCTTGTCTGAAATTTCGCTGCTTCTATTTTTTTTTTTTTTTTTTTTTTTTTTGTCAGAACCAATAAATCCTACACTTCATCCAATTTTTATTTTCAGATAGGATTTTCAAAGAGACCTGAGGGATTCTCGGGTCTTATTAGAAGTCCCTGGGAACTGGGATTTTAACTTTTTGAAACTTTTTATCTTGTTCCAGTAAGCTTTCACATTCTGCAGCCCTGAGTCAACACAGACAGTAGATCACCACTGACACGAAGCAAGGTTTAAAGGACAGGTTTTAAATCAAAGAGCTATTTACCTGACCACAACCAAAGCTGATGCCTGTACCATTGCAATCTTGCTATCAAGTCTTATGATTCCTCAATACATAACTTTAAATGTCAAGATAACTCTGGGATGCTGCTACCCATCCTTTCAGACTGCTCCTAAAAATATATTAAATGGGCCAGCAACAATTCTCTGACCCTGGTATTTATTAGCAAGCATAGATCACATGCATTTGGCTGACTTCTGTCACTGTATCTCCTTTTCCTCCAAGATAAAACAGTTGCATCCTACCTCCCTGGATCTTGGCCCGTAACATATCCCCAGTCTTTGCCTGAGTATTATCTGCAAAAGTGCTTATTTAATACTCCAAACTGCACCATGGACAGTGACCATGCTCATAGTTCAGGAGCTTGGATGATCTTATATCTGTTCTTCAGCCCGAAACTGTGTCCAGGATTCGTTTATTAACCAAGACACAACCTCATGCATCTAGAAGATGATGTAGTTTAGGTGACAGTTGGAGGTTTATTTTTTTTCCTGGAATTGTTAAGAAAAGTAGACTTCTTGATGGGTGCATTTCACTGCAGATTTTTTTTTTCATAAAGCATTTATATTCTTCCCTGGGGAAGTAGCTTTCTCTGTCCTTTCTTAGCCTGAAGATGTAATGAATTTTTCTGAAAATGGAGAAATCACTCAAGAATTACTTAGTCGACCCTTCAGTGTGGTGGGCTCTCTCTGCCAAGGGTTGGGTGAGTTCCATAAAACAGCTTTAACAAACCCCTTAACAAAAATATTTTGAGAGATGTCTGTTTCATTCACCATCACAGTGTAAGTGTCAAAGTTGAAAGGTGAAGGCTTGCAGTCTCAGCATGGAAATTTAACCACAACTTTGAGACATGTGCCAAATCCTGATGAGAATTTAGAGTGCTGCTTCTTCTCAGCCCCCAATTACTGCTGTATATTTCCATTCTTAAGAACCACATTTCTATCAGATGCTTAACATCCTGCTCCTTGTTTGGAAAACTCTGTTGCCTAAACTGAAATTGCTTAGCCAAACAATTTATAGGCATGTCTGGCACAAGTGGTCCTAACGGTGACCAAATTCTTTGGATCTGTACCTCAGCATTTTTGCTGCCTTTTCTTGCCTAATCCAGATACACTTTCCTCTCTTCCTGTGCTATTCTCTTTCTCAGCCCCTTCTTATTTCTCTGGTTTCAGTTCTCTCTTTCTGAAACCACCAGTCATTCCTTAAACAACATGCTGTGTTATGCCACATCCTTGCTTTCCCCTCTTCCTTCTGCAACTTTTCCCGGGGAAAGATGTGCCTTGTCTGAGGTCTGTTCTCTGTCTCTCCTGCCATATATTAAAAAAATTTAATCTGTTGTCTTATTATACTCTGATTTTATTCTTCACTCAATCTTCTTCTAGATATGCAAATCATGTATTTTATATGTGAGTTCTTCCTTATGCAAAACACCAGTTTACAGTGATGTCCTCAGGGCTCTGAGTTCTCTCCCCTCCTAGAAGCAGCTCAAGGACAGTTCACTGCTTTCAGCTGTTGTGACAAAAAAGCTGGAATTGGGGACTCTCCACTCCATCTCTTGGGAGCTGCTATTATGCTAAGACCACGTCCCCTGGTCTGAACTGCACTGCAGCTCTGTTGCCACCATATCAGTGCCTTGGCACGTCCCCTATTGATCCAGGCCCTGATCCAGACCTTCAGATTTAATATCTCAGCCTGATCTCAGGCCTTCTTCATCACCATGGGCTTGCTGTGGCCCAGACTCTCAGCTATACCTGCGTGGGGTCATCAGTCTGTCCTGCTTGCCTTGCTCAGATGTGGTGGGAGTGGTTCCTTGTCCGTGAGGCTCCTGCCTGTGCCAGCCATGTTCCCATCCTTGGCTGCTGGCTCACTTTCCTTTGGGGACCAGGCTGCTTCTGCTGTTCCCTGGCAGATTCTTTCTGGGCCATTTTTCATTCAGACTTTTACTTCTGCTGAAATAGCACTTGGCTTCTACCGTGTGAGAGATAAATACATCCAAAAAGCTCTTGCTTCTTTCATTATTCTTGATTTAAATACTTTATTTAGATAGTGTGCATTGATGATAGGAGGTTTGGTTTTTCTCCTTTAGGAATCCTTCAGGAAATACGGACATTATAATCTCTTTGCTTTATTAATAGGCATCTCCCCCGAGTCTAGTAATTTCCTTTTTAGCTCTTTCTAGTGCTTTCCTTCTTTCACATACCTTTCCTAAAGTGGCTTTTCTCTTCAAAGTTACAGCTTCTATTCTTAAATCAAAAGCATGCCTCTCCAGTCTTTCTAGACTATCTTTACTACTACTTCCTCGCTTACTGGTATTGACTCCCTGGAGATAAATAGTTGGACACAAACATAAACTAGGAAATCCTAGTTTTCTTCAGTTGTCACCTGTATTTACAACTACTTAAAAGTTACTTTGTATACACCTACACTCTTATAATTCAAATGTGAAGGTGTACTGTAAGACCTGATCTTGCTAGGAATTGTTCAGTTAGTTAATATTGTTATACTTTTCTGTCTCTTGATCTTTACTTTTTTTTCCATATTTTTACCATTTTGATTCTATTTCATCAATTTCTATTCCCTTTAATATCCAGGCAAAGGACTGTGTGTTCACCAACTTACTTTGTCGCAAAAGTTATTTCACTGTCACACTCTCCTATTGTTCTTCTCTATTTTTTTTAATTTAAAGAGCGAAACATCAGATCACGGAATCACAGAATCACAGAATGGTTTGAGTTGGAAGAGACCTTAAAGATCATCTAGTTCCAATCCCCCTGCCATGGGCAGGGACACCTTGCACTAGACCAGGTTGCTCAAAGCGCCATCCTATCTGACTTTGAAAACTTACAGAGATGGAGCATCCACAGCTTCTCTGGGAAACTTGCACCAGCATCCACAGCTTCTCTGGGAAACTCACCACCCTCACATTAAGGAATTTCTTCCTAGTATCTAATCTAAACCTGTCCTCCTTCACATGAAGGCCACCCCCCTTGTCCTATCACTCCACACCCTTGAAAAAGTCCCTCTCCAGCTCTCTAGTAGCCTTTTGGTTCTGGAAGGTGCTATAAAGTCACCCCAGAACCTTCTCCAGGCTGAACAGCCTCAACCCTCTCAGCCTGTCTTCACAGCAGAGGGGCTCCTGCCCTCTGAGCATCTTTGTGGCCTCCTATGGACTCACTCCAACAGGTCCATATCTCTCTTATGTTGGGAGCCCCAGAGCTGGACGAAAAATTCCAGGTGGGATCTCACCAGGGCAGGGCAGGGCAGAGCAGAGCAGAGCAGAGCAGAGCAGAGCAGAGGGACAAAATCCCCTTGCTCACCTGCTGCCCACAGTGCTGGGGATGCAGCCCAGGATGTGGTTGGGAATCAAGAATCCCATTGTTTACTCCACCTGAAAGTCTCAGTGGTACTCTAACACTTCTCCTGTTCTTTCATGTCCAGGAACACATTATTCTCCTTCATAAGTTTATTCTGGAGAAGGCAGGATACTTATGCAAAACTATTGAAACTAAATTAGGGAGTACATGTGATTTTAGTTTTTTAAAAAGTTCTTTGTGTCACAACACAAAGGTTGCATTAAAAAAGACTGTTTTAATTGGGCCCTTGGAATACATCTTTATTAAGAACATTTACTGTCAATGATGCAATCTTTTTATGAAAGAATTTATACCGTCATGATCTGCATTTGTGTAAACCCCTTTGCTCTGAGTCATTCAGCTGATGGCTACTTTCCAAAATGCTGAAATTACTCACCACAAATCTACTGCAGTGACAGAAATGTAAGTTTTGAATAATGGATTTAAGAAGCCTATATTACATTTTGGCTCATAAGCTGTATTACCATAAAAGAGATATTAAATATATGCGTGCAGTACAGCAAGCTCCTGAAACTCATCAATAGGGTGACAAATGACACAAGAAATTTAAGGTTTTGAGTTTCAGAAGTCAGTTGGGATCCAGTTTAGAGAAAGTTACTCATACGATCAGAGACACCAAATCTTTAATACCAAATTGTTATTACTTTCAAAGAGGATGTTATTTGAAGCTTTCATCTACTTTTCAGAGCAATGAATAAACCGGGTGACAAATTTCAGGTTTTCTTGATGAGCAAAAATAACAGAAGATGCAGTACCTTCTTTCCATTTTCTACTCTTCTTCTGCCTCCTTATTCTGATATTCCAACCTTCTGTGTTCTGCCAATTAAATGCAGGCCGAAGGAGGGCAAAGGAGGATAACCTTCAATAAAACCCAACAGGTTTCCTCACCTTCCAGAGCTCCAAGCAGGACACATATATATTGTTTTTTGAGTGCAAGAAGGAGAGAAGGAACTGGGAGAAATTTTGACAGACCAGCAGCAAAATGTTGAGGGTCTCATGTGCAGAAGTAGCCCTGGGGGAGTAGAACAGGGTTACTGTTAATGTTCTTATTGCTTTTCATGTTCAGAATGCAGCTGGGCATTAGTAGGCAGCACTCCTAAATTTACTTAATTCTGTCAATAATTCACAGCAAAGTACAGAGAAATGATCATCATGAGAATCAGTGGCCTCACCACAATGATGAATCAGACTCTCAAATGTTTTAATATTGAGAGAATTGTACTGACATCAGGGTGGGTGGGAGCTGGGGGGAACCAGAGAGAGTGGAAAACAAAATAAGTAATTTTTTTTCCCAAGAGTGAAGAAAATTATAAAACCTATTTGCAAAATATTAATCCTTTTAATAAGTCTTAAACAAGTAGCCATGGACCTCACCTGCAAATCACATGGTGACAACCATGAAGAGAATCATGGCTGTGGCTGCCAACTTCACAGCATTTTATTTTATTAGTATAATGGTAAATGTATGTTTCCAGCAACATAAATAATGAAATATATTCTGAACCAGAACAGTACTGCCAATCTGACCAGTATAATTAGTATTATGTCCTATTTTCATTGTGCTTTTTGTCTTTGCGCAGTAAGAAAAATAGAAGCTTATTATAATGCTCGACTCCCCATTCTACAATGAGATCTAAATATCCTAGATGTATTGGGAGGAGTAGGGCCTTCTGCCTATATTGAGGTTTTTTGGACACATTGGTGAAGATTTCATTGAAACAGTCCTTTTCAACCCACATATGCCAACAACAATAAGAAAACCTCTGGAGTTGGTCTTAGTCAAAGATTATGATAAAATCAGGAAAAAATCATAAGAACATTGTAAAAAGGGGGGATTGGCCGTTTTTTATTTTTAAAAGTAATTTCTATCATTTCAAGTTGTGAACAGTCTCTTTTCATACAGTGAAGAATCTGTCTACACTGCAGAAAGAAAACAAATATAAACTCATTACTCTTTTCTGGCCTTCGAAGGACTTATGCATTTGAGAAGTTTTTTAATATAGGCTTACAAGCACTGTCATAAATTATTCAGAGTTTGATCTTATATTGGATTTGTTCCACAATGCAATGATCAATCTGGGCTACTTTCAGAAATGAGAATGGCAGTTCCTGTGAAATACAGAAGTTAATAAATCCTGTTTTAATTGTCTATAGTGTGTCACTGTGGGTCAGACAATGGGTCAGACATTTGGTTTATTAGTGCAGACTCTGATCACTGTTTTGCCGCATAGTCGACAATGAGTTTCTCAGTTCACTTCTAGTTTTTCATTTAATGAGATACAGAAGAGACATTTCATGTGTATTGGTGGTTCTATAACTCCAATGGCTTGCAGGTTTTGCAAAGGATTTCATCATTAGCAGATAATTACCATTAACACTTTCTGCCATACTGCTCTCCTGTTCTTGGTGTAGTCATAGAAAGGCACTTCATTTGACACCTACTTGACTTTCACATCTATCTTAATATAAAAATTTTGCTAATTTTCAGTGGATTGGGAATAGTATATTTTGCTCAGGAGATAGCTTGCCTACAGAGAAGTATGGTCAAAGAAAAGGAATTACTGTGCCTTCCAGCTTAGAATAGATGGCATCTCATGTATCTGAAGGAAGTGTGTCAGTAACACATTACTGCTAAAATAAGAAAAACTTTCTTCACGAGGAAATACATAGGCAAAAATATTCTTTATCAACTTGATGAGATCTGACAATATATATCAACATTTCTCTTCTTAAATGCTTGTAGATTTTCCCATATGTTTTCCAATATTGTCGTAATCCTAATATTTTTAGTAGATTATTATCAATCTTTCTATTTTCCCCTCTGTCCTCTCACCCCTTACTATGGGTGATCTGGGCTTGCCTTCTCTCATGATTTCCTCATTGATGCTCTCAAAACTTGCTTTACTTAATGCTGATTATAACATTCTCAAAATATACATTCAGCAAACATTTAGAATAGAATGGGATAGGATAGGATAGGATAGGATAGGATAGGATAGGATAGGATAGGATAGGATAGGATAGGATAGGATAGGATAGGATAAGATAGGATAGGATAGGATAGGATAGGATAGGATAGGATAGGATAGGATAGGATAGGATAGGATAGGATAGGATAGGATAGGATAGGATAGGATAGGATAGGGTAGGATAGGATAGGATAGGATAGGATAGGATAGGATAGGATAGGATAGGATAGGATAGGGTAGGGTAGGATAGGATAGGATAGGATAGGGTAGGGTAGGGTAGGATAGGATAGGATAGGATAGGATAGGATAGGATAGGATAGGATAGGATATAGGATAGGATAGGGTAGGATATTTCAGTTAGTAGGGACCAACAAAAATCATCTAGTCCAACTGGATGACATGCAGAAAGTTGCCAGTTAACCTTCTAAAATCTCAAAATACATAAATTAAACCGCAGTAAATTATCCACATTATCAACTGCAAGAAAAAACTTCTTTTTTCCTTCACTGTAAATTAAACTTTTAATGGAAATAAAGCAACATCAAAGGACTGTATTCTTTTCAGATTCAGGAACAAATGCAGCCCGTCTGAATGAGGAAGCTGCACGTCCGGCTGGTATGAGATGGAAGAGGCTGGATTTACCAGTGGGTATAGATTCCTTCATCCCTTCAAGCAACATGTACCTGATAGCAGTGCCAAAATCCTGAACGGAAAGACAGGTGTAATATAATCAAAACAACAGAATGAGAGCTTGAAAAAAAAGCAAGCAAAAATCTTCTTTAAAACAATAAAGGGTTATGATGAAAATTCCTCTGGGAATGCAGTTAAGGTATTTCTGTGCTTGTACCAGCATAATCCTCATGCACATTTTTTGTGAAGATCTTGGAATTTACCATGTAGCATTTATTGATTTTGAACCTCTGTAAGGTAAAGGGATTTCGTAAAGCTTTGTTCACTGAAGTGCATTGCAACTAATTTAAATAGGATATAAATATATCCCAGAGCTTTCTATGGCAGCTGGGTAAAACCAAATGAAACTTTAAACCAGCCCAGTTTTACTGGGGAGATGAGGCTCATTTTACCCATGTTGAACCATGTATAAGTTAGATCAGCAGTATATTATCTCCCTGTGGTACAGAAGCACTTCAGAGAAATATTCATCAACACAAGCAGCAACAAAATAGTGTTTATGAGCTGCCTTCCATCCAGCATTCACATATAATCATTTTGCACAAATCATCTTCATGACTTGTGCAACTTTACAGCATATAAAGCTATGAATCTTACCTTTTACTCTAAGTCTCTAAGCATTCCAGGCTGCTTGGAAAAGGTATGGGATTCCCAAGATTTTCACATGAGTTTTGCAGTTGTTTGGTTTTTGTTTTTTGTTTTTTTAGTGGAAAATTACTGACAAAACCTCCAGCCACTCACACTTGATTACAGATACAACATATCCCTGCCTTATCCTCAAATCCTATTTATCTTGAACTGTAAGAAAAATGTTGACCAAGCTGGGGATATGTCTGTGGTATATTTCTCTTTTAGGTGTATTTGTAATTGATTTTTATATAGCCATGGAAACATACCTAAAAGCATCCACCTGGTTTTAAAGTATGAAGATACAGATGCGGGCCAATCCTCTGCTGTCTTATTCCAAAAGAAGTCAGACCCTCTCAGAAAAAAAGAACTTCTCAGAAGAAGGCTGCTGTATTTCTATCAGATGCTCTGGCCTTTTGCTCAAGTCCTGGTATGTAAGATAAGCTTTTCATTAATGCTCCAATTTTTCAAAAAGCTTCCTTATACTCCTGAGCCAACAGGCCTCCAGTTTTCTGCCTTGGATATCATCCAAAGTATTAACAACAACTGCCGAAGTTTGCTTAATACCTCAGTAAATAAACGAGTTTTACGTTCCACCTCCCATGGCTGTCAGCCATCGCCTGTGTTCCCAGACACTGCTGCAGCAATGGGCCAGCTGAAGGATTTAGCTGCTACCTTGGAAGAAATGGATCTGTGAATATCTCTTCAGTAAAACAGTTCATCAGGGTGTCCTCACACGGCAGTCTTAACACTGGTTTTACTCTGGTGTTTCACTATGAACTCCCTATTTCCAGATTATATTAATTCTAATAAATAATTTTATTATCTTCTGTTCTCTTACTAAGCTATATATTAACTCCATGAGTACTATAAATTAACTCATGAACAGCATTTTTTAATATTAGCAGTAGTGGGTAAGAAAGACAAACTGTTTTGGATTCCAGAGGAGAACCACAGGATGATTTATTCACACTGATTAAATTAAACCCTGAATCTTGACTATCTTTTATAATTAACTGTGTGATTTATCCAGACTGGTCTATTGGGTTGTTTTTACTGCATTCATTTTTTTTCACTTGTATACACTTTAGGTCCAACACGATATGTACATTTTAACGGATCAGACAGGCCTAATGGCTCTTTGTAGTTTTGCTTTTCTTTTTCATTTTAAATTGTGTGTTTTTTCCCAGTTGCTATGTGATGTTTGAAAATCAATTCATTAAAATGCACACTTTTCTCATGCAACTGCTGCTTCATATTTGAGTGGACGTATTTGAAGGGCTTTTGCAGATGAATAGTCCTGTGCTTCCCCAGCAAAGAAGCTAGAAATGGTTTCCAGCTTGGAATCACAGACATGTCACGTATGTCAATGTTGATCTTTTCAACTCACTGCTAATAAAGCCTGAAATGAAAAAAACATGTAAAGATAAGAGATGGAAAAACCTATATCTGTGGAAAAATAAACCTTTTCTATCTGCCCAGCCAGATCTGCATCTTCATTACTACTGCATCACTGAAAACAGACATTAAATCATAAACTGGCTCTAGTAAGATGCTCAGCACTTTCTGGCAAAGATAAATGTAATTTGCCTGTAATTTTAGAAAGGGTGGGGACTGTGAGAGTACTAAGATCTAGTTGTATGAGGAGAAATAGAGAAGGCTGAAGCAGAGCCAGTAGTCTTTTTATTTTTAATATAATCACTAAAGACATATTTTTCATTAAAATCCCCAATAAGGATGGACATTTAACTCTCTTACATTCCTTAGAGATCCAGTCCAATCTTACTGTTCTTCTAATCCATTTTACAGGTAATAAAGGAAGACTGACAAATCCCGTATTACAGAGATTATAAACAGTCAGTCTGCTACATATTTACTATGGCATAGCAACAAAGACAGTTGCTGAGATCATTCAACATCTGCCAACTAGTTAAAACTAAATCACAGGAGACTTTCTGGGTATTTCAGCCTTTCAAGTGGGAATCTAAATTCTATGCAAATAAGTCTGTCTCACATTGCTTTTGTATTACGTCTCACACCTCAACAAGCTGTATTTTGCACTTTTTTGCTATTCTTAAAGGAAAAAATCAATACATAAAGTTTTATCAAAATCCATCTAAATATTTCCTTCCTTCCTTAAGCAAAAGAGAATGAATAGTTCAAACTGCCAGTTCTGGCTTTCTACATTTTATCAGTGTCCCTCACTCCAAGATGAAAGGAAATATTTGAATTAAGAGTGTGTTTCCTGTAGGAAGAGGAAGGCAGAGGAAACCACATTGTACACGGCCACTTGCAATTTTATATGAATCAGAACAACTGGAGCCTGAACAAAGATATGCAGCAGAAATAAAACATAACCTGTTACTGACATTTATAACAAAGCTTTCAGAGGGCCAGAAATACCATGTTCAGTCCTTAGCCAGAAAGGTGTTTCTGACTACATCTGTCACCGCTTACAAATCACTGCCACATATAAATTCCTTCAGTATATGTTCATGAATCAGTCAACCTGATATAACTGCTCCGGCCAGGCTCTGTACATCTATTTGTCTCTTTCTGAGCTGCTTACACTTGGAAAATTGACATCTGTTGGAGTCAGGGATGGTAAATCACTATTAACATTGCAGCTAAGCATTAGTGGGGATTTGTAAGAGTAGCAAGATCTTGCTTGGAAGCTAAAAGAGTACTATTTATTGGGGGAAAATGTATATAATATGTTCATACAATTAAATTCTTGCTCTATATTGTATTTATTATGAACCAAATATACTTATTTAGTCTTGGACATGACACTCAAATTGATATGTCCACATTACCAGCTCATCAAAGAATTGTGTGTATCTGCAGAAGGTGGAATTTGTTCTGTAAGGCCACCTAAAACAACCTTTTATTGAGTTACTCCCTTTATCATCAAAAGCTTTGGGGAAAAAAAAAAAAAACAACCCACACAAAAAACCACCAAAGCCTCAGACATTTACTATTCCAGCCTGTAAAATGACTAGATACAGAGTTTTCATCTAAGTATAAAAACCTCATGCTAATTTTTTCTTACTGTCTCAGAGACCAGCCAGTGGAGCTCAATGTCTCTTTTAATCTTCTCTTTCTTCATCCTGTTCTGCAGGTAGGTTTCTCCTCATTATATAAACTCAACAATAGTCTGTGAAAAATAGTATTTGACAGCTCATTCCAATCTGTGCCTCTAGGATGGCATGAAGCAGCAATTCTCAAACTTTTTGGAAATGCAGCCCTCCTTTGGTAGCCTGTCTTGGGTATGATAGCTCTCCTCCTTGACAGCTACTCAGGTTTAACCTAATATGCAGCATGATCCAGGAGTGCCAGGTTTCATAATTGTTAGCAGAGGACAGGATCCTCCAGGACTGAAGGGTGAGAAGAGGCTGCAATTACTTCTTATAGATTTTTTTTCCATTTCCCATGGAGTTGTTAAATATTGACAATTAAAAATAGGTACCACTGTACTGTTATGAAAAAATGGAAATACCTGCTTCCAGTAGTGACAGCTGCTTGTAGTTCTCTTTCCTGGAAAAAGTGAGCTGCTCCTGTCTTGCCTGAGTACTCCTATGCCATACTCCTAGAATCTCATCATAGTGCTGCATGGCAGAATTACTACCTGTATGAAAAGCATGGGTTTATTCCTCAATTTTAAAAACCAAAAAGAAACCAACAGTCTTCACCTTGTTTTTAAATACTAGATCTAGCAAATTGCTTCACTGAAGTTTGATTCACCAAAGATAGTACTTTAAACCAATCTTCACGAGACCAGTTCTAGTTCAGTGATTTCAGAACCCTGCAAAGAGTCCTGATGGAGAAATCACAATGTGGTTGCGGTTCTCTGCTATGCTGCACCTTAGCAGTGAGGTCTATCAAGAAAATGTAAGGATTTAGAGAAAAAATGTCCTTGCAGCCTCATGGAAACAAAAGACCTGCACCCAAATTTCCACTTACAACCCAAACCACCAGCAGTTCCACTGGTTGGTTCATGCAGACTATAGGAACAGATTCAAGAGGACCAGCCCAGCTTTGAGTATCTCTAGATCTCAGAATGAAATAGACCAGCTGAAGAGTCTGGTGAGAGAAGCAGAAAGCACCACATTTACCATCTTTACTATTTTGGAAATTATGGCTAAAGCCTCTTGATAGTCTAGCTCTTAATTTCTTTTTGTTCTTACTTGTAAAATGTTTGCATTTTTTCCTCAAAGTATATCTAACAAAGTATCTTTAAAAATCAAACAATTTGATTTCAGGATGACATAAATTTGCCAGGATTCAGTCCCCAATAATTTATGCTGTTCTGGCCATGCTATCTTTTAATATGCTTCAGCTAAAGCAACTTTATATCTCAAATTTATGGATTCTAGTCCAACAATGTCCGACCCTTACATCTTACTTTGTATCTCCGGTGATCTCATGTTCTAAATAAAGTGATATAACTTTCAATGGTGTTAAAACTCAAATTTTGACAACCAGAAGGAGAAATGTCTCCTCTAGAAATAGGTGGCAGCTCTGGCAAGAATGTAGGCTTTCCATCACAGGTAGTTACACCACAAGGGTTGTTCTATTCTGGAAGTAGGTGAGCAAATCTTGTAAGAATTTGGATTTAATTCAATAGTGCTAAATAAACCAATAGACATGGAAAGTTTTCAAATGTCCATAATCATATGGACCACATATATGTGCTTTAAAATATAGGTTTTCCATAATTCATATTTTTAAAAAATTCTCCTTTTCCCTCTTTTCCTACACCAAACATCATGCCATCCATGATGTTTTTAGCCTTCATCTGGTGAACTGTGAGAGTGTGCTGTGTCACAGCAAAGATTTTAGTAAAACTACCCCATATTTCTGAGGGGAAATCTCCCAATTCCTGAATCATCACACTCCTAGAAAGGCAACTCCCTCACTCTTTCAAGTAACTCTCAGACCCAGAATCAACACACATTGCCAGTGAATCTGCCTTCGTAAGCCTATGTTGCTCCAAGTACTCTGAGATGTGTGATAGTTTCTAATACATAAGACCCTCTAAAAGGCATGCAATCATTCCTAAATATTGGTATTTCTAATGTTTATAGGAAAATGTAATAAAATAAGTATTATAAAATAAACTAAAGAATCGGTCTTACTAGGTGCAATTAAAAAACAGCCAGCATGTTGTCTGACCAAGGGCAGCAGAGGTAGGTCAGTATTTGGGTGACATGGGGCCATTACCAAGAGCTGTCCTCTGTGTCTCCAGGCACACAACAGCATTCTCTGCAGCTCCAGATGCCAGAAACAGCTTTCCTTAGTGATCATTGAGTGTATTGTTTCTTTGCTGTCTTCACTGTCCAAACATTTTCTGGCTCTCTTTTGTTTCCTGTCATTTGGCAAAGCAGCTGTGACACTTCTGCACCATGAGCTCACTCCAGCTGAAGCTGCCCATACATTAAGACTGGGTCGATAAGGACATGCCTTTCTTCAGGACAATGCTAGCACAGAACACTATTTGGAAGCACCTCCCAACCATGACATTTATCTCTTAATAACTTTAAAAGGATAGAAATATTTCAGTAGCTTCATTCCTTCAACAGCTATGACACAAAAAATTTCAATAGCTTGAAAAAAATGTGTGAGAATATGGAATAAAAGAAACCTCTGCAGCTTCATAAAAAGCTGTTCTTGTCTTACTTTTTAACAGATACCTGCAGTATCTTTTGGCATAATACTATTAAATAATAATAATACTAATACTAATAAATAATACTATTATTTTTTCACAGTGAAAGACTGCAATTTATCTCCTTATTGACATTTTGAGTTACACAAATTTCTACACCATAAAATGGAAGCAAAATACAGTGAAATTATTTTGTATCTCCAGTTTTATTATCCAAGCTACAATGGCTCCTGCTCTCAACAAGAAAATTTAAGTTTAGTGCCACTGAAAAATGAGTCATCTATTTTTGTAAAACACATGAGTTGAGTGTCAATCAGACCACACCTCCTAAGGACTCCCATTCCATTTGTCTCTACAACACCTATACTTTCAAGGAAAATGTTTTTAATAACACACTTTATTTTTTTTTATAGTGATGTTTTTGTTGTTACATATAAGATTCTATTTCAAACAAGCTAAGGGCAGGTAATCCTTTCATGCTTCTGTGGTCATGGCCATTTTTGGTTTTGTTATTATTGGTATTGCCTACCAGTTATTTTTTCATGTCATTTGTGTGAAACTTAAAGCCAGCAGTAAGGGGTGAGTCATTAGGAGTAATTTTTTTTAAAAAAAGAACATTTTATTGCCTAATCATTAAAAAAAAAAAATCAGAGGACAAAGTATTGTCTGCAAAACTTTCTGTTCATTTATGAAAGATGACTGTATTTCAGCCTCTTCTTGCTCCCTAAAAATCTCTGCAGCAGCTGCAGAATGTGAGCAGAGAGAAGCTCAGATACATTTCTCCCCATGCAGTATGGGGAACACCTGCTGCCTTCCTTTTCTTTGATGTGGAGTTTGGCAGTGAGTAAGAGGACTAAAGCTCTATATGAGCCAGTGCCCACTGGGACATGATCCTGTACTGACCTGAAGTCACAGGACTCACTCTCTCATTCTCTTTCTTCAGTGTGCAACACCACAGAAAAACCTGAATAAGGCACAGAAAGCTGCACTGCAGCAAAATATCAGGCCAAAACCAATAACAATCCCTTTTCTATCAAAAGAATAAGAATTCATACAGTGCTTTGGGGTTGAAAGCTATAACTGCTATATTTTAAATTCAGATTAGTCAGATTTTTCTCTGTGTAACCTCCTTCCTAGTTACCATAAAATCAGCTGGGCTGATTTGGATTGTCTGACCTCAAATACTGCAGAAGGAACTTAACAGACAAATGCAGAAGAATCCAGAGGTAGTTCTGATGCTTTGGTGATGAATTGCAACCAGAACTCTGAAGAAGAATTCAGTGTGGAGGTGTCTGTAATGCAGTGAGTATCTAAAGGGCAGTGAATAGCAGTGAGCACTGCTAAACCAAAATGTGAAAGCATGAGAACTCTGGGCTTGATTTGATATTAATCCACACCAACTTCTACAGTCAACCCATTGCAAAATACATTCAATAAAACAACATTTTGTAAACAAATGAGATCTTAACTTAAGCTGATAAGCATTTTTGTCTTTGTATGCTGGTAAGATGGGCAAGACTTTCTTAGACCTTATTATTTAGCATAATTAAAAATTATGGTTTTTTTAATAATAAAACCACCATAAAATCATTTTACTGCAGAATTAATAGGTACCACTCTGTTATATGAGAGTGATTGATAGATTTCAAGGTCCAAAAAGACTGTGGTGAGCACATTATACATTTAAAACATCAGAGAATGTCATCAAGTATCACCAGGTGGTCAGTGAAATTAGTCCACAATTTCTGTTTGAATAAAAGTATTGTAGTGTATTGTAGTGTAGTGTGTTCCTCACTTGAATAATTTTGATGGCTTATCATCCCAGTGATTAAAAAACCCTACTCTTTTAGTAATAATTTATTCCATTTCAGATTAAATTTTCCACCACTTATTACGACTTTTTTCTTGACAAATTTAACAATTTTTTTTTCCTTTACCAGAACTACAAATTTGTCAAGTAAACTCCCCAAACTCTTCTCAGTCCAAATCTCCATGTTTCAAAAATAACTTTTTGAAGAACTACAGAATGATTTTATTACACTGGATATTATAAATATGTTTTGATTCATAGAATCACAGAATAATTGAATGGTTTGGGTAGGAAGGGACCTTAAAAATCATCTAGTTTCAACCTCCCTGCTGTGGGCAGGGACACCTTTCCCTAAATCAGGTACTTCAAAGCCCCATCTAACCTCGCCTTGAACACTTCCACGGATGGAACATCCACAACTTTTCTGGATAACCTGATCCCTGTCTCACCATCCTGATCGTAAAGAATTTTTTCCTAGTATCTAATCTCAATTTATCCTTCTTTGTCTTAAGGCCACTCCCCATTCTGCTGTCATTACGTGACCTTATAAAAAGTCCCTCTCCAGCTTATAGACCCCGCTTCAGGTAATGGAAGGCTGCTATAAAGCCACCCCAAAGCTGAACACCCCCAGCTTTCTCAGCCTTTCCTCACAGTAGAGCTGTTCCAGCCCTCTGATGTTCTTTCTGGTTCTCTGGACTCCCCCCTCCCCTGTTCCATGTCCTTCTTATTTTGGGCACCCCAAAGCTGGATGCAGCACTGCAGGTGGTGTGTCACCAGAGTGGAGAAGAGGGACAGAATCCCCTCCACCCCCCGCTGCCCACGGTGCTTTGGATGCAGCCCAGGGCACTTTTGGATTTCGGGGCTGTGAGTGTCATGGCTGGCTCACGTCCAGCCTCTCACCCACCTGCACCCCCAAGTCCTTCTGAGCAGGGCTGCTCCCAATCTGCTCATCCCACAGCCTGCGTTGATAACAGGGGTTGCCCCAAACCAGGCACAGCACCTTGCACTTGATCTTATTAAACCTTGTGAGATTCCCATGGGCCACTTCTCGAGCTTGTCCAGGTCCCTCAGGATGGATCCCATCCCTCAGGCACATCAAGCACACCACTCAGCTTGGTGCCATAAACGTGCTGAGGGTGCATTCAGGCTCACTGCCTGTGTCATTGGTGAAGACATCAAACAACACTGGCCCCAGTACAGACCCCTGAGGGCACCTCTTGTTACTGATCTCCATCAGGATCTCAACCACTGACCACCACCCTCTGGATGCAGCTATCAACCAACTCCCTACTCACTGGACAGTCCACACATCACTGGAGAGAGAAGCCCTTCTCTCTCCAGTTTGGAGGGAAGGGTGCTGTGAGGGACTGTGTCATAGGCTTCATGGAAGTGCGGATGAATGACACCTGCAGCCCCTCCCTTGCCCACTGATGGAGTCAGCCCATCACAGAAGGCCACTAGAGTGGTCAGGCAGGACTTACCCTTGGCAAAGCCATGCTGGGTATCTCAAATCACCTCCCTGTCCCCCCTGTGCCTTAGCACATCTGCTAGGAGGATCTGTTCCATGTTCTTCCCAGGCACACGTTGAGAGTTCCCAGGGTCCAGGTTTCTACCCCTTTTTAACATGGGTGCAACATTTCCCTTTTTCCAGTCACCTGGGTCTTCACCTGACTGCCATGACTTTTCAAATATCACAGAGAGTGGCTTGGCAACCACATCACCCAAATCCCTCAGGACTCTGGGACACATCTCATCATGTCCCATCAACTTATGTATATTCAGATTCCTTAGGTGGTCATGAACTTGGTCTTAACCTATAGTGGGAAGCACTTTGCTTCCCCAGTCATAATCAATAGTGACTATAATTCCAATAAAAATACAAGTAATATTAGCAGCAAATTGTTTACTTACTGCAGATGAGAGAAATATCCAAATACCAACAGAAAGAAAAATTATTTTCATTTTAATTTACCTAAGCCACCAACTGACTCAACAACCCACAAACTGACTCATTCAGATATAGGTTTTCTCCAGATCTCTCAATCATTTTGCATAAAATGTTAACTTTAGAAAAGATAAGTTTTCTCAAATGTCAATAAAATTATTACCATCTTCAAACATGATCTCCATGGTATTTTTATAAAGAACTTTTTGTCATTATGTGTTTTTGGATTGCTGTCATATCCAACTGTTTTCCAGTGCATTGACATGATTAATATGTAACTTTTTGAAGTTTTCTCTCTATTGCTTTCTTTCTGGTTTTTTTCTTTCTTGCCCTTTCCAGTGGTATTCTTACAAACAAGGGTGTAGGCTTTGAGCTTGATCTGCAGGAAACCAGTATTCAAACCAGAATCCAACTCACCTCTGCCTGTGCTGCTGAATTCACCCAGTGCCTTTTTCTGCATTAGCAACCTTTTATTAAAGAATGGTAACTTTAAACCACAGTGTATTACCCTACTGAAATCCAGATGAGAGGCAGTGAAAGGATATAAAATCCAGCTTTGGTCATCAACTTCCAGCATGAGAGACATGGTACTATAGCCAGCTGGAGCCAGAGAAAACAGGAGTTTTTAGAGATAATACTGTGAGATCATCATGGATATAATGGCAATTCTTGAACTTCAAACAGTCAATTCTCAGTATTTTTTAACCTTCAAGCAAAGGAATGTCTGTGTAAAACCAAGTATTCCCTCCAGAACACTGTAGTTTCTCTGCAGTACTGTATTTTTCTTTTACAAACTGTACCACTCTAAGCATATCTTATGTAGTAAGTTCTTATTTGGAAAACAAAATCAATACATGCACGGATTGCTTCTGCAGCTGGCAGTAGTATTGCACATGTTTCTCTTATGTAATGAATGGGGACACTAAATTTAACAGTTAGTGACACAGTATAATCTCCTTCCTATGTATTAAAAAAAAAGCTTGGGATCATGAAGTAAAAAGAGAAAGACACTTCCTCATTAGCTATTCAATATGGCTACAGATTAGAAAGAAAATCACCTTGTAGAAACTTGCTTTCCGTAAATAAAAAGCTTTGTATACAGAAATCAAGCTCTGCAGAAATCTTGATTACAGAAAAATATGTTAATGAGTACTACAAAAAGTAAGTTCAAGGAAAATGTGAATCTAATGTTTTTACATCACCGTGTTCATTTAGGAATTTTTAAAAATTAGTAAATTAAATATCTCATTTACATTGCACCAAGATCAGAGCTGTCACCACAGTTTGCTACTTGATATGCAAGCATTATCCACGTTTTCGACTCATAAAAACCAGAGAAATGTCATGATTTGCCTAATGTCACAGAGCAGGAAACAGGAATCAAATCCCATTGTATGGCCACTTGACATTCAAAGCCCTTCACAATCTGCTTCCTAATATTTCTCACTTCTCCCATCACCCCCACCTCTCCAGTCAAACAACTTGAGTCCTCCAACTACTTTTACTCTCGTTTGCTGTTGCCTTCCTGTTAATATATTTGGAGTTCCCTTTCTGAACCAAGTTACAGCTTCTCCTCTGTTTATTAATGCTCATCTTAAAACTCAGTCCCTCAGGATTGTCAGGGGCCAGCACAGATGTCCCTGTGTGTGACCAGTTCTCAATCCTTCCTTACCCATATCCATGGACTTTTCAGCCCCTCAGGCTTGGTGCAAGTGGGTTTTCAGCCCACGGTGACTACAATATTGCTCTTTCTTCAATGCTTAAATATTTTTCTTCTTACTACACCACAGAAAAGAATTCATGGTCAAAATAAGTTGACGTAACCAGCATATTGTTAACCATCTTTACACTTCTATTATTTTATGCAACCTCTAAATCCTTGCATTAATTATACATCCTATCTAATTTGTCAACCCCTTCAGGCTGGAAGTGCATCTTTTCAAAGAGATTTAACATTTCCAACATGTTAGGTGGCAACATAAAATAAATAAGCACTATATAGTTCACAATAGATATTTGAAAAAAAAAATGGAGTGTTTCTACATACAAAGCAGTCTACATCAGATTAAATACAGGTTTATTTTCTAATAAGCACAGGTGAAAGAAAAATCCCTAAAATGTATCTCTGAACTTTTTGCAGTAACCCAAATAAGTTAGTACTGGGAAAAAAACTATGCTGAACATGAGCAAAGTAAAATAATAAAGAAAATAATCATCAAAAATTATGAAACTTGTTATACTATAGAAGAAGAAGGAAGGAATGTATTTGCAGCCAAGAGTGTCTGTGCTGGTACATTTGCATGATTATATACCATGGCCAGAATTTTTCTGAGCTTAGGAACAAACTGGAATTTAACTGCATCTTTTCAGTTTAAAGTTGGTTATATATAATAAGCTAATTGCTTATTATATTTTCATTGCTTATTTCAAACTAAGAATTTATTTACAAACAAGAAGATTACTTTTTTAAAAAGTCAAAATAAATGACTTTTCAAAAATATAATTTAATTCCAAATCATAAAATACTCCATTACTGTAGAGCCAAAATGTGCTTCAAGAGAAGGAAGACAGTGCTGTCCTTCTACAGAGTTCCTATTACTGTGATTTTCTTAGTTTTAAAAAATTTTGCACAAGAATGTATTTAACTTCTACATGAAATGTTTTTAGGTGTGACAAAGGCACCACTAAAGATTATAAACCTTAGCACTACAAAGTACTCTTAAGGCAGAGGATTTGGAAACTACCCCATTTGAAGTTAAGATGCAGAGCTGAAGTTTAAACAAGTTCATGGAGATATTTCAGAAAGTTTGGATGGGAGCTCATACTCCTCTACATTTCTCTAATACAGCCTTTGCTCACACTTTGCTGCTTCTGCAGTTGAAGGAAATTTAGTCAGTTTGCCAAATGTTCCTGGAGTACCACTCATCTCCTCCTGACGCAGACACGTAAAATAGGTCAGATCAAATATGTCCCATGAGTACCTCTTCCCCTTCAGTGACTATAAATGGGACAGAGTGACTGACTCAGCAGCAGAGATCTGAGGTAAGATGAATCCCACACCATACAACTATCACTCCAGCAAGTTTTCTCAAAAAAAAAAAAAAAAAAAAAAAAAAAAAAAAAAAAAAAAAGGTTGAAATGCTTCTTATCAAAAGCAAATCGAGAACAAAAATCAGATTTTTAAATATCTAATCTAACAGAGTCTTATTTCTGAGAGAGTACTAAATTGTTAGAGTTGAAAAGGAATTTGGTACATGTTGCTATGGCCCATGAAGTTTGTCAATAGGTGTAGCTTCCAGTCTGTCTGGGATTAGAAAATAATTGAAAAATTGTGCAGAACCCATTTTGTTGTAATTCTCACTAGAGGATAGATGTCTACATATTTTGTGATAGTTTGTGAAAGCCGGAGCTTTTGAAGGCACATAAAAACACACTTTTTTTTTTTTTTTTTAGTGAAATCAACATATTCTTTGAAGACAGTTAAGAAACAGGATTTCTTTTCCTGGTATTAAAAAAAGCAGACCAGGTGGCAGATACCTCAAGAAGCATAAATAAAAAACTAACATAATTTTCAGGAAAATTTCACTCACATTCTGCTCTTGTGTAATAAAAATTAAAAGAATTATTTATTTTGGGTTGTTTGGGTTTTTTAACAAAACAAATTGACTTCTCTGAACATTCTGATCTTTATATAAACAAAAGCTGACAGAGGTAAGTCAACAGATGTTTGAAAGAAAAATGTAGCTTTCAAAAAATTTATGTTCTACAATACAGTTCTAATGAAACAAATAATGGAATCAAACTATTTAATTTGAGGTGAATTTAACATTACAATGCATCTGAGCCAGACATGAATGGTGGGACTTTAGATAAAAGAAAGAAGGTTGGACGTAGCAACCTGACATGGTTAAAGATGTCCCTGTTCATTGCAGGGGGATTGGACCAGGTGACCTTCAAAAGCTCTCTTTCTACCCAAACTATTCTGTGATTCTATTCTGATTTTGTGATTTTTGGGTATTTCAAATGCTCCTTGCAGAGCATGGCCTCCTGGATCAGGTGAACAGGGAAGCCTGGCCCAGTGACAAGATTGGGTTCTCCTGCCCATCATGGACACACGAGATCTGAGGATAAAACTTCTAGGATAAGGGCTGGCAAATCCCTCACTCTGCCTTTGGGCTGACAAACCTTGCAGTTCAGGCTGAAAAAGTTCAGTGATAACATAAAACCTCCCAAATTTTTAAATATTTCATTTAAGTATTTAAACTTCTGGGAAAAAAAAAAAAAAAAAAAAAAAAGGCTTATTCCATTAACACATTTTAATTTACTGTTCTACTTTTGCCCTGAGATGGAGCAAAAATGAATGTTACAATATAAGAAGCTCCAATAAAGAAAAAATTCCACATGTTGAGCAGATAAAGTAAAAACCTCTTCAAGGAATACTCTCTGCTGCAATTGAGGAATGAAAGCAAAAAACCACAAAAACTATAGAGACAAAACCTTCCCAAAATATAATGTATTTCTTCATTCTGTTGGGTTCTGTAAAACATAACTTTATTATCTGTTCTACATTTAAGATGTTTAATCTAATGATCACACAAAATCAGTGGCTCAGTTAAATACAGCAGCTCTATACAGCCACACTGCGCTTGGGAGCAATTTGAGATCCCTTGCTCTTCAAGCAAAAACTCACAATCATTGCTCAAATAATCTATATACAACAGCCAGAGATTAGAGGAATTGCCTTTTTCTGACACTAGTAATTTTGGGGGAAGAGTTAAATGTTTCCTTCGTTATTTTAATTTTTTTTTTTTAAAAAAAAAGTGATAAACACATTTCTATAAGCTTGTTTTAGGACAAACTTGCTCTGATAGCTGGAAGATTCAAGGAGCTGTTCTGTTTTAAACTGCATATTCAAATAAATAGAAGTGTTATTAAAGAAGCAAGGAAGTCTAATTTTTTTTTAAATCTTTCACCTTCCTTCTTTAAAGAACCTTCAAAAGTTATGCTTCTTTAAACTCTGTGACTTCAAGGTTAAAAATAGTAACAGATCCTGAATCTGAGCTGCCTTTCTCATTAATATTATCATCCTTGCTTTGTTTGTCTCCAGACTTATTTTTTAAGACTGTTCACTTGTGAGACTAAACCAAGGCAATGAAAAAAAATTGGTTCAGCTGTGGTTATAATATCCACCAATTTGATATAAGATCATGATGAATCAGCACACTTACTGTACTTCTTTCTGCTTTATTCAATTATCTATTTTCTGAGTGCCCTATAGAGCTACTTTCTCTTAAAATTCAGCACGCTTGCAATTTAACCTTCCCTCTCACACAGATGTCACGCACAAAGATGCGCTTTTATTATTTTACACCCAAGAAGTAAAACAAATCCTAGTTCTGCTCCTTCTCATCACCTAGAGCACAGAAATGAGCTGAAGGCCACATTGAAATCCCACTTGCACTTGCCTACTCCAAAGCCCGTGCTTTCACCTGCTCTCACACGCCGGTGAAGGCGGAACCGCCGCACGGTCTGAAAGCAGAGGCAGGACGATGCAGCGGAGGCCTGGCAGAGGCTGGGTAGAATGATCCCGCTCAGCAGACCATAATACTCTGTGTGTCCTGCCTTGATGTAACATTTTATCATTCACGCTTTCTTATCTGGACTGAAATCCAACGTACAATGCAAATACACAGCTTTTTCCCTCACTAAAGTTAGTTACATGCTTTCCATGGCTACGGGAATTCAGAGCGAGCACTTTAACACAGAGACAGTTGACTTCTGGCCAGAAGTCATTTAACTACTGCATTTTCTGCCCACATTTAGCACCGCATTAACAGCTCAGTAGCAAAAAAACCATGGAATTTTGTTTCCCGTGAAATATTTCTTATTCAGGGCCTGATAAGCAAACACTAGCAGAATTTTTGGTTCGCAATTACAGTGAATATATCTATTTCTTTTTCTTCTAAGGAAAGTTTCTGAATACCTGCACCTAGAATCTTTGTTCACATCAGAATTGTTCTACTGCTCTTCAGAATACCCTCAGCACTGCAGCCTCCTGGCCCCATGGGTCTGTAAGGGAATCCAAGTTGGCTTTCATCAAAAGGGGCAAACCATACAAAGAATCAAATCAGATTAAACTGAAATCATTCTCTGACAGAAACCAGTGGCATTTGCTGAGGGAAAGAGGGTAAGAATGGGGCCATAGATCACAACCCTCACATTGGTGTGACCTTCCCAGCTGCCGGCCATCCATCACTGTGGAATATCCTCAGATCTGCCAGGCCTCGTACCAGCCTGGAGAGCTGATCCACCAACAGTGCCCCTCAGCAGATCCATCAACAAAACAGGAAGCGTCACTTTATTAAAATTTTAAAGCCTCATATAATGGAATGGCAACATATTACTGTAGGTAAGATTATTTTTTAAAAATATCGCTATCTGAAATCATCCTTTTTGTCTTTGCATCACTTGACTTTTTTTTGGTAATTCATCCAATAAATACCATATGTGACTTTGAAAAAAAATCATACTGTGAAATCTGGAAGATACAGTCAAGAAGGACACTAAAGCTTTTTTTGTCAAATCTGAAAAATATTACATTTCTGATGCTACAGTAACATCTTCTGAACAAGTCCTTTAAATTTAAATACTGTCTTAAGAGAGTTCTAGGTCAACTTAAAAAGCACAGTTGAGCTCTTCAGAGGAATCCAGTTCATATTCAGCATGGGTAAGGATGGAACAGAAAAGGTGAACTAAAATTTCTATCTATTTCCATAATGACTTCCCACTTGCTGTGGTCTGTCCTACTTTCTTTCCCCTTAGCCACCCAGTAGTCTCTCTTGTGAGAAGAGAATTCTCAATGGTCTCTAAGGAAAATTAACTAATAATTTTTTATCCTAGAGCAACTTATCATCTTCATTAAAAAAAAAAAAAAAAAAGAAAAAAGTTTACATTTGCAAAAAGATATATTTGCAGAAATAAGTTTTCACCTCATGAGATGAAACCGAGAATAAAAAGCTAATTCCAATTTGTCACATATGGAGAACAACTACACACAGATAATATATGAACTGAGAAATTGCAGAGTGAATACAAAATTCATTCATGAGGCACCTGGGGATTCTGACAGGAATTTATATTTATTTTTTCTGTAACCATGCAATTATCTCACTGGTCTACAAGGTAAGGTCCAGAGCTCAAGTCACTCTTCTGGGGAAGCACTGGCAACATGCATACTGAGGACCATCTTTGGAAAAGGAGGAATAACCTCTTTCAGTTTTTATGAAGTTGTAAAGCATCAGTCTGTGGATTTTTGGCACCAATCTAGTTTCAGAGAAATATTCAGTTCATTTGCATATTCCCAAATTTTTTTACAGTCCTTCCCAGATGTCAGCAGACACCTACTCATTGGAGAAGAATGAAAACCAAACCTTCTAGCTCATCTACATATGTGGCATATTAAATTTTAAAAAGTAAGTGAATAACACAAAGTATTTTTATTGTACAAGGCACTCCAAACGGCAGATTCAAGGCAAATTTAGGAATTTCTATCTAGTCTCATTTTAGAAACCCCGTTCTAACTATCTTGGAAATGCAATGCATTCTTTGAGTAACCTTGAACATGTACACAAGTCACAGCACTATAAAGTTTGAATTACAAGTTTTTCTAGTGTGTAAAATTTTGATGTCATCAAAGTGCTCAATTACCAACTAAATGAGTGAAATAAAGGTCCGGATTCTACAAAAATTCAAAGAATAATCAAAACTACTGTGACCTGTATTTTTCCATGCTGAAAGCATAAAGGGTGAACACTCATGTTTACTAAGGACAACAGCATTTACTTATAGTTGGGGGCATGCTTAACTCTTTGCATTGGCAATCAGTACCAAAATTAAACAGACAGACTTAATCACAGCTTTCAGGTAATAAACCATTACAGAAATAGCTCACCTTTGATTTATGAAGTGAAAAAAACATCATTGTAGTACCTGACACATATTATTCACAAATGAAATGTGACTAAAAATAAATTATGAATAAATATAATGTAAAATACTGTGGAATGAAGAAGCGGTAAGAAACTACTGAAATTAATCAATTTCCAAATGAGCTGCCAGTTCAACTTTTACTTACAAAGACTAGGAAAAAGAGCTGTTGCATACTGACTCCAACATAACAGATAATATTACTCTGACTCCCAGCTTAATAATGTGTGTTCAGGAAGAGTTGTACTGGCTGTCTGTAAATGGTTTGGGGGTTTCTTTTTTTGGTTTAGTTTTTTGTTTGTTTGTTTGTTTGCTTGTTTGTTTTTCTCAAACTGTTTAGTTGACATCTGTACAACTGGGAAGGGCTTTCCAAAGTTCCATGGCAATGACAAAACTTGTCAAACAGAGTTCTGCTAGCACAGGTGAGAAGAGCTGAAGGGCTGGAAGGTGGGTAGAAATCCCAGATATGAACGAGCCTTCTCCCAAGAGAAACCGCAGCAGAAACAGGTCCTTCATGTAAAGTCAGTATGCATTTTGGGGGATGAGACTTGACCAAAAATAATCTGTCTCTGGAAAAGGTAATTAAGCATTCTGATATTTACTTTACTCTGACACTCTGGCAAAGGTTATGGAATCTTATGTGATCTTTCTCTGCACCTATTCTATTCCCTGACCCTCCAAAGCAACCAAAAAAATGCCCTGGACTCCAACACTATTCTTTTGTATAGAGTAGAATATTTGCTTTTCATTTGAACATGAACATTGTCTAAACCTGGGGAGTGACTTAGGTGTGGCCAGCAGAGCATGTCGTCTGTTTCCCAGAGTGATATTCCCACACAAGGTAACACTCACACCCCACTCTGTGGGATCAGAGTTGTAAAATGGAACTCCACCAAACCACCAAAGCCCATCATCTGGCAAGAATTCCCCACACTGAGAAGAATTAAGCAGAGTATCTTTGTCAAATAGAAGGAAAACATGGGAGCTCCTGAACCAAGTCTGTCTTCCAGACTGCAACAGAGACAATGGAAAACTGACTAGAAAGAAAATGTTCAAATATTTATTTGGTAATGCTTTGTCTTAAATAGAGTTACGCATATTCCATAAAAGCAGACAAGCCTGTTTAAATGTTTGGTGTCTTAAATCCAGGAACCCTGGACTGCTACCAGTGGCATCAAAAGGAACTGAACCTGCAACCCCTACAATTTACACCAAACACAGTAACAAATACAGGAAAACTGGTGAAGCTACTCATTAAAGTTGTATTTTATATGCCTCTCTCGATAGCAGAGTCTCCCTGTGCAGAGATGAATTTTCATCTGAATGCAAGTTGATATTATTCTAATTCGAGATGGATGAAAAGAAAGACGCTGAACGACGAGAGTGTTAGGTGGCCAAACATACATAGCATAAGTTCAGATTCTGGCAGCCTCATGCAGACTCATCCTCTCTTAATGCACTCCTATTTAATTTAGACTCTGGCAAGAGCTTCCTTAAACTGCAAGTTAAGAGAAAGAAGCACAACCCTACTCCTCTTACAACCTGTGTAGTGGGTAGCTGATCCTTTCAGAGCCCTTCCCTACCTGCTAAACTGTGAAAATAGTTCCATAATCTGAAGAGGATAACAGGAGTCTAGAATTCTCCCAAGTAATTCTTCAATTAGGAAAGTTTGACAACTGGGTGTGATCAGTTCCTCCATTCAGGCTGAATCAGATCCTCCATCAAAGCTGTGTGTTCAACTTTCTGAAACAGCAGCCATTTGACAGCTGTTTATTCTCAAGCCTGTGTGTTGTGTCCATTTCCTCCTCCCTGCGCAGTTATTTACTTTCAGATTACAAACTCATTAGAGCAGGTGTTACCCAGAGAAACAAAAGCAAATGGACAGAAAATAACCCACCCTCATCCCTAGATTTTTGTTGGGCAGCATAAACCCCAGCACATATAGTACTAAAAAACCTTTCCATTCTGCTCTTAAAATGCCACTTGATTATAGCATTATTAATTTTATATTGTCTGAAAGTGTGAGTGATTGAGTTCAAAGAACATGATTGTGTTATTTTTCTGCAGCTCTTACAATGGAAATTAACCAGATAGCATCAGTTAACTTCGGGTTTTCCTGCAAAATTTCAGTTTTAATTCTTGGCATATTTATTCTGAATGTGTAATTTTTATAGCTGCTTTTTGTCCTTGGAATTTATCCCCTGCATCTAACATATGTTGGTAAACTGCAATTATGAGCTGACCTAGTTAACTAAAATAAATTTCCAGGTAGGTACTAACAAGAATATTTTAACAACTTTAAAATTGAGGCAAGACAACTTTGCAGAACCTGACTCCAGTTTTTAAGGGGGGGGAAAAAAAAAAAAAAAAAAAAAAAAAAGGCAGCAAAACAAACCAAACACAGCCAAACAGATACTTCTTAAATATAGACCAAGCAAAAATCAAAATTTAATGAATGCTCTGCACTGAAAAATATTTGGGGTGGAGTTAGGTCTGTCAACTGTGTCACTACCTCCCAGGTGACCTACCTAAATACTTGATGATATTTAGCTTGTTATCTTGTTTTCATTAATATTCAGTTATCTCCAAACAGTCATGGCAGATGACTAATTCCCAAAGTTCCTTTACCCCTCCTTTTTTTCTTCCTTTAGGACATCAAAGTAAGAATTTGGATAGTCACCAGTGAATACAGGCATCTCCAACAAATGGAAGGAGTTGCATAATCCACAGAGTGATGCCAAGCTAAGCAGCAGGGCCGGGAGGTGTGGCCAGGTCACAGAAGAGACTTGGTGGAAGATTTTGATAGTTTATGCCTTGAGTAAGGCATTGACTGACTACATATTGAGACTACTGAGTTTTGCTGAAATCTAGAACAAGGGGGAAGATTTCATGAGGTATTTGAGGTATTTCTCACTGAAGGCATTTGATAGTTAACATCTACCACATCAGATATCAAATAAAGCTGAAATGTAAGTATTTTATATATAAAGTATTCTACACTACAAATTTAAATTAAAACAAACCATTTTTCCAGGACAAAAAAACCCAATAAAGTATACATTCTTAAAAAACCAGAATAGACATTCACATTATTTGGTGGTGATTTATCCACATTAATCAAGGCCTATAATTTTTTATGCTATTTTTTAAATTCAGCACTAAAGTGCAAATACAATGTAAAGCCTGACTTATAAATCTACTCTGTAAGAGAGGCCAGATTAATAGGATTGTATCTTTTACACAGAAACAAGCCAAGACTTCATGCCTTTGAGACCTTAAGAGAAATAGTGCATAAACTAATCCTACCCTCAAAACCCATCTCCCTGTTGCTACGTCAAGGATAGCAGCACTAATAACAACCTCATGAGCAAGGCTGTGGTTTAGGTCCATTTTTTTATATTTCATCCAAACCAATACCCTTTACAAAAGCAAGATCAACAGCCACTGTTAGGAATAACATAAATTTTTGTTACTGCCATTCTGTGCTGCAAAGTTGCAGGCTGGTAGTAGTTGAAAAAAACAATTGCTTAACACACCAACTCTTCCACGGGCCTGAAGAGGAGGCATGACCTTCCAGGTGAAGTAAAGTTGTTGCCTGAAACAACTGCTCTAAGTTTAACTGAAATGTATCAACAACTAAAAATGTTGTAGAGAAAAGAAAACTTCTGCTCTTGGATAAGAAGCAAAGAGGTTATATCTTTATCCCTTCTAGGGCAGCAACAGACAGACAGGTAATTATCTCCTGCAGAATAATGTGAGCAGATTTCTGTGCACCAGAAATTCAAAGCACCTCATTCAGCATCCATGACTGATCTTCATAAGGTACTTTGTAGAATATATTGAGGTTCAAACTCAACAGATCAAAGATTAATTGGGGAAGTGGGAGTAAAAAAAAATGGGGGGGTTACACATACCTGGATATTTCCTGAGTTTTGTTGGACTTGGCAGTTCATTGCAATACGTAGCGTGTGTTTGGTCCCTGCTGCATTGTCCTCTATGAGGATATCTGGAAGTATGTGACATTTTGGGAGGCGCATCTAACTGTGTACACGACCTTGTGCTTGCTGCCTGTGACTTCAAGCTTATGTAACCATCGTTGCATGCTGCTAAGTTATGACTGAAGGAAGAGACCTTACACCCACTACAACCAGCTGTACTTCCCATAAAACTAGTTACTCATTTTACATGTAGAAACAGCTTGTTTAATCAATGTGCTACTTGGAAGCAAAACAGGTAGGCATTGTAAGCACTAACTCTCTGTCAAGAGAGACTGTGTATCAACAAATTATGTTTGGTATTAAAGTACCATTTGCTGAAACAAACTACAGTGGAAGAAAACACAGTAAGATGCAGTAATTTACAAAGCTACTTCTCAAGAAATTTCTTCTCAAAATCTATAAAATCTATAAAGTTCCTCTAATCTTTTCAGAAATAAAACTCCCTAAATGTTGGATGAGTACAGCTGTTCTGAATGACAAATTTTTACTGGGAATGCGGTGATGTATTGACTCTGTTGGATGATTGAGGTATAGAGCCCTTCCACCACCTCACAAATAAAGGCCCTGAAACTCGCATAAGAAAGCTCGTTAATGTATGTACACTTTAACATCCATTCCCTTCATGCTTTCACTTGAATGTCCATAACTCATGTTCTCATGGTCTCCTTTCTTCCACTCTTCAATACCAGACTCCCTTGCCTTTTTCTCTTTCTTGCCTGCAGACCTCCTGCCCATTTACCTGCTTTTTTCCCTTTGCTTGCTCATTCTGTTACACCCATTTCTCCTCTGTCTCATTGGGAGGTCACTTTCACTTGCTTGCAATTACGAGAGGCTGATTTTCTCAGAGAAATTTCTTCCAAGTATTATAAATATCCATCACCCACCTCACTTCAGTCCTTTATGTGACAAACTTGGTTGATACTCACAGAACCTCCCTAAACAACTCACTGGCAAGACCTATAGATCTCAGAAAGGTTTTGAAGAAATGTAGCTGGCGATCCGCAAGCAACCTAACTTTAGTTTAAGCTACTTCATTAGTCTCCCCTAGAGGGCAAAGACAGGTGAATCACTCTCCAAACGTGTTTAGCTCTCCCCAGGTTTAACCTGGTTTTTGAAGAGCTGACGTGCAGCACCTACCATGTAGATATTTACAGATACTTGCCTTAGTCTGAGAAATGTATTAAGATAATACTAAGTGGAAAATAATAGCTGCACTCAGGGAGACATTTATCTGACCTGTGTTAGATATGTACAGTTGGGTAAAATTAATTGAAATTTATATACTAGAAACAGGTTAAAAAGGAGCCTAGAGCGATTAGCTCAATTAATTACATTTAGTAAGATGATTCCCAGCCCTTACATTAAGAGAAATAAATCCTTTCTATTCCCAGAGCAGCTTCTCATAGTGTATATGCATTTCTTGACTCCACTTTTTTTTTTTTTTTTTTGTCACAGCTTTGGCATGAAAGAATGAGTTAGTAGTTTTATTTTGTAAATCACTTATCCTTCTAGTCACCTTCCTTCATCTTCTCATGCCTCAAGCTGATCCACTGAACATCTCAGGTTTGCTGCTGCAATTGACTGTTTCTTCCAAGAGAAAAAGTAACTCCATCTAATCTTAAATTTAGATCTTTACAGATCATATAACTCACCAATCTCCATTTCTATCTCCCATTCTAAAGATTTTAATTTCTCATTCCATCCTTTAAACATCCACATTTCAACATGCCTCTCTCTATTCCTTGGCTTCTCTTCTGCTTGCTTCCCTTCTTCATCTGCATCTTCACCTGCTTTCTCTTCGCTTACAAATATAAAACTGTTTGACCAACAACAATATTGCTCACTGCCTTCCTAGATTAATTAATAATGACCATGCTGAGCACAATCAAATAAACATCCAGCTCAGCACTCCTGTGATGGGAGCCAGCAGTGAATTTTCCCTCTTGGAGATTTTCCATCCTCTGCCAAATTTATGACCAAAACCAAATCAATCTTTCCTCCCAAGGAAATTGGGAATTTGAATTTCCTTCCAAATATGCCTGTAAACACCAACACAGGGTTTAGCAAGACAGTAGATACATTGATTTTGTATGAATAACTGCAGAGATTTTTAGCTAAATTTTAGGCTACATTGTCAGCGGGATAAGACCAAAACATGTATCATTCTCAGGCAGCTGGAATGAACACTGCCTTTTGACTTGCACAAGTCTTATGGGTTTGGATACATATGAATGATGGCAACCACCTACATCTGAGCTGATGTTCTCATGCTCTCTTTGCAAACAGTGGAAATCTGACTGCCACAGAGGACCTCAGCTCCTGCTTTTCAATGAGCTCAGCACCCCCAGGGATTGCAGCTGCACTTTCCTCACCATGGCAGTCTCACCACAGTGCTGTCTATAACCCACACTGTTCAGTCACAAAGTACACAGGCCACTGCCTATCTATCAGCAGTGTGTCAACATGACCAGCCCTGGGCTGTACTGGAGGAACTGCCCAAATGTTCCGGGATCTAGGCACCAGGAAGAACGCAATTCCCTCTTAGCAGGCTGACTGACGTCACGGCACTGTGATGGTGTGGTGTGGGGAAGCTTAGAAGTGCTGGGGTGCACTCAGGTAGGAAGCAGAGACAAGCTTATCTTGCAAAAAAATTTCTCTGCGTTTTCTCTTAGTCAGTAAGACAATCAAGAACACAAAAACAACTCCCAAGAAATCCCATCCTATGAAGAACCTTAAGAGCACCCTGCAACTGTTTCCTTTGACTGATAATCCACTTCTTGACCACTTGCAACTTTGAACACAAACAAGTTATAGTAAAAAAGCTATTGTAGAACCGTCATGGCATGATGCCAATAATATTAATGCATGTTCTTACCTGTAATTCTGTGGAACTGACAGATAGACGTGCCTTGATATCAATCTACCTTAAAGCTGCTTTTTAACGTAACTGATAACTTAAGAAACATTTCTAGAATAGGCAAAAAATATTTTTGATGAAGGGAAGAATCCAGTTTCCTACACTGAAACCTTCACATTCTGAGCACACTGCCTTGTCTTAATTGAATTCTTTTGCTGTTTTTTCTTACTTTCTAGTATTATATCATAAATTATACTCCACCATCAAAAATTACATCTAATAAAGACATTATTAAAAAAACAGAGTGCCTATGAGAAGCTCCAAATTAATGCAACTGGAAAGTCAGGCTTTTTTTTTTTTTTTTTTTTTTTTTGGTACTGAACAGATGGTAACACTCTAATTCTCCTACTTTCTCAGCCAGTCTGCTACAAGCCTCAAATCAAAACTTTGATCCAAATGCTACTGAAGTCAATGGGAAGGTTGACATTGACTTCAGTGAACTTCAGCTCAGTTGCTGCAAGAAGCAGAACTGTCCTCATGGATCTTCAAAGCAGTTAACAATGATGGCTGAGAACAACAGCTATGGTAATTTTGTTAAGGTAACATCCCTCCAACAAGAACTAAACCAAGATACACTTCTTTGCTATTCCCCATGAAACATCCATAGTCAAAAGCTCTCTGGACAGTGTGAAACACTGAATGAAATGCAAAAATTCTAAACAAAGAATTTTTTCACCTGTCCTACTCTTTATTTTTCTCTCTTGTAATTTAAGAATCAACATTGGAGAAATGTTTTTCACCAACAGTAACTGAAATCTCTGCTCTTGCAGCATCTTAATTCTGATCAACTTTAGCCACTTGGAACTCCTAACCCACCTCTAAAATATTTTTTTCAGTGGTTAAATATGCACACACTACTTTGTGAAAGTATTAAACTTGACATGCAACAATTTTTAAGTCTTTGAGTATAGCTTATATCCTAGAGAAATGTAAGACACTGTCTTTGCTCACTGTATGTGTCAGGAAATCACAGCTGAAGGTTTAGGAGTATATTTCATATTTATAAGCTGAAATGTGACTTGTCTTTTTGTTAGCAAGTTAAAAACTGAATTCACACTCATTTGACAGACAAAAATTCTGCCTGTGATTACTTGAATACAACCCTGAAGGAACTTTTACACAGTGTATGGAAGCAATTCGAGTGTGGAACAAATGTTTCTGGAAATCTCCACAGCATATCAATGTCCTCATTTAAGAGGAAAATGCACACTGAAAAATGGGTTTGCACACGGCACAAAAGATCAAATTATATTGCAAAATTATATTCGCTGAAGGTTATGAGCATCATTTTACACATTAGAGGTCAATGTGAAGGCACTGAAGCAAGCATATTTACTCTTTTCTGAAACATGTGAGGACAACTTCTGCTATAAAGTACTGATGTTTTAGTACTAATGAAAGAATGTGCTTAAGAATGTTCACAGCTTACTTTGTTATCAAATTCTCTATTTCACTCAGCCTACCTAAAATGAAAATAAAGTACCACTGCAACTTTCTGAATCAATTAGTCTACTCAAAATGCTGTACAATGAAAATGTTTCATTGTACAGTAGTTGGAGCTGCAGTTTTTATTGAAGGTACTGCTTAGTGTTTTGACCATCAACACAAGAATGGAATAACCCAATCCTTTGGAATTGAGCAAACGTGATCAGGATGTATTTTTCCACAGAAGATTACTTTGTAAAACACTTAAAAAGAAGCTCCATAATCTTAAATGAACAATGTCTTATAAATGAATAAAGATTTCTTTAGACTATTAAACTCCCAGCCCCAGTGTTTCATTAAAGACTAATGAATACCACCATGTACTCAGCTGATTTTTTTTTTCCTGTGGAAAAGATAAGAATCTCACTCCTGGCCTAGACCTAGGCAACGAAAAAAGAGAGGGAAAAGACTTTTCCTTATTTGTTCACATTTAAAATGTTACTGTAGATCATCACAGAATGATGAATGATGAAAGGTAAATGTCAAGAAATGGAAGGATATGTGCTTCTCTTGGTAATTGCACCTTAGCAAAACACCTCCTCACAGGAACAATCTACAAAGTTTCATGAATTACAGAGGCAGAAGAAGCAGGAGTAAAAATCTTGTATCTTAATTAACTCCAACTTTAATCTTCTAATTTCTTAAGCAAGTTTGTAATTATGTCGCAAAATAAAGGTCAACATTTAAAGATGCTCACTATACTGGAAAGTGCAGACAAAAGTTGACCGTAAAAAAGAGGGAAGGAATGAAAGTGGATTAATCCATCCCATGAAATGGTAAAGGTCATGAACTTCTGCTTCTGAAAGAACTTTTAGGAAGAGTTCCTGAAATAATGGGGGAGAAAAACCAATAAAAGTATGTTTCTATAATTACTTTGCTTTTAAGGCAGTTTTCAGCACACATTCTAGAGGTCTCATAATGCATCTATCTGTCTTCAATTTTCAGTTAAAGAAGATGGGACTGTGCACAAGAAGAAACCAAATTAGTATCTTTCACATTTAACCACAAATAATCCCAAAACTCGGATACCTCTTACAATTACAGTTATGTCTCCTTATGACTGTGTCTAAAAAACTGTACTCCAAAATTGAACAGAATCTACAATAATAAATAGTTTGAACTCAAGATTAATGAGATCTGATGCACTGGTCAATAAAAGAAATAAAGGAACTCTAATGGAAGTGACAGCTAAAACTGTTTCACTTCGAGCCATGCAAACATTTTCCTGCATCTTGTCAAACACAATCAATCTCTTCCCATCTTTCAGAGAGCCGTGAGATATCAGTGAGGTCCCTATCCCAGCAAGAAGTAGGGAGGCTCAGCTTGTTTTGCTGCCGCTGAAATGCCTCCAAATTATACCTCCAGACCTGTGGATCCACTGTGTAAAATCAAGGCTGCTCTTCCCCCAGTCCCTTCCACACAAGGAAAGCCTTAACTGGCAGGCAGGGATCCCTGCCGAGGCAGGAGCACAGGGAAGCTGGAGGGAAGTAACAAACACACACGTTGTTTCTGCGTTTCAGCTACAACAAACTGAAAAAATACTCTGTGACCCAAACTGATCTGCAGCTTGCGTTTAGGGAAAGAGAATCAAAATCCGACTACTTTGAAAGCACAGTGCAGGCTATTGCACTGGTAAAGGTAAAAATTACAGCTACTACTTGCAATATTTTTATGCAAGCTTTCTCTTCAACAGATTAGGAGAAACAGTCTATATCTATAGCAACCAGGAGAGAGGAGAGATGGATAAATCCAGTCTAAACCATTTCTCCTTAAAACCTTGCATCACTACCTTCACTATAGCAAGCATAATAGCTCATTTTTATTGCCACTTGACTGAAGCCTCATTAAAAATATGGTCAGCTGATTTTAATTCCTTCTTAATAAACAGAATGTACATGAGGAAAACTGCAGCAGTATTCCTCTGGAAGGCTTTCTTTGTTTCTTAAAGGAATTTAATTTTTTTGTCTTAGAAAAAGATTTCTTAGGGACAGTTTGTTTAGCTTTCATTCTGATCTCTATAATTGCCTTAGGTAGATATTAAAATGGGAAAAAAATACAAAATTCCCCTAGTCATGACCTTCTTGACTTAAAGTGAGCTTTGAGAAGATATTGTAAGTGAAATGAGACTGACTCTATTGATAGATATTAATATTAATAGACAATTTAGGTGAGCAGACAGTGCTGAGTGCCTCAGTGCAAGGAAAGGACTGCCAGGGAGAGTGTCACGGGAGAATTGCACCGATTTGAAACACACAGAGTTTGTTTTCAGGATCCCTTCGTGCCGGTGAGGGTCACCTCGCAGGTGGGGATGCTTAGTGCAGATGGTACCTTCGAAATGAAGAAAGGGCCGGTCGAGAACGTCTCAACAGCAAGCGGCTGCTTAATGATCCGCACTGGGCAGCACTGGGGATTTTCTGACAGCTCTGAATGAGCCTTAACCCGCAGCCTTAACCCGGAGTCAGCCAGTGCTGACTGCCACCTCCAGCAGCATGAGTTGGAGAGGGGACTCCACCACAGGCTGCATCTGGGGGATTGTGGCCCGGAGATTTCCTGTCGCCACCAAATATAAGGGCGCTTCAGTGGGCTGAATCCAGCAAAGCGGAAGAAGGGTAAAATATGAGGAGGCTGGAAGCATTTTCGGGGACTCGCCACCGGCGCACCTCGGTTCCAGGGCCCTCGTGAGCCCTGGCGGAAGTTTTCAGCATGCGGGCACAGCGGGTGAGAGCGGCCCCGCAGAGGCGTCCCCGAGACGGGACACGGCGCTGGGGCAGCGGCGGGGGCAGGAGGTGCGAGGGGCCGGGAGCGGGTGGTGAAAGACCGGGGGACGGGGACAGGCAGCGGGAGGCGGTGCTGCTGAGGCACCGGAGGACGGGGCCGCTTATCCGGAGCCGGCGGTGAGGGAGCAGAGGACGGAGCTCCGGAGCCGGCGGAGAGGGACCGGTGGCCGGGGCCGCTTATCCGGAGCCGGCGGAGAGGGACGGGCGGACGGGCCCCTCAGCGTCCGCCGTGCGGGCGCGGCCGCCGGGGCCCTGCCGAGCCGCCCGCGGGGAAGCTCCCGGGCGGCAGCGCGGGGATCGCTCCCCGCCAGCCCCGCGCCCCCCGCCCCTCGCCCCACTCACCGATCCGCGCCTCGGCGGCGGCCCCCGCGGAGGGCGGCTGGATGCGCGGGGCGGCGGCGAGCACCTGCGGCAGCGGCGGCGGCGGCAGCAGCAGCAGCAGCAGCGGGAGGACGGAGCCGAGCGCGCCCATCATGCCTGGCCCATCGCATGCCCCGCTCCCCTGCCCGCCGCCGCCAGCCCTCAGTCCATGCCGCCCGCCCGCCCTGCGTCTCCCGCGGCCGCTCCCCGGCTCCGGCAGCCGCAGCAGATTCAACACCCAGGACAGCGACCAGCGCCGCCCGCCCCCGGCCCCGCCCCGGCCCGCCCGGCAGCCTGAGGGGGAGCGCTCCCCGCCGCCCGCTCCGCCCTGCCCGCCCCGCCGGGACCGCGGGGACAGCGGCTCCGCCGGGCAAGGGCAGCGCCGCGGCTCCCCCGGCGCCCTGACCCTCCCCGGCCTCCGCCGGCAGCCCCCGTAAAGATGGCTGGGCACGGGAAGGGAGTTAACGTGCCGGATTCACACACCTGTACGGGGAAACAATGGAGCCGTGCAAGGGCAATGGCCATTAACTGAAACACAAGAAGTTTCGCCTCGGCAAGAGGGAGAACTTCTTTACGTTGAGGGTGTCAGAGCGCTGGAACAGGCTGCCCACGGAGGTCATGGAGTCTCCCTCGCTGGGGACATTCCAAACCCTCCAGGACACGTTCCTGAGTCACCTGCTTCGGGTGACCCTGCTTTGGCAGGGAGCTTGGACAAGGTGATCTCCAGATGCCTCTTCCAACCCTAAAAATTCTGGGATTCTGTGAAACCAGTTCACCCTATCAAAGTTTTGTCCTGAAACATGTACCAGCTGAGTGGGTCCTCCCTGTGGCCTCCTCGGCAGCTGTTTGTGTGCCAGTGCTTTCTCCGCAGAAAATTACTGGCTGTTCCAAAGGATTTAATGAGCTTTCAGGTAAAATACCTCTGTGAGTTTGCCTGGGAGACGTCCACATGTGTGACATGTTCATCCTCCCCCTCCTGTCCCCAAATCACTCCACACGAAGCGGGAGCATCAGTCCAGGCTGCCAAGAGGGACCAGGAGTCTCAAGCTCATGGAAACCCTCCTGGTTCACAGTCTCTCCTTTACTCACAAATTCACTGTACCAATACTCAGCCTTTAACGCAGCAGTCACAGCCACCAAGGTGGCACAGCACAGGTGCCATGTCTCCATATAAGGGGATGTGGTTTTGGCCAGGACACCCAGCTCCATGCCACACCAAGTGATGCTGGTGCCAGCCCCCTGTGTCACCTAAACATCTACTTTATTCCTCCCTGAAGTTTGAGATTCTCACAACCTTCTTCATACTTCAGGTAAACTGCTCTAACTATACCTGACATGCCTCATCTCTGGCTTTAACCAGACTGAGGCACACTCCAGGCATTTAAAAAGAGTAAAAAATGTAGTACATGAAGTGGCTTTGCCATAGAGCAGAAAAGAAAATAACAGAAATCCACAGAATAAACTAACCCTAAAAGAGCAGACACCTTCCTCCTTGCTCACTTCCAAAACCTGGGGCAGGGGGACTGGGTGGGAGCTCATGGGGAGAACAAGGGGCACTTACAAACAGCTGCAGACAACTCTTCTCCTCTCAGTTTTGCTCTGTGGGAAAAGCACAAACCTCTGTGCTGGAAAAAAAAAAAAAATCATTGGTTCTAGAACTGATGCAAAGACACCTCCTTTCCTTTGTGGTTAAGGTTGGTGACTCAGATCCAAAAAAGGGCAATACTTGATTCAGAAAAAATATTTTTAAAAAAAAAAAAAGTATTAATACTGGATGGTATTTTTGAACATTTCTGCTCTTGAGGTCTGTTACATGACTGCTTATGTCTTGCAGGAGAGTGGTTTCACTAAGCCAAAAAGTCTCTGTACCACAGAAAAAAATCAATTTTGACGACATTGAGAGAAATCTGAGCACTAAAAGGGGAGAAACAAAAAAGGAGGGAAAAGCGTTCTGTGGAAAGGACAAGATGAGAAATGAAAGTGCTGAAACATAAATTAGTATATTCTCATGGGTTATGCAAACCATCTGGCTTTAAAAGCTAGTAGTGGGAACAAGGAAAAAGGTCATCAGAATTAGCAGAGAACTGCAAAACAACTGAAGGTAAGAAAGCAGCAAATGGCAGGCACAGCGAGAGAACAAGTTGTACGTCAAAATACAAAATAGCAGTGATATTACTGGGAACCGGTGCAGCTCTGCAAGGAATGATTTGCATATTTCCTGTGAATTTATGATCAAATACTATGCAGATTTTAAAAGGAAATTAAAATTCTCATAGTCACTCCGTGCAGAGGATTAGCAAAATAATATTTGTTCAAAAGTATTTGAAGTAATGTGAAAAATCAGGACAAGAAAACGCATTCATTGAGGACAGGAAGAAATCCTTGAATATACAAATTCAGTAAAGACAGGAGTCAGGTGTCGAGGAAAGAGTAATGTGTCAATGAGTAGGTGAATAAACCATTTGGAGAAAGCTCAAGTAGCAATTCTCAGGACTGGGAAGTGCAAGGCATTCCCTGCCTGGCTGTACTTTATGGTTTTGCAGAAGGCTTTACCTAACAAAGATACACAGATCTGTCTTAAAGCCCCAGGAGCAGACAGATTGAAGTAATGGGTATTAGGTATAATGAATTTTGTTAATGAGGTGTAAAAACTGCAAGGCTCAAGTCTGTGTGCAAATTAGATGAAAAACAGTATCGCAGTGTAAATAACATGTCACATGCAGCTTCCTTGCTGGCTCACAGTCATTTTATCAAGACAATTATCAGTGCCAAGGTTTTTAAGAGTTCGTATAATAAATTGAGCATCCACGGTTAGGTCTACCAACCTTGTGAGGTTGTTTTGATTGTGGTTTTTGTTATCATGTTTTCAATAACATGAACTGTGGAAAAAGAAATCCTAAAGTATGCAAGTCATTTGTGAAAATTTCTAGGAAGACTAGAGAAATTACTCCATTCCTGAAGTCAGGGATGTTGTGGGGCTCAAACAGAACTGTAGGACTTGATATTTTGAAAAAACGATATCAGCAAATTATTTCTGTAAGGGCATATTTAAATCTTTTTGGTAAGGGATTCTAAAGATATTGAATAGTGGCTGAGAGGGTAGCATATCAGCTCTCTCCTGCTAATGTGTCTGGAGGTGAGTGTGAGGCTTCATGAAAGAATGATATTGGAAATTACAGAACTGAAAAATTCAGTCCAGTGAGTAACACATTGAGGTTTAGCATGTCCTTAATTGCTGGAGCTAAGTCTTTTTATGATGCCCATTTAGATGTGAAAAACATGCTAGGCAAAGTTAAAGGAGAGCTGGATAATCTATATTATTTTATGCATGTGAAAGATTTACATCCTTATCCATGGCAACCACAGCTGAACAGGAGTTTTTCAAGGGAACACTTTTCGGTTTGAAAATGCTGTGTTGTCTGACTAAGGTTTTTCATGAGAAACATACATGTTTTAATCAAAAATCCACTAGTAAGGGCTAGAAAAAAAGATCCAGAAGGGGCCAGAAATGATCCCAGTAGGAATTTAAATCCCATTAGCCCAGTAGCCAGGACACCTGTGTGGCCTGGTATTTTAAAGGTTCAAATTTTTGCTCTGGTTGATTCAAAGACAGGAACTAACCAGTGGATATTTAGGTCAGCCTCCCTCAATTTCACTGGGCCATTCACGATTATATTAAAAGCAAATGACCCTGCTAGAAAAGACCTTGTAGGCAGTGGTTTAGCATGGGAGATGCAAGAAGATCATTATAGGAATTATTTTGTTGATTTATTATTGTTTAGAATGAAATATTAGGAGTAGTGAATTAATCAGCTGGGAATTGAGTAAATGGTAGAATGTTTTAGAGATGTAAGAACAAAAAGTGCCAAAATTACACAAACCAGACACTGATTGGGTGTAAAAAAGAAACACAGGATTCAGTTAAAGTAGAACATTGCCAGAGAACAAGTTAGGCATAAAAGATACACGAAGCAAAAATACTCCTAACACTTACCAATTTGTAAATAATTGTGATATGAATAAAATGTTGTAAACGGAATTTATATAATACAGGATAGTTAGAGGCTAATTATTAGAACTTAGAACACAAAGGTAACATCTGAGTTTCACTGTGTACTTAGTTACTGAGGTCGTTTGAAAGCCTTTGCAAGTCTCTTGCTTAATTACAAATGGGAATTCTATTTATAAACATAGGTACACCTGCTTGTAGAAATTGTGTATTTTTACTGGATAGAAGTGCCTGTTTCATCTAAGGATCACAGAGCTATTTGTCAGTTTATCCAAGTATAAAGAAGAGCCTGAACAAAAGGTCAGTTCCAGCTATGCTAAATACACTCTACCTGCACAGACAAACAAGCCCTTAGAGAGAAAAGAAGCATTAAAATTACCTTCTTCATTTTCTTTCTTCCTCTCATCCCCCTGTCCCCTCCAGTCCCCCCTCCCCAAATCAAGACTTCTGAGCACGTTAATTGCAGATCATTTGTCCTGCTAATGGGCCCAAAGTCCACAGGGAACAATACCTATCAGGAAGTTTATCTTAGATTCAGTAACCTAGATATCTTGGCAGAGCTTTAAGATGTATTGGAGGGTTAAGGGTGAAAGAAGAGAGAAAGAGATAGAGAGGTTTGTGCTATATCTGTGCCTGGAAAAGACAGAATTTATACTGTTTGATTATTTCCATGTTCTGGCTTGAGAGGATGTAGGTAAAATATTCAAGGCCTGTAGATATATCTACAGACACTGAGGGAGATTTTGAAGGCTCTGATGCACATGTAACCTTCACCACACCTTTCTGAGGACAGAAAGAGCTGCTTGAGCAGCAGTGAGCCTCCAGCACTTGTGTGTGATTTGAGAACTTCTTTCACAAGACTGGTAAAAATGAGGCCACAAAAACCCTCTCTGGAGCCACATCTTGGGGTGCCAGGGTTACAAGAGGAGCAGCACCAATTGCCACTTTGCAGGTTGCTGGTGTGAGCAATCATAAACTCTGCTCTGGCAGCTGACATGCACCGGACACTCTTCAGGGTGATCTTGCAGAGACACTCAAACAGTGACTGCAGAATTGTTCATATGTTCATATCCTAGCATATTTTAGTTACATTTATTCACTATTATTGATGGAAAGTTTAAAGTCACAAGATTTATATTCAAATTATGTGAGAGGGCTACTGCAATTGTATTGCAGAGGCTGTAATAGCCCTTGGTATTAAAAACTATCATGAAAGTTTAATAGAAATTTTGTACTATGCACTTAACCAGTAGCTTCTTTTACTCATGTATGTTGAAAAAGTACAGGTGTGGTCATATAGCTTTGTGTATTTCATCCTTTCTGTAAGATAAAATGTATAACTTATTCCATGTACACATTTTTTAAAATATAGAATATAAATAGTTAATATTTTAAAGCAATTAAAGGAAGGACTTTACTCTGCAATAACTATAAACAATATGTCTAAAAAGCCATCCAGTGCCTGAGACAATAAGAGTGTTTAAAACATAAGAAGCTCTACAGAAGCCTGGATTACTGAGACCTAAAATCCTACCACTCTCTCCATAGCAGTACAAATACTCACTTGAAATTCAGTATGGTGGTATTCTGAATTTGGGGACAAAGTTTTAGGACAAAGCAGTAGAAAGTTTCTAAAGGGAAAAGTCTTTAACTGTTGTGAAAATGTATAGTCCAAAGTCATATCAGCAGTGATTGTGGTCTTTTTTTTCAATTGTTGAATATCTCATAGTGTAACTAAAAGTACTTGAAAGGATTTTAGCATTTGATGCAGCATTTACTGATTTTCATTTTTATTTAATGTCTATAAAGCTAGCAGAACCTTAGAATTTTTTTTTTAATTCATACTGAATACAGTTTAGCATGAAAATAATTATATGCACAGTCTAGAAGATATCAGAGTGCTTGAAGGAAGATAGTAGTAGGATTAACTTTATGAATGCAATTCTGTTATATCTAAAAATGATGTTGTCTGGCTGTTCTCAGCTATTTTAAAGCTTTTTTCCTTGTTTCCAAAATTGTATTAGAAAATGTCTTTGTTCTGGTGCACACTAAAAGTTTTACTCTACATATTTCAGCATCACTGAGGAACATGAGTTCAATACAGAACCACGAGGAAAAATCCTAGAGAACTGTGCAAGTCCATCCACGACTGATGAAGTTTAAAAAGGAGAAAAAAAAAAAAAAAAAAAAAAAAAGTAGGTTGATTTTATTTATGACTGATAAGATGTGAGCCAATGTTTTATTCCCTGTGCTGTAACTGAATGATAATGGTTTTTATATGTTTCTGGAAAGGAGCCTAAAGTGGAATGTTCAAGGCCTAAGAGATGAAATGCAGCTAGAGAAAATTATCAGCAAGAATAGCAGGAGAAGTGACTCACATTAACTGAAGACCTAAACATCTTTGTATATGAGTGCTCAGGGCTGACTTCCAAGGCTCTAAGAAGCCTTGGTACCAGACCAGCCACTTCGGTGTGCATGTGTGAGGAAAATTTCCATCATCTCTCCTGCTGGTTTGATAGGGATGCTGGAGAGAGCAGCTTCTGTTAATGTAGGCATTTGCAGGTCTGGATTGAACCCAAATTCGTTTAAAACTCATCTAAAATTCTAGCTGACTTGTTCAAATACCACTTATGGTGATACCTACAGGAAAAACAGGTTGCTGAAGCTGCATTTGGTGTGAAGTTGTTGGAAGAGAAGACAAAGGTGGAGTGAAGCAAGAAACAATGTGTGGATGTCCAGAGCCTGTGAAGAACAGACCCCTGGTGTCTCGAGGCAGGGCTACAGTAACTGGTGAGTCAACTCTGAGGCCGTTCTGACATCTTTATATCTGGTGTCAGGCTATAAAAGGGAATTTGGGCTTCCCTGGGAGAGGGATGGCCTCTGTGAGAACAAGCACAGGTGACTCAGGTGCTCCAGACCTTGTCCCTTTTCACTGAGAAAGGCTGTATTCCTGCTAATACCCACTGTCACCTCAGTTCAACACAGGCTGAACTGTGACTTGCCTCTTTTGTAGTCACTGGAGACAGATTTCAAAACAAAAGCACCTGAATTTCTGCTGATTTTTATGGGCATTAAGAGGCCTCAGCACAGCTTAAAAACTTGCTGTCTGAGCACACCACGATGGGATATCCAAGTGAAAGGATCAGACAATTGCAATGTATTCTGATAATAGGTTCTTGTTCTTCAAAACCATCGTGAAAACCTTAGGTGTGCAATGAATAATTAGATTTGGTTACCATTGATCAAAATTGACCTGAAATGTCAATAGGGAGACTTTTTTTTTTTAAGTTAATTAGGTTCTTTTAATGGGAGGGAGTTCAGAAACAGTTTAAAAATTCTATTTTCATCCAGCTTTGCTGATCTGTAAGACTTGATGCTTGGTGAATGGATTTTACGAGTAACCCCCTGGGATAACCTACCCACTCTTCTTGTGCTCAATTAAAGGAGGAATGACATTACTGCACTTTGTCATTCTGAAAGAGTTGGCCTGTAGCTGATTGAAGCTGCTGAGGAGGCTCTGGCTATATGTCCCCCACTTGCTGTACCTGACTCAGAACCTGCAGCCTGGTTCCAGTGCTGAGCACCCACAGCTGGAGACGGGTGCCTTGAGGCAACAAGCATTACAATCTGGTGAACATGGGAAAAAATCCCATGGAAATTTTTTACCTTAGTGTCACTGTGCATTTTTAAGATGGTGATAAGTAAGCCTACAGAGAGCTGGAAAGAGACACGAATCACTGTGAAATTCTGGGACTGCAGTGAGTAGTGCCATAGTAACGCCATTGCAGGAGCTGGGTATGAACAGCAGGCAGCAGGCTCAGTGTGGAGCTGTGTGCTGAACCACGAGGGGATATAAGCACTGACCATTTGCTGTGTCATCAAAGCAAGGGGTTTGCACAGTCCATACAGCAGGTACAGGGAACACTTAGTGTGGAATGAGAACTTCTCTTAATGTGATTGAAGATGTGTCATTTGACGCATAATCACAGGAGAGATTAAAGCTGTGCACATCTTCATTTTGATACCACTTGACTTTTGAGTGTCTGACTTTTCAGCTCTAATAACACTCTTAAACCATGTCTTTATGTGTTTCAAAGGATTATAGAATCTTTGAGGTTGGAAAAGACCTCCAAGACTGAATCCAACCCAGCAACCCTGTGTTTGCCATAAAACCATATCCCCAAGTGACACATCCACACATCTTTTGAACACTTTCAGGGATGGTGATTTCATCCCTTCCCTGGGCAGCCTATTCTAATGCTTGATCACCCTTTCAGTGAAGAAATTGATCCTAATACCCAATCTAAACCTCATCTGGCACAGCCTGAGGTTTCATCCTCCATGTCCTATCCAGGAGACATTGGCCTGCTTACTGCAAAACACAGAAACAAACCTGGTGGTTGCCCAGAGTTTAGAATATTTGCTATAGTTGCTGTGTGTCCATAAGCTTGGAGCATCCTTGAGGATATTTTCCTCCTGGTACACTATAAAGGAAATGTAGAATTCAGCAATATGTTTGATAGTAACTCAGAATGGAGCAGGAGCTCAGATCCTTTTCACTGCAGTTTTATAACAATGCTTATTGACATGGGTTATTTTGAATAGCAAAAAATTAATTAAAAAATCAAGTAAGGTCATAATTTCCAGTTTAAAAAATCAGAAAGTCTTGCTGAAAGCATTCTGGTATCTTTAGAGTACAAGACTGCTTAGGCCATTGCCTGTGATATGTTTCTTTTAAAGGAAGGTCACTTTTTGAGGGTATGCTGTGACTGGGAGAAAAAAAGTATAGGGAAAGTTCATGGTAATGACAGCTGGGGAGTGGAACATTGTTTGGACTACACTGATATTACATTATGTGTCTCTGCAAGTACACAATTATGTTGAGAACAATCTTGGGTTTCAGAGAAAGTATTAAAAGTTGAATAATAGAAAAGACAATGCTCTTTTTCTGTTCTGAATCACTACTTCAAAAACCCTTTCTGTTGCTCCCTGTTGTACTTCAGTGTGTTCCAATGGAGCATCAAAAACCAAACAAAACCACCTACTTTGCTTCTCAGTGGAATTTCCCTCCTAGGCTGCGCATTTCCCATGAACTGTTCTGCTCTGTATAACAAAGCTTCTACTGTGCGTGATGAAGGGGTACACAAACAGGTGAACAATGTTCTTGCTCTGAGGTGTGTGATGGATACTTAACATTCTATCATTTCATCTCCTAGACTGCCAATGAAAAAAGGAAAATCATGGTGAAAAAATGGTAAAGCCACAGAATTCTACTGGCAAGAATTACATTAAACACAATTAGAAAAAATACCAAGACAAAAATAAACTTATAACTGACATTTTCTTTCATTTGCAGATCAGTACGATTAGAGGTAGAAGAGCTGTCCTAAACTGGAAGTGCAACAGGAAGCTTGAGAGCCAAGAGGCCAAAGATGGTCTTGACAAATAGGTTTATAAAAGAATATATATATATATATTTGCTTCCCTCTCACTGTAATTTAAAAACAAATAAACAAACAAACAAACAAACACCCCAACCAACAACAAAAAAATGGTTCCATGTACTTTTTTTCCACAAAGTCACTTTATTTCCAGAGTCAAAACCATGACACCTGTTCAGATGTGCTAATTGCCCAGGAGAGTCTCTCATCAGATAGCACAGAGCACTTTCTAATATTAGATCACACTAAAACAGGCCTGCTTTTAAGCATCCAATCAATGCACCATGATCCACTGATAAATTAAAAACTGCAGACTAGGTTCCCTGATCTCGATGTGCTACTCAGGCAGTTTAAGGCTCTGTGATCTCAAGTGGGAAGATAAGAATCCCCCAGAGGCTGGCTGACCTGTGATGGATGGCTTAGGAGCCAGAGTTTGCTGTCAATTCCAGTGTAGATCAAATCTGGCAACCAGGAGGCTGTAATCAGATCCCTTGATCTCTTTCTTGCATCAAATAGTTCTCAATTTCATTGCAGATAGACTGGTTTTATATCCTTTTTGAGCCCGAGCATAACATTAACTTTTAAAATTCTGACAATAGGAGACACCTCACCAACAAAAGGAAAAAAAAAATCTGATCTCGAAGATGGCAATCCCACCTTTAACTTCTTTCATTTAAAAACCAGATTCTTGGGACATAGAGCTGCACCATGCAGTGCCCATCTCAGACATTTTTGCTACTGTCCTTGAGTTTGAATATAGGTTGTTGTGGGCATTGCACATTTCCTAGCAGCTCTTGTACACAAGGCAAACTCACCTGCTGTGCCCAGTGACCAGCTCAGGCACTGGCAAACAAGTGTTTTACACAATATGGGGGGATAGACCACTGAAAGGGGAGCAGCCCATGAGAGGGAAACTGGGGACAGAAGAAAAAGGTAACAATTTTTGTCAGGAACGATGATCTCCTTTAATAAAGGACCACTTTTAAATACAGAACAAGCCTTAGAACTTCTCTTTGTACAGAACTGAGAAAATATTGAGAGTAAAAGCCTTTTCTTTATCCTGTGTATTGGTAGTTTCCACCATAGAGGATGGTGTAAGAATGGACACAGTTTTTGGCAGTGTGATCAGTAAAAGGAGCCTGCCCAGCCAAAGGATTGTCCTTCAATGCAGAACAGTCCTTAAACAGCCAGAACTAGAGCAGGAAGTAGAGTTACTTTGGGTTTTTTCTTTTGTTTTGCTTTGTTTTGTTTCTAAGTACTGTCCTAGACTGGTCTAATTGAATTTGTAGGTTCTTACAGATGCTGTATTCTTCCTTTAGAGGCTGTTCTGAGAAAATAAAGTTGCAAACACCTAATTTTAATAATCATGGCAAGATTTCAGAAAGGTCTGTGCATGAACCCTGAATTTCTCACTAAGAAGCTTGTGCTCAGGTACCATTTCAGGCAGTGGGTACGTAAGGATGTCAACAGTAGGAAACAATAAAAAAAAGAAGCTAAATCAATATTCTTTATTCAGATGGGAGCTGAGCTAACACAAACAGTTTATCTAAGTGTTTAATAATTACCCCTAAAGGCAGGAAGCACACGCCATTGCACATTGTAAAGGACCCTGAAGGAGGCTGGGCTGGCTCTACGTCCTTTGATGTGGGCATGGGGGTCACAGAGGATTCACGTACCTCTCCAGCAAGAACTGCTAAAATGTACCTGCTTAAAATGTAAGGCTTTACAGCAGAGCATCTGCTACTGCAGCATAATAAAAATGTATTAACCCAAGACAAGGATTTATTGTGGGTGTAGTAAGATGGGTAAGGAACCAACTGAACGGAAGAGAGAACTAGATTAGGCTGAAAAGTAATTACTAATGATGTTTTGGAACAGCATCTTATTTAATATTTTCATTAATGACAGCACAAAAAATGAGCATCAACTAATGAAGTTTGAACATATATTTGAAACTGGGACAAGTTGACAGAGTATAAAACAAAATACTAGAATTTTACATAGGAAGAATCTAGTAAAGTGATGTCTTAAGTAATGTAAGCACTGTGATATAATCTGTCCAGCCATGTGTTTGCGAACCAAGTTATTTTGCTAAGAAAAAGATGGTCCTCTGGTTGAAAAGAACGACAGAGAGAAAAGATTGGTAACAGCTTCTGCTTACTGGAGTCATGAGCAGTAACAAAATAAAAGTAACAGAACTCCTACTGCCACACTGTTTTCAAACAGTGGTGACAGAACAGAACAGAGAACTGAAATTTCCTCACTGCCACAGCATATCATTTCTGCAGCTTTGCTAGAACCATGATGTGGAACTGGAGAGAGACAAAGGACTCTGATTAGAGAAGACCCAGAACACATCTATGCTGAACACCCTAACCAAGTGAAAAGCCCCAGTGGCTGCTGAGTAAATGAAAGCCAAAGCTACAGCACTGCTGGAAGCCTGGGGCTGTGCCTCAGCTCATGCTCAGACAAGCAGAAAAACAGAGCCCACAACCAAGAATTCGCATCTAGAGCAGATTAGGCAAGACCTGTGCGGATCTGCAAGGGCTTAATGAACCTGAAGAACTGCTGGCCTCGTGTGGAAAGTTCTGCAGCTGTTCCTGAAAGCTGCCCTTGGCCAGCTGCTCGTCACAGTGCCAGTACTAACCCATGCTCTTCTCTCAGAGATGGGCAGCTGCCACAACAGGGGCTCCTGGCACAGGCACCCTGGACTCTGCAGTGGTCTTGGTTTGCAAGACACTGGAGCAGATCAGCAAAGACTATGGAAATTCACTGTTGTGTGCATGGTTTCACATCACAGTCACTCTCAGGAGTGTCCTTCACTAAGCATCTTTCAAGGTGAAAGAGTGTGTCAAAATTAGGCTGATTTCCTTCAGAAAGTCAGACCTCAGAACGCTTGAGTACATGGGAGTTTAAATACAAAGTGAGTTGCAGCTCTCATGGAGTAAACAACAGGTGCAAGGTGAATTTTTTTAACTTCCCTGGCTGTTCTGAAGGTTAGTATGTTTGGATCTATACCTGAAGATATTTATTTGCTAAGGCAGAAGTTTGAGAATTTCTCCTGTTTTTTTTCCTTAGCTCACAAGTTGAAGCTGTGATAGGTAGCAAATGCTGGGCTTTGTTTCCCATCCAGACAACAAAGCAAATGAACATTGTCATTACAAAAAGAACCCAAGTCCTTACAAATAATCTTGATTTCTAAAGTTATTGCTTTTTCCAGTCTCATTGATCCTGAATGCATATGCACAAAGGGAAGAGCTCCAGACAGGGCACTCACAAGTACAACTGTGACCGGAACGTTTCTTCTGCAGGCAGCTCTTCATCATCAGCACCTGCCAGGGCCAGTTGCCCAAAGGAGTGTCACAGACTGGTGTTTTCTTGCTCATTTTTCAAGCAATTTTATTAATCAAAGTCAGGTTCAACTTCTTCAAAAAGCTGAACAGATCTCAAAGTCTGTCTCAAGATTAAGGGAAGTTTTCAAACATACTCAAAGAACACCTCTTCCCCAACAGCACTTTTGATTAATAAGATGAAACAAATCTGTTTTATAGGTTTACAAAAGATAACAGCTTAAGAAATATCCTATTTATTTGTTATCTTCCAAATAGAAGGAAAATGTAGATTTAAATTTTTGCAAGATTAAAGTTTGCAATGAGAAAGAAAGTGAAACATAGAACTCCTCTGAAATTCTTATGGAATTTGCCACAAAGGACTAAGGAGAAAGCCCTAACAGACCTTGGCTCAAGGAATCCCAACACCATTATTTGTGTAGCAGAAAGCCGATGTTTTTTCATGGCAGATCAGTTTAGTAGAGCCAGACTAGAAATTGAGCTGAAATATGTTCACCAGCCGCAGGACTAACATAAAATTATTTCAACCCTCTTAGGAACCACTTGAGTACCAGCCACCAGGAAGACAAAGGTTTACCTTGAAATTTTTTACCCTTCCTAGCAGTATCACCTCTGAGTTCTTCAAAGGAAATCCACATATTTCTGATGTTGATGGATTGAACTTTATTTCATTCAGGTGCAGGGCTATTGCATCTGTACCATGAATTTCATGAAAAAAACGAAAACTATACATTGAAGAAAAACAAGGCAGTGAATTTGGATTCTTTTCTAATCTAATGATATGAGCAAATACTGAGAGACTGAGAAGCAAAAAAATAAACTTATTTACATATTCATTGAGTAATTTGTTTAATCAGAAGATTTAAAAGGTCATTACCGGAACACCTGCCTGTTAACAGATGTAAAAGAATGAAGGCCAAAGAACACAGTTTTTATAAAGATGTTGATAGATAAACAGTTGGCAGATCTGCAGCTACCTGCTGGGGCAAGCATTAGTTTCTTTGGTCAGGCCACTGTTGTGGATGAGGTAAATTTGGAACTCATGAATCCATGCACACATGGTCTTTCCTGTTGCAAAGCTTGCCAGTTTTTTATTAAGAACTGCACTGCTTTTAAATATCATCATTCCAACTAAAACAGCTTTTTTCAGTAGGAAAGTTTTATGTCCCAAGGTCAAGTATGTCAAGTACGGTCTGATGTTTGCACTGACAGCACTGGCTAGGTGGTTTTATTTTCCTCTCTATCTCTTTTCCTCACAAATTGAAAATACTATTTTTTTCTTAATTATTCTACTATTTCTTTTTGACTTGTAGCCTTTCAGTCCTGCCCCCATGTCCAAAGGGGTGGAGGCAGTGAGGGAGCAGCTGGGTGGTGCCTGGCTGCTGGCTGGGCTTGAACCACCCCATGAGCTCATTTACAGGTATCTCCATTAAGGCAAAATAACACTCTGCAATCAGCATTCTATTAGTCTTGGGACAGTATCTGGCTGCATGAAGAAAAATAAATATGTGGCTTAGATGCCTACATTATCTGCATCATTAGTACTAACTTATCAAAATAGCTATATTTTTAAAAATAGCTAAATGTAAAATAATTTACATATTACTCAAGTCTACATTTAATAGTTAAGACACTTCTCCCCAGTGTACTGGGTACTCAATCACCTGAATATTCAAGTTATTAGGAAGCTCAGGGGAGAATCTGGTCCAATCCCCAGCTCAGCAGGGCTAACTCCAAAGCTATGACACCATGGAAGGTGGGAGCCCTCCTTGTCAGCCAAGTGCTGCACATCTCCAAGGATGGATATTCCACAGGCATTCTGAGTAACCTCTTCCAGTTCCAATTCACTCTCATGATTTTTTTCATGTCCAACAAGAAATTCTCTTGCTCAAGTTATTTCTGCAGCCATCTTCTCCTCCATTCATCTCTGGGGAAAGTGCTTCCTTTATCCTCCCCTGCAGGCGTCTCTGGGGAAAGTGCTTCCTTTATCCTCCCCTGCAGGCAGGTGCAGGCAGCAAGAAGCCGCCCTCGTGCAGGTGCTCGTGTGCGTGGTGCAGGATTTGTCCATCAGGTCCAGGTCCTTGCTGAACATCAAGAGATGCCCCTCGGTGTCAGCTGTGGCTCCCAGCTGCTGTCATCTGCCATCAGTCCGAGGCTGCTGCTCACCCTGTCACCAACCAGCCCTGGCAGCAGGGCCTGTCCTCAGCAGTGCCACAGCCACAGCTGCCAATCTCACCCCTTTATTCTTCCACTCTGATGGTCCAGCCAGTTTCCCATTCACCTTCCAAGTCTACCCATCCATCCCATCTCTCTCCAGCTTGGCTGTAAGGATACTGTGAAAGACTGTAAAAGTCTTTGCCAAAGGTAGGACCCAGCACATGCTGAGCTCTCTCTTCTACAAAGGGGGAGGGAAGTCAGGCTGGTTAGGCACAGCTTGCCCCTGGTAAAGCCATGATGGCTATTCACAATCACCATTTTGACCCACACATACGTCAAAATAAGATTCATTTCCATAAGCCCAAGGAATATGCTCTAGTCCTCCCAGGGACTGAGATCACTTGTTACCTCAGTCTCAAGAGTATTTATGATACAATTATTATTATTTGTTTCACAAAAACAATGGTACAAAAATACTGATTTTACACTCCCCCCAACAAGACATTTTTATACAGAATAACCCCTTTGCAGCTGTTGAAAAATCTTTACTATTACAAAATTTCTATACACACTTTTATACATTTTGCTTGCTTTAAATGTACAGAATAACAGAAAGCAATCTTAAACAATTCACAAGTTTACAAGGTAGGTTTTTCAAAAAGCAATATATCTTCCCTCAATTTTCACGACAAAAGCTTCTGCGTGGTCACGGATTCAAAAGCTCATCCAAAATTTTCAGGGATGATTCATACAGGAATCTGAAATGCCATGAAACAGTGCATAACAGAATTAGAAATGCTAAATGCCAAATCAATCCTCAACTATTTGATTGTCAGACTTGAGAGCCACCACATGATTTCATTGACCACTTAGTCCATATTAGTTTATTAGAGTGCCTTTACAAATTACTTTTGAAAGAGCTGGATTCTTTTTCTTTCAACTTTTCCATTTTTCTGCTGATCATCTCTGTCTCCAGAATATCCAACAGCAAACCAGTTTAAATTGCTATGTCAATTCAAGCACATTTTCTAATATTTCATCATCTAGTTAAAGAACCCATTCGTTTTCTGCACAGCATTGTTACTCTTTTGTTCAAACAAAACAGTGAAATTCATTCTAAGACCACTTTTCATTCTTTTACTTTCTTCATTTCTCCCTCACTCTTCAGTCTTTATAATTTTTCTTCTCACCTGTGGCAACTTTTTCCAAGCCTGAGCTTTCTATCTCATCCTTATTAGCAGCTGCCTCCTCCAGCTGCCCTCACACTCCCCTTAGTCCCATTCTGGCTCTGATCTCCAATCACACGATTCTCTCTGCGGTGCCACAGCCTTTAAGCCAGGGTGAAACTCCAGCATCAAAGTAAGGCAGTGTTACAAGGTACTACAGAATTAGCATAATTAGGTCTATGGGTTTAGGCATAATGCTGCTTTGTATAAATTTTATTTTGTTACAGTTTAAGGCTATAAAACCAATGGATTTGTAATGTGGGACCATTGTCACATTGGCCAAAAGCCATCAATTGGAATAACTGCGCTCTTCCCCAACAAACAAGCTGGAATCCATTTTACCAAGTACCTTTCTAGGGAACTTAAAGATGGGAGGCAGAGAAATGATACCCAGAGTTATACACCAAAACAATTCAACAGACATGATTTACAGATGCAATGAGAGCGCAATTAAGAATTTGGGAGCTAGCTAAATGATAATACTAAAGAAATATCTTTGAGCACAGCCATTAACTAAATTTAAATTCTAATACTCATATCAAAATAATAAATAAAGTAAATACACAGCATTAAGTAAAAGCTATTATCCTATAGCACATTAGGTTTTACAGAAGGTGAGACATTTTTCTCTAGCCTCCAAATGACTGCATTGACAACATTATCTGCTTTTTTTCGTTAGGCATAAATATTTGCATTTTATAAACTAAACTCATGTGTGTGCCATTACTCTTGAGGAAATTCTCTCAGTACATACTATGTTGTCCAGAATTTTTAAATGCACTGAACAGCATTTTTAAAATACAGACCCACGGGACCATCTGAAACCACTAACTCAGCTGAAGAGAGAGTAAATTGCAGTGAAAAGTTTTGCTTCTGAATTAATGCAACAATTCTTTGTATAAGGGCAGCACCTTAATTACCACACCAGACAGCTTTTTTACTTTTTGCTTTCATTGCTAATATGTAAGAGATTAGTCCTAAGTCTGAAGTTAAGATGCTGGCACAGAACACCAGTTCTCTTGGGAAATTAAAGAATGTCACCATTTCCTGGTATACCTGGGTATTGAATAAAATAATCCCTCGAGGAGTTATTAGGAGATAATGCATTCAGAAGCGAAAAATAGTAATACTATTAAGAATGAGTTAAAACCCAGTAATGTATTTTAGCAAGCAGTAGCACGGTACTGTGTATTAGAGGACTGTCTTCCAATTAATGACCAGTGATCTAGCTTGGAGCATACCACAACTAAAATTTGGTGTTTGGTAAGCCGAGTAGGATGATAAAATAGTTTACAAACAATAGGGCACGATTTAGACCATGTATAATCACATTCTGGCTGTACATTAGCACACATGCAGCAGAGCACTACAAATAGCACATCAGAAGCCACCAGAGGCCCAGCTTAGTCTGACGTTCTGTCTTAGCTGTGAGACTGCAAATACACTTTAATTCATTGTGCAAAACCTAATCACTGCAGAACTTCCTCCAAACATCTTTCCAGCATCAATTATTTTACCCTTCTGGAGAGAAAAAAACTCCCCAACATAACTGTACAAATATGAATCCCTCCCCAAATTCTGCAAAGCTGTCTAATAGCTTCTGAATTTTATCACAGTACAATTCCAATTCATAGAAAAAATCTTCCCGTTATCATATTCATATCCCTAACCCTCAAATTTCATCTGCAACTGTCTCCTAGGCTGGTATTATACAAAGGTAGCCACTCATACATCACAAAATTAAAACACTGTGTAGCATCTTATACTCTTCATGTGCCCCAACACGCAGGTTGATTTGTCCCAGTTCACTGGGCAGAGACGATCGTATAGATTCATAAAGCAATTATCTGTGTTCTCACTGAAATTTATAGTCAGCAGTGCTCTCAAGTAGCAGCAATTACTCACTTTAATGTTCCTATTTATTTAATCATGTTAAGATTCACTTTAATTTCACAGCTTTTTCTACTGTCTTGATTACAAGTGCAAACTGAAACACAATACCCTGCTGCTCTCCGTCTTTTCCAGACAATTATTATTATTATTATTAGAAATATTCTAGTAGGACACTTGGCAACCCATTGTAAAATAATTTCATGGAGAAAAGAATGGGGTTTTGTTTATTTGTGTTTGATTTTGTTTCTAAACTAGGTCCTGACCAAAGGCATTTTGTTCACAGCCAAGCAACAATCCAGCTTTCCTGAAGGCCTCTTCCAGGTAGTGGAAGGGATCCCAGAGCACCATGGTCTGGATGGAGGCACCAATGTTCACTGAAATGCCAGAGAACAACGTGCCTCGGGCCAGGGATCCACGAGGAGAGCACACTGGGAGAGCTGTGCAGGAAACCATTGAGTAAATTAAGCTCCTATACAGTGAGGTTCCTATACAATGGGCTTTTTGGCTTGTTTGGGAGGCTCTGGTTTGGTTTTTTTATTTTAAACTCTGTCTACTCTACATCCATTGTTTGACTGAATTTTAAGGATGACTAGGTTGAAGGGCCTCTGCATGTTCAGGTGCATTGCAAACTTCCTCAGTAATTTTGGATTATGGTCCATAACCCCAGTCTGGTTTCTTCACATTCTGTGTTTGTGCTTATAATGTCTCCTTTGCACACTTTTTGATTCCACAGGCAGTTCAATAACTAGGCAGAAATCAGATGTTCACAAATTTTAAGACTTAAGCAAATTTGAGACACTAAAGGCTAAATCATTCATCACGATTCTCTAGACAGGCTTGAGATAACAGATTGCAAATACAATGCAGCCAGTCACTTTCCAAAAACTCTTCACAAAAGATACACCAGATATGACTGAAAACCCCCAACAGAAAGAGCAAAATAAAATCACCTGTGGAAAGGTCTCAAAGTCATTGTTATACTCAGTTAAATTTTTACTGCCAGCATAGGTTTGGATTCATATGCCCAATGCCAAAATGTAGGAGAAAATCCTTCTAGCAATAAGAAATAGTAACTGGACTATTTTGTTCTGTTCCATCCCTGCTGCAAACAGACCTGGATTTCAGAAGTGAATCCTGCAATATACAGGATCAAGTGATAACACATTCAAATTCAATGAAAAAAAGCCTGAAGCTAAATATGTAAAGATTGCAATCACAGCAAATATAAGGGCAGGAAATTTAATACTGTGCTGGGCTCAATACCTCCCACTTTCCCCCCGCCCCCCAGTATTTTAAACCCTGCAATCAATCATTCAGAAGGCTCTAACAGTGTCATACAAGTACAGAACAGAGCCAATTATTGCAGGGAGGGGACAGGAGAGCTCAGTGCTCCATCCCCACAGCACACCCACCTTCCAGTGCTGCTGGATTCTCTTGTGGCAGCATCCTTGCACAGTATCAGCTTCCTTTGCATGGCAGGTGCAATATCCTTTAGAAGTGAAGTTTTGTGCTTACCTATTTGAAATGAGTTGAAATGTTGGACAAAAATAATAATTTATCAAAAAAAACAGCCCCACCCTTCTATATTTTCATAGAATAAATTTAAACAGAAAAGATTGCTTAATGGAAGATTAGATATTAAATTGGATTTTCACTATCCTGGATTAATTACTGTGTATTTCAATGCAGTACATAAAAAGAAAGATGGAAAAAGGAAAAAATGTTTTAACTGACCTTTAATTATAACCACAATGCAGACAGTAGCTGTTAGACTAAAAATCCCTTCAATTTCTTCAGAAAGAATGCACTCCATTATTTCATTTAAAAATGACCTAAGAAAAAAAAAATAAAGAAAAAATGTTATAAGCCATATTTCTTTCAAAATAGAACATGTTTGTAATTATGCTACCCTGCCACCAGAGCTTCAAAGGTACCATGCAGGACACAGCAGTGTGACTGGGTAACTGAAAACTATGTGCTGCCTCTGGAACTGAGAATATCAAAGCATGAAAAATTGCTTGGGAAGAAAATAAAAAAGGCTGCAAACAGAAAAAAGTGGCTGTTAAGACAAGTGAAGAGCTTGTGGTATATTTTAGGAAAGTCAGTCCATGAACAAACTACTGGTTCTACTGGAATTGAATTCACAGAATTTCTACTGAAATTTCTAACAAAGTTTGAAAAAATATATTCTGATTGCTCCATTGGTTTGCTAGTACCTACTCAGGCTTAATTCACATTTTGACCTTAAATATTAAGGTCATAAATATTAAAATAGATGGTTTTCCAATCACAACCCAGTGAAGATCATTTTTAATTAAACAATGTCCCGAAACACTTACAAGCAACATTTTAGTTACTGAAACTATTGACAGAATAACAGAACCATGGCAGCAGCTCTTTGTAAAATACTAACTCAATATGTATCTTAAGAGATTTTGTCACTCCTAGCAAGAGATTAAAGTATTACCACCAAACTCTAGTGGTGTTTTGGGATATATGTCAAGGTAAGAGAAATGAAATGAGTGAGAGTCAAAGATGGGGCCCAGCAACCAAACTAAACTGCAATAGGGAGTAAGTCAATACCACAGAATGGGAACAGTAACTGGTCATTAGTGTTTGTGGTAAAAAACCCAAATTTAACTCAGAAGCGATTCTCAAAACCAGAAAAAAAAGAAAAGAACAAGAGGGATAAAACAGGAGATGTAAGAAATCCGTAATCCTGCTACTCCTCAGAGCACAAAGCGAAATGCTCTGTGAAGAACTAAAGGGGAAACTGAGAGCAGCAATGTTACAGTAACTTTCCCTAACATATTTCAAAATACCTTCAGCACTATTATTATATGTCATGAAAACTGAACATCATATATCACCAGTTCTGACTTCAGTTGTTCTTCAGGCTTTTATTGTGCCAAGATATCAAAATGAAATGTGCAGTTAAGAACCAATTCAGTAAAAAAGGTTTTGCAGAAATTCAAATATTGCTTCTAAGAGCTGAGAAAGATGAAAAAATCTTTAGCTTCAGAAATAAGCATTATGAAGTTGCTCATGCATTGCATCAGTTTCATTGTATCATTGTGGACTAATGTGACCAAGCATTGATTCCATTTCACCTTGCTCTTAAATTGCTAATGGAAGTACTGGGATCAGAGTCCTGACTTTGTTGTTAGCATTGTTTGGGTCACTAAGCACACTCTTAACCCCCATGAAGGACTAGAATTTCATTAAGCTGTAACAAGACTCACTGCAGCTCCCTTTCCCCACCTCCCTCTGAAAAAAAGTTCACATGAGCCTGCAAGCAAAGATAAAATAGCTTAATAGAACAATACGCTATTTAAAAATACATATAAGGTTCAGAGGTAAGTAATTGGTTCCCATACAGATTGTTCCCTACTAAAATGAAGGATACTCACACAATTGGACAGACATTGCCAAGTATTATCATTGCTATGGGGACTGAAATTCAGTGCTAGAGACTGACCAGTTAGTATTGAAATAAAACCGATTCTGCAGAACTCAGAGCAAGATGAGCTCTGTGAGCTGAAGCTCACATCAGATTTCATAACGCCAAAGGCTTCCATGTTATCATAAAGATTTCTGAAATACTGAATGATTTACTACTGGACCCTGACTGTGGCCTATCAATACAGATTTATTAAAGAGCCTTAAAAATACTCTCGATTCTGAAGCACCAGTAGAACCAGAGGGAAATTATCTCCAAATCTTTGCCCCAAAAAGATAAATACTAGAAGATACATTTTTTCCCCAAGTACTCAGAAACAGCTTGGCCCAAATTTGCAGTTTTCTCCACCAAGAACAGACAAGATTCACCTTGATTACTGCAAGAAAAAGTTTCAGAAAAATTAACTCACTTTCTGCATCTCTTTTGAAAAGAGATGTTCAAAATAATAGTTTCACTAGAAGAGAACACCTTGACAGAGAGCTGCTGCCTCATGGAAGAACAAGATTTGGATTAATTGAACTATTGCTGGAGTCTCTGGAGTCTTTTGTTTTCCAAGTTCAACTAGAATTGGAGAAGGATTGAGAAGAAAAAAAAAAAAACCTCATGACAGCAGAGACAGGGATATTCAGTGCCTGTCAGATGAAGAAGTTAGGAAGAGGAATTAGTTGTGGTAAGTCAGGGAGAGCAACAGGACTTCTAAGCCCCTGTATAATTTAAAACAAATCTATTGTGTACAGTCATGTTAAGAAAAATTGAATATGAACAAACCATGCAAAATGAAATTCAACTGTGACAATTTTAGAAGATATTCAAGGCCCCCACTAAATAGAGCAAATACCTTCCCTCTCCCAGTTCAAGTCTCAAAAACTAAATAACATAAGCTCACTTTTGGAAACCTTTAGCACTCAGATACTTTCTATTTTGAATGTTGTGACTTTTATAGAGACAGAGGTACGTGTCACCTTGTTGCAGATGTTCAGCTAAAGGATTCATTCTATTTCTGGCAAATATTTTATCTCATCTTAATATCTCTCTGTTGAGGGGACTCAGCTTTATAAGTATCTTATGAAAGAAGCAAGCCAAGATGTATGATTAAAACAACTCATCATCATTAACAGTCTTGTAAATAAGAAGCACTCTTGGTTAAAAAAATGGACTCAACCCCAGCAATCAATTCCTACAGACAATATGTCAAGAAAAGGGATTATTAAATAGTCCAGATAAATTTAGAAAGCAACTAGTTCTTCAAAATTCATTTAAATTAATAAATTAAAATTTTATTGACAACATATAAACTGTTCTATACTAGCAAAAACCTTGGAAAAATTAATATAGAAACATTTACCTGACAACATTAACTGACTTCATAATTACAGCCATTAAACTGCTTGAAAGAGGGGGAAGGTCTGAAATAGTCTTTGGCATAGTCAAATCTTTTTCACTGGAAGCCTAAAAAAGAAAAAGTCAACAACTGTTATAGCTCAAGAAAGGTATGGATGCAGAATATTGTATTTCAATAATTACACTAACCAGGACCTATCCTTAAATAATTAGAACATTCACAAGTATTCTTTGAATAGCTTTAATCCAGCTGCATTGTGTCCAAATAAACAAAACTGATTTAAATTAGAAAGACTAAAACTACACCACATAAACAGTATTTGTACCAAGGCAAACATTCTCTGCAGTTGTTTTAACCAGAAGTTTCATTTAACTACATTTGTGGTCACTTTTTATACAGGCACAGACAATTAAACACAAATCAGTCTCCTCTGTGGCCCCAAGTTGAAGTGTGCATCCACAATTTCTAAATGTAACTTCAGCAATACTGATTTTCTTGATACCTGCTCTTTTTGCTATAGAACTGAATTTTTATTTACAACAACTTGGGGGCAGGGAAAACTCCAGCTCAGACGAGTGACTGGAATGAACACTCAATCTGTGAGTATGAATCTCCAGTATATTCAAGCCCAGAAATGTTTCCTCTGCATCATCTGTAAAGAGCACTTGTGGCCCCCCAGCCTCTCAGCTGATGGATCAACATCTGCAGGCAAACAGCTGCTACTCCTTCAGTGCCTCCTGGAACAGAACCTTCCTTGGAAGCCGCTCTGTGGTACTTCCTAGCAACTGTTTCTTGCTCTGTTTCTGACACATCCAGAACCCACAGCAAAAGTACAGCCTCTACTAAAGAGCCTCTGCTCTTCCTTTTTAGTCCTCAAAGCTTCCACTCTTACTAATCATATTTGCTCCTAACACTACCTGTGTTAGAAAAATGGGGTGGGAATGCTGCCCTTCTCCTTCAAGGACAGTTGTGGCTCCTTGGACTTTCAGAACATGAAATAACCTCTGTCTCTACATTCTTTTCAGTATTAGAGGTTCTTTCTTTACCTTCCAACGCAATGCAGATCAGATATTTGGAAATCCTCTGCACAAAAACTAAAGAAATCAAAACAAAAGATGAAGCATGTGAGATGTCTCTGTATGGAAGCAGAGACTGCACAAGTGATCAGTGCCAAGCAGGGCATCAGCCTGCCTTGAAAAAGGACTACAGAACCTTGTAGAACCATTCCAAGAACAGGGAATGGGAACCTGTCACACATCAATGGTTCACTTCCAAAGTTCCCTAATGCTGGGTGAGATGAAGCAAGGTAAGTTTAGAACAAGCTCCTGTCCTCCTCCTTTCCCTGACTCTAATTGCTGAACACAACATTGTATGGTGTGGCATAAGCCTTAGAGCAGTTTGGGTCCATGGTCTCGGCTGTGTCCCCTCCCAGCCTCTTGCCCACCCACAGCCTTACTTTTATTTAGAGTGAAGGTGAAGGGACCAGGGAAACATTGACACTCTGCAAGCACTGCTCAGCAACAGCCAAAACAAACTGGTGTTTTGGCCACAAATGCCAACCACAGCAGCACAGGGACTGCAGAGAGGAAAGATGACTCCTTCCCAGCCAGACCCAGACAAAAGCACAGAGAGAATATTTCAGAACCCATGTTGTTACTCTCCAACACTGCCTAACTGCTAAGTTCTCCTTCAGAGGCAGATACTGAATTACGTACCAGGACAAGTCTGTTCCTACACAGCTGTAGTCAGAAAACTGAGAGATGAACTCTAGTATGAAATTATAGCAAATAAAATTTCCTGGTTTTTCCATGCCAACACACACAAAATGCTCATCTGCAGTACAAAGATCAATTTTCTGAATAAAGCTCTGTCCTTCCAACATAACATTTAAAAAGCACAAAGTGTTAAATAGAAAAAAGAAAATCGGGATTAACTTTACCTTCTGTAGCACACAATTTATCTCTGCTACTATTGCCGCCAAGAGAGTGGAGAGCACACCCTGGTGAACTGCTGGGAATGAGGAATGCCAGCACTGCAGTGCATGGATGAATTCTCCAAGAGGAATCTGAATAGAGCGAATCAACTAAAACCAAAAAGAAAACCACATTTTTTGAGCATAACTGAAGCATACCAGCAAGGCTCTCTGCAAAGTGCAGACCACACCTGGAAAGCTTTTGAGGTGTTCTAGTCACTTGGGATCAGAGGGAATCAGCAACTACTGGGAAGTCTACTCATAAATTTGAGAAATGAATAAAGCAGTGGTTCTTACAAAAAAGAACTGAATGTTTTTCAGAAGTCCTAAAAAGTAGATCAAATTTCCCTGTGATCCACCCATTTCACTACTATTTAGCATCTGCTTTAAAAAACAAGTCAATTTATCTGTGAAGATGTGAGATTTTCAAGAATTCTGGAACATCATATATATTTTGAAGTTGTTATCATTCAGGCTAAAAGATATTAATAACAAAGAAAATTTCTCCTCCCTCCAAGATCATAATATATATAAACAAATCCATTGCTCTGGATTGAGGAAGTTCATCTAATTGCAGATAAGATTAACAACCTAGAAGTACCAGCATGGTCCAGGATCATTGGCAACAGAATGCATTTGTTCTGCAATTTAGTGGTTCTTCTGTCATGATGAGACCAAAATGGACCAAAAAAAAAAAAGGTAACAAGAAAACTTAGAAAATGTAACTGAAAATTTAATCATGTGTCTAGCCAAACAGTAGACACATGATTTGAAGTAACAACCTCAAAGTGTCTAAGTACATCTCTTTGCATAAAGATTATGGATTATTCTACAATTTGAACCGTGATATGATACCTGAATCCCTTCTTCCTGTTCTTTCTTAAGTCTATGTGCCACACATTCTAAAATTTTCTGAAAGACGTTTTGCAGAGCCTGGAAAAGATTTGTCACTTCCTCTGTTGCAGTATTCTGATTTAAAGAAGCTTCAATAATTTCTTTTAGAGTGCATAGCAACACTGGAGCACAAAAGCCACCTCTCTCTAGAGAAAGAGATAAATACCACAATATAAAAGTTGTAATATTCATCAGATACAAGCACAGAATGAAACTCAGTTAGTTACAGCAGTGATAGTTTACAAGTGTAGACAATACATTTAGGTTCTGAGCACCATTAGCCGAAAGTTCCTATAGTGCAATTAATACTTTAAGTATGAATACAATGTTCCCTCCAACCTTTAAAAGTTAGGGATTAATTAACTTGCTAAAACAAGAAAAGTCAGCTAAGTATAAATGCAGATGCTGCTACTAGTACGAAATAGGGTACCTGTTTGCACAATCAGAAGAGCCAGTTCTAAAAGGTGTGCTTGAAATGTGAGATTACCCAGGCCCACCATTATGACATCTTTACACACTGTCAGGTAGCCCTAGAAGAGAGGTGCAAAATTACAGGAAACCCAAACTTCATGTAAAGTAACCATTCAGTAAAATTCAAAAATAATAAAACCACGAACTCTTAGCCAAGGTGCCCTGAGAGCTGGTGTATCTAACTGGAGTTACTCAGTTCACACCTGTTGGAAAGCACAAATTCCAACCAGTCCTTCAAATGCTTCCACTGCCCTTTCCCAACAGTAAATGGTTTCTCAGAAGGCAGTAAATACTCTTTTTTTTGCTCAGATCAAAGGCATTGAAGGCATTAAAACCAGCAGACAAAAAGAGCTTTCCCCTACAGACACACAGTTGTTATATACTAAACAGATTATGAGACAAAAGTACAGACAGAGTGAGAACTTGTAATCAGTCTGTGTATATGTGAGCTGGGCTGTTCAAGGACACTGACTGTGACCAATTAGCCAAATCTTTCCCATCACCAAATCTTTCCTTTCACCAAAATCTGGTAACACCTCAGAGCTGAAATCCACCTTGGGTTAAATGAAATGTCAGAGGAATGCAACAGAAAACAATTCAGAATTAGCTAAAACGTCACCCACATTATATCATCAAATGCTTTCTTTGAAGGGCAAATCAAGATCAGGGGTAAGGGACACTGTAAGTGATGACACAAATGCCAGTGCAGTTTGTCTGCAAACAAATTGCTACACCTACAGCTTTTCAAACTGAAAGCAGCTTGATTTATAGTATAAGAATCCTCTAACCTGGATAATTAGCTCAGAAACATCACTGTGTTTTGAAATACCATCCTCTTGATCACTTGTTAGTATAAAAGGTAGAACTTGACTTTCTATCCAAGCACCTGTCTCCTTCAGAAGTGAAAGGTAATCTTCTCCCTCTTCAGAAAACTGGGAAAAAAAAAAAAAAGAAAAAAAAAAAAAGGAGAAGTTTATCCATTGTCTCTCCAGTTGTTTTGGAATTTCCTTACAGTGTAAACCATAACTCCAGCTTAGTTTGGAAAGCTATAACCATACCTTGTGCTGAAGATGAATAGTCAATCTGCAAAAGAGGCTGAAGGCTCTTAAGCTGGTTGCTTGATTCCAGCCACCAGAATCTGTTCCTTCCAGAACTGAGCCAAGAATCCTCTGAAACATCAAGGTTTACATTTATATTTTTCAGAAAACCTTTTCAAATCTTTCATTCCTCAAGAGCTTTAAACAAAAGGTTAAAAACTCCCCCAAACTCACAAAAACAGCAAAACACCAACCCCCAAAAAGCAACAAACATACTTTAATAACTTCCATTTTGCAATGCCGTAACTGATTTTCAGACTACTCCTTATTTGCATATTCAAATGTCAGGTCCCTTAAAAAGACTCAACACTAGATGAACAAAAATTTTGAGACACCTAAAACTGAGAAGCTGGTTGGAATCTGCCACCTATAAACAATTCTGAACTACTATAATTCAGAGTATTTGTTGGAAGTACAAATCAAAAGGAAAATCTTTGTAAAAAGAGAGAGGGGATCATGGACCTCATTTATCTGTTCTTACAGGCCTTTAGTTTGACTCAGGCAATATATGATGTTAAGCGCTGATTTTATAAGCAATATTTATGTTAAGGAGAAAACTACCTTTGCAGCACCCAGGATCTTCAAAAGCTTCTTCAGTTTGTTTTTAGGAACAGAAAGGAGGCAACCACGATTGACAGGATGAGTCAATAAATACTCAATGTAATCAACTGCTAAGTCTGGCTTTGATTCCTGCGTTACGTGGATACGTACTCGACGCTTAGATGGTTTAGTATTCTGAATAGGAAGGAAGCACAAAACCAGCACAGCTCTGTCAGAATCCAACTGCAGAACTGATTTCAAAGCAGAATAATACAGCATTAAAGAGCCCTATTCTATTTTTAAAAAGCATGATGCCTTAAAGCAGTCTGGCAGTTCCTGTACCCCCTGTCATATGCACGTGCACACCTTTGTTGGGGTGAGTGAGTCACACAGCCAATCGCAGGCTAATTCCATGATGTGCCCCACTTGGCCCCAGCGGCACAGGCAGTCGATCAGGATAGAATATTTGCTCTGGTCAGCTCCACTGTCAATATTTCTGAGTCTGGAAACCACACCACAGCTTAAAAGAAAACAGACAAAGACCTTTACACCCATAAGTGCATAAAACAATTAGTTTTCATAAAAATAATACAAACAAAGGATTCATCAATGACTTAGACTTGAACATCACAAATTTTACTGACTTATCACAGCTGTTTGGTGTCTTAATTTAACCAAATAGGCATTTAATATATCAGATGGTGAAAAATTAACAAATACAGCCAACAAGAAATTTCTTGTAATTTGCATTTTGAATTTCCAAACAGTACCTGAATGTAGGAATAGCAGCAGGGGGCATAAAGGACGCCAGAATGATCAATGGAGTCATGCACCGCTCGTCCTAGGATAAAAGAATTACACTGTATGACGTAAATGTAAAGGTACACACATGCAAGCAAAACTAATGAGAGTACTGAAAAAGTATGATCACATTTTCTCAGATTAAAGATTTCCCTTTTTCACCACAAATTTGCTGAAAGAAGCTCAAAACAATATGTGGCTCACAATCTCAAATGTTTGATTCCTGGTTTTGGAGATCAATTGTCATATCCTTTAGCTTTCTGACAAACTGCCATGAATAGTCATGGCTCCATTAGGTTAACACTCATTGCAAAAGAAATAGCAGCTCTTACTTTTTTTTTTTTCCAGTAGTGACTAAGGTTTAATTGAACAACCATGACACCATCTAACTCCTCTCAAGTAACCAGTGCCTTAAATGAATATTCATTCACATCACAAACTTATTAAAAAGACTCTAAAGAAAAGGGTTCTTATATAACAATGGTAATGTCTAATGCACTATTATTCATTACAACATGTTATATAACACATGGTCTAGGCCACAATATAATGTCACTCAGGTTATACAAAAACCAATCTGTGTTAAGAATTTTTGAATTTCTCTTCAAAAATGGTTTATCTCTATGTCCAAGCTTCAAGGAAACAGCCAAATGAAATTATTAGTTAGCCATTCCAAGATCTAAAACCTTTTAAAGCTCATATTTTTAAAAGAACTTTTAAAATACATTTGTAGCTTTTTCAGGAAAGAGACGGGCTATTTCAGTATGTTTGTAGTCTTTTAGGGACTAAGCCTCTGATGACAGGTCCTTTTAGATCCACGCTGCTTATGCTGTAAGAATATCAAAATCAAAGAGGCTGCTTGCTAAAGCTGGATATCTTGTCTGTTCACCAGTCCCTTTCAAGAAAGGATGCTACATCCCCGACCAAAAAAAGATTTGGAATGTTTTTGATAACTTCCAAATGCTTTCAGGGTAGAGAGCACTTGTATGTCTGCGCTGCAGAATAACAGGTAGCAATGAGCTGCTTTACACTCCCTGATTATAACAGCCACCATATTTCAGGATACTTCAGCATAAAGGCCACCACATAAGAAAAAGATATCCAGCGTGTAATCCTTCCAAATTCACTCTGGGACCAGCAGCCACTATTGGCCACGCTCAGGACAGCATCCTCCTCAAGAATAACACTAAAACAATTAGAGCAAGGAGACTGACAATTAGAAAATGACTGATTTTAATTAACTGCCTACATCAAACCAAAGCAAAAAATAAATGCATCAACAGATCATTAGAGTATTCAAAATAGCAGAAACCTCAGAATCATGGAATGGTTTGGGCTGGAAGGGACCTTAGAGATTATCTTGTTTCAACTAGGTGGAAGGGACACTTTCCACTCGGCCCCGTCCAACCTGGCCTTGGACATTTCCAGGGATGGGGCAACCACAGCTTTTCTGGACAACCTGTGCCAGTGTCTCACCACCCTCACAAAAAAGAATTTCTTCCTAACATTTAATCTAAACCGACTTTCTTTTAGTTTGAATCCAATCCCCCCTGTCCTGTCACTACACTCCATTGTAAGAAGTCCCTCTGTCTTTCTTGCAGCTCCCTTCAGGCACTGGAAGCCTGCAGTTAGGTCACCCCAAAGCCTTCTCTTTTCTAGGCTTAACAATCCCAATTCTTTTAGTCTTTTCATTTAGGAGAGGTACTCCATTCCTCTCATCATCTTGGTAGCTTCCTTTGGAGTCACTCCAGCAGGTCAGCAGGACATGTTTGGCTCCCTGGGCTGTGAGTGCACCCTGCCAGCTCACAGTCAGTGAAAAAAGAGCCACAGCAGCTTCAGTTGCAGCTGAATCATAAGAAGTGGTGCTGGTCTGGGGGACAGTGGGTAGAAAAACATGTGAACTCTAATGTACACTGAGTAATTATTCTGCAATGGCACATTTGTATTTACTGTTTTCCAAAAGTTCTAAAGCACTCCAAAGAATAAAACCCTAGAAAAACCTTACAAGGAGAGCAATTTGTTACAGAAGTATTTCTGAGCTGACTATTTAGATAATGGTTTATCAGTCAGACACTGCAGCTGGAGAACAGTTTCCACCCATTTGTGGGATTCCAAGAAACTCGCTGCTCTTTATAGTTTATAGCAACAATGAAAAAGAATACTTAAGGCCATAAAAATAGAGAAAAGACATAAAACATGAAAGCATCTGAAGAAAATACTGAGAAAATACAGGAAAATGTGGGCTTTCTTTACCTGAAATACTTTAAAATATTCAGGAAGTACAGAAGCAAACTTCCTGATAGCATAATCTTTGGCATCTTCATTGTGATCGAGTGCTTTGTGGATACTTCTCCAGAGTATTACAGTGATCTCCAACAAACTTGCCATGCTGGCTACATCATTTACTGACAACACATTATCCAACACCTGAAATACAAACACTGAGATATTATCCATTGTATTTTCAAATAGAAATAAGGCTTAAAAGACACTGAAGATCCTTCTAGTCCTTTTACAAAGGCATTGTGGTTGCTGTAGAACAGGAACTCCACAAGTCAGTCCTAATCTTTCTAACTTCACATACCATGCAATGGTAATTTAAAAAATAATTTAACTGCAAAACCAAACCAATTTATAATCAGCACTGGAATTAGGCAACTATTAATTTAAAATATGTTTCATATTCCTTCTGTCTTATTCTAGCTACTTGACCAAATTTCTGCTACTGCAGGACACGGAAATCCAATAACTGCAGTTCCCCCCTTCCCAAGGGCTTTACTTTAGACTTTGTCATATTCTGTCTCATATTTGGCACCACTGAAGTTACCAGAATGTAGCATAAAGTGGACTTTCTTACACTGCTGTTCTCCCTTTGACTTCCATCTTCATCCTCCTCATCATCCCCACTATCATGAAGACTCTCTTTCATTGCTCTCTGGATGCAGGCATTCAAGCAGCGCCGAATAGTGAGCATCAATTTAGCTACATTACATAAAAATGAGTAAGAATAAATTAGACATTTGATATTTCCTCAGAACGTTGGTAATAAATGCTTCTAATTATAATGCTGAAAAGTCAGTATGAAAAAGTAGGCAACAGAAACAGCTAGAAAAAAATGGAGAAATTTCCTTGTAAGGGAAATGGGAAAAATGTGGTTTATATCCTCAAGCACGAGGAAGAAATGACAACATTATCATCAGGCTCTGTTATTTTATTGTTGAAACAGTATACTAAAGAAAAAACCCCAAATAACCCCCACCTTATCAAATCAGAATCAGAGAAAGCTCCCACAACTCCTACATTTAATTTGGTGTAGCTGTTAACCTAATGACCCACATTGAAGAACACATTCCCTCCTATGTCAATTCCCATTCTTTGGAAAAGCTGTCCTAGCCCAACCATTGCACTCCTGAATGAGGAGCTCAGCTCTAGTAAAAGTGAAAGGGTTATGCCCACTCTGGTGGAAGTACAACAAGCTGATTTCATAATTGTGCTTTTGTAACCTTATCAAGATGATCAGTTGAGAAGCAATGGTTTGGGCATTTCACCAAGTCATTCCATGATGATTACTTGGGTTTTATTAGAACTCTGAAACAAAATTTTCCTGATTTTACTTGGTTCAATAGAACTTTTTAAAAAAGTAGTGACATTCTGGGCAGAACACGCCCTCTTCATTGGAACTTTCTGAAGGAAGACTTAGATTTTCTCTGAGCAACTTGAAAATACTGATCCACAAATCCCAGATAACCAGATTATCAGATGTAAACATTTTTTCAGTTTCTATATAGTCTTTCATGTTAAGATCTCAAATCACTTAAGGCACATGGGTATCTCCTACCCTATTTCTACATGAGAAAAAGGTAACAACTAAGATAGTTTTAAGGTATGTATGAGGAGAAAGGGGAACAGAAGGACCAGGTACCACCATGGGTGGAATGTATAGTACAGCATCTAAAAGCAGAGGTGAAAAGCTTTGATCTCCTCAGTGCTGAAAAAGCTGATGACTTTGCCTGCTGTGCTTATTGCTGGTGTCAAGGATTTCAAAAAGTACGAACTAATATTACACTAAACCCCCAAAGAATCTAGCAACAATGTACCACTGTTACAGAAATAATAAGAAAAAAGCATTTACACAGCGTGTTATCAGTAATTCCAAAAGCTCACAACGTTCTGTACTTTACCTATATTGGTGGGGGCAGTGAATTCGTAAGCATATTGATAGAACTTCCTGGCTGCTGCTGGATTCATCTGGATCAGGGTGACACAGCGCTCACACCACACATCCTCGGGCTGGGTGGTGGGGAAGAAGGAGTTCAGCAGGAGGTTCACGATGCGCCGGGACACCGGCCGAGAATCAGCTTCAAGGCGAGACAGGAGATGCTCCATGGGACAGATATTCCAGAACTTTGTGAAGTGAGAACAAGATATTCAAAGGAGTCAAAGAAAAATCAAGGGAAAAATGCATCACTTTCATTAAGTGATTTCCATATCAATAGTCTAAACAAATATAAGGAACATTAACCTGGAAAACATGAGCGTTTTTTATTTTTATAACAACGTACTGGAAGTCAAATTCTGCTGCAATAATGTTATTTGGCTGTGCTGATGTTTTAACTTTCGTAGTATCTCTGACTCACTGGTAAAACTGTGGTTCAATTCCAGCTCAATACACCTGCAATACTAATGCAATTCCATTGATACAGGGAAGAACTATTTACAAGGATATCACAATAAAATACAATTATTTGTCATTATGTGCTATGTTTCATGTTCTCCTCACAGAACAAAGGAGGACCAAACTGCTTACGGGTATTGTGTATACCTTAAAAACCTGTATGGATCAACACCCTTTCCAAAACCATCCCAAACCCTACATTACTAAATATTTAGTGCATCCCATTCTTAGCAGAGCCCTAGTTTATTTGTAACACAGAAATCAAAGCCTGTGGAATTCAGAAAGACTACACAGCTGTTATGCCAGTAGTAACACTACATTTGTAATTTTTTCAGAAGATTCTGGATTAATTATGCTGGACAATTTCAAATTAAAACAAACAAAACCAAACAAAAACAAACAAACAAACAACAACAAAAGGCATTTTTCAATGCCAAGGAACCTATTTTGCTCTTGAGTAGAAATATGTGCAGCAGCTAATTACCCTGTGAATTCAAACTACGGATGTCCCTGTTAGAACTGTCATAAAAAGTGAGTTTAAAGTGATCCCAGGACTTAGCAGAGATACACATTACAGCTTTTACATCAATAGGAAGTTATTAAAAACATTTGACACTCGCTAGATATTTTTTTTCTTTATGTAAGCCTGATTTTTCCTCCCTCTAAAAAATCCCTGACATTGAGATTTATCTTTTTTCTCTGCCTTTAACAGCAGCAAACTCAGAATAATTCGCAAACCAAGTGATCTCAGTCACTCCTTGTACGGCTTCCCCTCTACACCCTTCACCATCTTCAGAAGCCTCCTCTGGATGCTTTCTAATAGTTTTATGTCTTTATTAGGCTTAGCAAGAGACAAAACCATTGTTAAAGTAAAATATAAAATTGAAATTAAGAAACTATTAACATTAGAGAGTGGAATAAGAGCTCAAAGATGATATAATGCCTGCAGATGGACAGTATCACCCTAAGTAAGAACCCACAGCAGAACACAAACTACACTAAAAATCACAATAAAAAGACACCAAACCAGAAACAGACGTTATAAAAACAGGAGAATCAAAGCAAAAAAGCTACTGGGTTAGGGTGTTCGGCATTTAGAAGAGTTGGGCAGCTGAGGGAAGTGTGGCTGTAACCCACTGCTCTCCCCTGCCCATCCAGAAAGAACAGGGGCCCACAGAGCACTCAGGATACCACAAATATTAAGAGCATTACCAGAGCAAAGCAGGTTACTTCTTCCTTTTTTAGGAACACTGCAGCAGTCTCAAAATGTGCTTTTTTTAAAAAATAGATGCCTTGATTTTGTCTCTTTGGTACTTATCAAGTGCCATCCTACCTTAGCAGCCTTGGTGGCCTTCACTTTGAGCAGCATTTCCACAAAAGCCACTCGCACTTTCTCAGAATTATCATGAAGACTGTGTTTGGTTGCAGGCAGGAGCTGTTCCAGGAGTGGGTGACTTAGTTTGTTGTCCAAAATTATTGGTAGGCACTAAAAAAAAAAAAAACAAAACAAATACAGAAAGAGTAGAGCTGAAAAATCTATAGTTAAAAACTGTTGAAGAGGACCATGTCACTTCTCATGTTAAATAAAGCAAAGGCTGCTTCACTGTGTTCAGTGAACTCAGTTCACCTGAATCAGCTTCAGACCTACACTAACACCATGGTCCTGCCCTTTACCTGAGGGCACACCAGCTCTCTAAAATATGATTTCAAATTAAAAATGTATTTCTTTCTTCCAATTCATTTTTAAATCGGCACTCTCTGCTTATCCAGCATAGTTCCCCCTTGAGGCAATGGTAGAGCAAGTTAGGATTAACAGGATGACAGCTTCAATTTAAGGCTGAACTGACAGAGACACAAAATCTTCAAGTGAAAATGCTGCTTTGGGAGTTCATTCTCCTGTCCAAGCTATCAGTTATTTCTCACATGCCAGAAAGATGCAGATGAACTATTTCTAACATTGTGAGCAATGCATGAGAGGAAGCATCACCAGACAAACTGTGGAATTATATCCATCCAAACCTCACACACACAAAGTGGGGTACAAAATCCTAATTGTGCATGTCTTGGGATGCATTAAAGCTGCGATCCTGGAACCTGCCTACAAATATTTTCAAGTTTAAGCATCATTTCTAATAGCTAAAAAAAATTAAATTATTGGGTCCAAACAGCGTGTGAACAATTGGAATTGAAAAACCTTAGAGAGTCAGAAAGTAATCAGTTACCATTTTAAAAGATGTTTGTGTTTTCGAAACATGTGGCTTTTATGAAATGTGCAAAACCTCCATGTATTAGGAATTCTATTGCCTAAGACATTTTGAAGAACAAGTAATTTCCTTGATTTAAAGTGGCCTATACTAGAAACCTGTACAACAAGTAAAATAGAAAAATGACAATCATGATAAAAAACATTTACTTTAAAAACAGAGCATCGAACATCAGCAGATGTTATATCACATGCCAGCTCTCCAGTTATCTTTTTTAAAAGATCAGCAAGAATTGTTGGAGGAATCATTTCCCAGTACTTGGATGTGATCTGAGTAACTCCAAGTATCCCCGTAGAGCGGACAACTGGATGAGGATCTTCTAAAAGACTCTAAAACAGAAGAATGATACTGTGAGCATGTGGATAATTGTGACTCTACTGCTGTTTGACCTCAGCCTATCATAAACAAAATGCATTCCATTACCTTTGAATCATGAAAATTGTCATACAATAAAAGAACTGTAATATTAATAGTCCCTCAAGGCATTTTATTATGCAGAAAACAGGAAAATTTAAATCAGAAACAAAATTAAGATAACTATTGTCTAACATTTTCCATTGGACTTTTGATTTTATTTTTTTTTTTAATAAATCAAGTCTTGCATTTGTGACTCAGTTAAGAATATCTGGATTTCTATTTATATGAGTCTTACACTGATCACTATTCCTACAGAACAACATAAAAGCTTTGAAATTCATTCAATTATCTGATGTTTACTCAGGAATCCCCAAACATTTTCTTAATGAAAATACTATGCCCATTCTCACCCATCTGGACTGGGAAGGAGATTTTTAGGTCTCCATTACACTTAATTTCAGAAGTATTTAGTAATACAGTACTGAACTTCCACTGAGTGCTTCCATAGTAACTGTGAAGCTCTCCCCCCAAACCTAGGTTAAGTAAGGATCAAGAATCATTACTCATGCATTTAATCATCCAAAGGCATCTCTCATTCACAGATTATTGAATAAAAAACCAAAATATTTCCTTTTTGGGGTTATAGTGGTGTACAGCACCTGCAGAAAACACACTATGGAAATTTAAAATATTCGCTTACTTTTGTATTTTCTGTGCCACAGACCTCTATTTCCCTACATTTACCCAGAAATTCCATAAATTTTAATTGCATCAACAGATTTTTTTTTTTTGAGGTAGCTTTGATGAAAGTTTCATTTTTAGCATTTCATTAAAACTTACAAAAAGTTCTTCAAATTGTTTCTGAATTTCACTGTCCATCTCTTCAGAAGTAAAACTGGGATCACGAAGAGGAAAAACATCAACGAACAAAAATGCTGCATTTGCTCGAACTTCTGAGTTTCTGGCCTGTAACAATGGAGGAAAAGACATTTTTTCCATAAGGATGAACTGTTAATATCCAAAGGTGTATCCTGTCAAATACTGGTCTCCAAACATTTTATCAAGGTTTTAATTAAGTAGATGGAAGAGATGAATTTATAAATGGAGGGAAGAACTTAAAGTCACATATGAGTTTTAATGTTTTATCTTACATATCTGCCCATTCAGTAAAACCTGAGTTAGTGTTATAATTAGTTTTCAAAGCCTATCAGCTTCAATGACCCTGAGGAATCACAGTCAGAGCCTCCCTGCTTTCTGTAATGCTGAATAAATTAAAAGCAGTTGGGATTTCTCTTGGTGGCCGTAATGCTCCTCTTCAGGACAGAAGACTCTTGAATTCAATCAGATTGGATTAATTAACTTGCTTGTCAAGAGACAGGTGATTTGATTGAAAAGCTCAAGCCTATTTCTTCAAGAAAACAGTATTTAGTAACTAAGTACCAGAAAGCTTGGAGAGTAACTTATCCAGCAAAAACATATTCAGTTCGGCATCTCTGCAGAACATAACAATAAGATAAGCACTAGGACCATGTTCTGAGTCCCAGGCAGCTCATCAAAAATCTATGGGAAGCCTCACAGCATTTTACCACATTTAACAATTTTCAGTGTATTCCACCATATATTTTACTGGTTGTAGAGCCACAACTGCAAAAAAGGAGGAAGAAAAAGGTGCATATTTAGACACTCATTCAGAGAAAGATAATTGATCCTGTGGACACTTAAAGGACAGAAAAAGAGAGCAGGCGATGAAACCATGAAGAAATTCAAGGCATCTCAAGGAGAAAGCTGAAATCTAACCACTAGACTCCATTTTATTTATCAAAGATAGCAGTGCAGTGATGACGAGCCTCTGCTGGCTACACTTGGAAAGAAGAGAAAACGAAGAATTTTGTCCAGATTTTGCATCCAATTAAAAAAAAAAAATTCTCAATATAATAAGCAAAGTAGGCTTAATTTTAACAGCGGGATGCAACAGTTCAGGGAAATTCTTGACTATTCTAACCATCCAATTTTCTTCTGCCCTTGTCATAATGCACATTGAGATCAAAGGCATGGAAAAGAAACATGGCAATAACCATGTAATATTTAGACTTAAATAAACTAATGACAAATAAAACCAGAAAAACACAGAAGAAATGAGTAACAATTGCTTCATTTACAATCTGGTTTGGATTTCTCTTCTTGACTAATCCTGACATGCTTCATTTACAATCTGGTTTGGATTTCTCTTCTTGACTAATCCTGACATGGTGGAGTAGAACCACAACATTTCAAATTCTTCAAGCCAACAAAATTACTAGGAACTCTAAATGGAATACTACAAAAACAAATAAAGCACATACATACATTCCTTAGTTAGGGACTTGTGTTTCTCTTTATTATGGATAATGCAAACAGTTTAAAGGTGAAAAGATCATCATTCTTAATTCTATCCTAGAAAGTTGTAGAAAATCCTTTAACTCTGAGCTTGTTTAACACATAACAAGATAATATGTGAATTCAGGGTGAAATAGCTCTTCTGCACTAACATTGCATGTGAAAATTAATTCAAATGTGTTGTTGTGCAATAACCTAGACCTTGTCTACCATAGCCATTCCAGAAAGCTAATTTCCATAAACTTTTAAATTGCATTACACTGAATTCCATCAAGCTCACTTTTAATTCTGAACTGAGTACCCACAGTTCAAAATCTTGCCTTTAATTAACTGGAATTTAGCCCAAATGTATTTGCATATTCAGGCTGATACAATGTCTTCACTGAGGTAGAACTTCAGACTTTAAATTCATGGCCTGTTTTAATCCATACTGACTTTTCCATGCCAGAACCAGCACTTATTTAAATGACTAATATTTCTTTACCATTATGCTTGTACTATTCTGAGGAACTTTCAGACCCTTTTGAAACCATATTTTAATTTTTTTCTTCAGTTAATTTTTATAGCTTTCTTTTAAATTTTATCTGGTCTTACCAGTTCTGAAATTCACTTCCAATTATTTAAAACACTGCTTCCCCAGGACATGTTAGTTTAAATGCGTGGGATGTTAAAAAAAAATTAAAAAAGACAACCAAACACTTTAAAGGAGTCACTTCCTTCAACAGCTTGAATTACTGGAGGAGTGGTTCTTGACTTTTTCAGCTTGATAAGAAATAGCTTAATCACTACTTTCCTCCCACTAAATATCCATATTTTTTATATCCATAGATCTTCTCATACTAACAATCAATCACTGCACACCTCTTTTATGCTTGCATGACACTTGCTTTTCATAATAAGAACATGAAAAAAGATGAAGAAGTTACATATGGGCTTATATTATAAAAACTTAAGGTTGCATAAAGGCTTATAAAAGATGTGTTGGTAAAAGCCCCAACAGAAGCTTGTGCAATCTTAGTACTTGCAAAACAAGCAGCTGAAGAAAAAAGAGATAACTGCATTACAAATGTGCATTCTCAGTATAAAGATTTCAGAGGTGAAATCAAGTAGTTTCAGCATCAACAGTTCTGGAATTCATTGTATTCTTACAACTCCAGTATTTTTGCTTTCGGCAAGAAGGAGGAGTAAACAGGCCTTGTGTGTCCTTTCAGTTTCATAATCAGTGTTCTAGAACTGAATTTGCTCTTCACTATATTAAAGTAGGGATTTGGCTAAAATAGGAGCATCAAACTGGTTATCTAAAATTAAACTGACATCTCAAGTTTGGAGTAGAATCCATCACAGTAAGAACAGCTATATATTCTTAGGTCTGTATCTTAAACTATTGGTGATTCTGAGTCACAGCAACAATTCAAAATGCCAAATACTTCATGCAGTATTCTATGATTTGTTCTAGTAATGGAACCGTTAGATGTGAAAATTATGAATAGCAGCTGTTAAAAATTTCAGACACTTCTGGAATCAGGAATTCTCCCACTGTCTTGCTGCAAGTCAATCATTAACCTTTTTTTCCCCCCGTGACACACCTTCTGTTACATTTCTCAAAAAAATGTATGCAGATTTCATTAGGTTTGACAGAATCTTCCTCCAAAAAGTTGCCTAGTCTCACATTTGAGTCCTAGGCTTTGGAAAGTGACTACGACCCTCCATGGACAGGCAGCAACTCCCTTAAAAATGGAATAGTGTATTTTGTTAACTTACCAAAAATCAGTTAAAACCCCTGTTCTTTTTAGAGACAGAAATGTAGGAATTAAAGGAAGCCATGCTTTGTAGCTATTATTCTCTGGCACTAGGACATAAATGTTTCATCCAGAAGGTTCCTTGCTTATATTAATTCTAAAAGGATGGGATCCAACCTTTAATAGAAGACCAAACAAGATACTGAGCTAGAAACAATTCTGTTCATATTCCCACCTCTACCACAGGGCTCTGTTTGAAATCAAACTCCTTCCTGAAACTCATAAAATCCATTCTAAACAACTTTTGAAGTTAATAGTAAACACTCTCAGCTTTGAGAATTTCAAATACCTTTTCATGTCTAGAGAAGATGCTTATGACCAACAGGTAAGTGAAATTGTCAATGTTTACCAGAAATTAACTTGGGTGTAAGAGTAAGCTCTCACAAACAGGGATTTCAGACAGAATAAAAGCTGTCACCAAAGAAGGAAGAAGCTTAGCTCCTCTTAATCACAGAGTGTAGCAGAGTAAACAAACAGCAGAGGGTCCCCTTTAGCCCTTGCATGCAATCCACAGAAGGATACACACACACCATAAAAGAACTACAAGTAAGAAATTTCATTCTGAGTGCACATCCATACCATGAATGTCTGTCCATTCAATCCAACTAGAATAAAAGCTTTCCTAAATTAATATTCTAATAAATTCATTGAGCTGTATTCTAAGGCTGGGAATTAATCAACAGGTGAGACTAAACCATCCTCTGAACATTTCTGGCTTTGATCAATAAAACAGTGATCATTCCCTAAAGATCTTGGAAAAGATAATACAAGATTACACAGAATTTTCAGACTGAGAAGATAAGAATACCAGCTGCAATCCTCAAAAGCACTCTAGGTACCTGTAAATAAAAGTGAATTTTACAAGTAAATTATATCAACAAATTAGAATATTATTGTGCAAGCTATGCTGAACTACAACTTACAAAGTTACTCAGCTACATCCATGATGTTAAACATTCATTTTGGTTTTCGTGGCCATTTCATTTTAAAAGCAAATAATAAAAATAGAAGATGTGGAAGGGACCCAAAATTTAATAGCTGGAGAAAGACAGCTGTATTTTCTGAAAAAGATAATTACCTTCAGTGCTCTCCAGAGGATGGGCTGATACAGTCTATAAAGCATTTCTTCAACTCCTTGACGAACTTTACTTTGTTTATGAAAATAACTCAGCATCTAAGAAAATACAAACAAAACAGGCCCCAAAGCCATTTTAACATTCTACATTCAGGAAGTGGTATGGGGTTGTCTCATTTCATAATTATGTAAGACCAGAGTTTTCATACTAAGGAAATGATAAAACTAAACATAATTCATTGACCCTATATCTTACTAGGAAGTCTCAAAAATAGTAAAATTAAAGCAATCTAATAAATATAGTATTTTATAAATTTATAGAGTCAATAAGTTTGTATAAAGATCTATAATGAAAAAAAAAACCACCCATGGCTAGAGAATTTCACAGGAACACCTCCTTTTTGTTACTGTAAAAGATTATTTTTAAAGTAACTGACAGAAATACTTTGAAACCATGAAATTATGAACTACAGATAAATAAGCCTTTTCCCTGTTAAGAACAAAGAACTTATCTGGTAAGTGGAGTTATCCAAATACACATGTACAAACCTAACACATTTTTTATGCATTGATGAAAAGCAAGTATCAGCACTCCTTGGGATTCAAAACTGTGCTTAATTAGCTAAAAATCCTGTTATTTTTGTATCTGAATTATGCAGAAAAGAAAGTGGAAGACCAGAGCAGAATATGAGAAAGGACATCATGTAACTGGATAGAATTCCTCCACTTGAAACACAGAGCAGTTTGAGCTGTGCTCTAAGGTTGGTAATTAATCAGAAAGGGAGACAAGATCATCCTCTGAACATTTCTGGCCTTGATCAATATGGCACTGATAATTCCCTGAAGATCTTGGAAAACAGAATACATGAAATTTGAAAAGAAGCTGACCCTCTAGTGGTCAGTTCAAATTCATTCTAAGACCTACTCCACTTGCAGCCCAAAGACATATTTATTCACTGTCCTCTTTCAAGATCATAAGCCTTAGAGTCTGAAAAACATGAAGTGCCCTGTCAAAAGCCTGTTCCAACAATCAGGAATCACAGGACAAGGAAATCCTATAGTTATGAGAAAACAAAACAGAACAAAGCCCCTAAAAACCAACCCCAAAAAATCCAAACCAAAACCCCACTACCGTATTGTACGCTGGTATGTCAAGCTGCACATTGCACACAGTATCGACTCTGGAGTCTGGGTATTTGGGGGACAGCATGGAAGGGGAAGGGGCATTGATCAAATACAAATGTCTTAAAAAGCCTTGTACACTTCTCATTCTGCTTCAAATGTTCAGCTCGTGACTGAACGCCACAGACAGAGAACTAGGATCAAAGCTTGTCCCTATAAAGATATATAAATCTCCTATATATTATAAAAAGAAAAAAGCCAAATTTCATTTCAGACCCATCTACTAAGTTTGCCTCAAGAAAGTTATGACTTTTCACCCTTGTGATCATCTATGGGAAGGTCGATTCTATAGGTAAATGGAGCTTGGACAACAGACAGCAAAACCTATTTCTGGCACTCTGGAAAATCCCCTTCTATTTCTAATTTTGAGCAGCAAAGACAAATCTGGTGCAGAACTATAAGCAGGGTCCTCCTAAAACTCGTTCTAACATTGTTTCACAGAACGTGCTATTTTTTAAGTATTTGTGGTGGGCTGGCCTTAATCACCAGCTAAACACCCACAGCCATTCACACACTCCCTGCTCAGTGGGGAAGAAAAAGAATTGCAAGAGAAAACCAAGTTCATGGGTCAAGATAAGGACAGTTGAATAAATGAAGCAAAGAGGACCAAAAAAACCCCAAAGGAGTGATGCAAATGCAACCACTCACCACCTGCCACAAGCAGACCAACACTCAGCCAGGCTCCCAGCAGTGGCTGCCTGCCCCAAACCCACTTTCCCTCAGTTTGCTGAGGGAATGATGCTTGTATGGCAGGCAATATCCTCCTGGTCAGTTTGGGTCAGCTGTCTCCTCCCAACTTCATGCTCATGCCCAGCCCACTCCCAAGGTCTCCCTTGAGACCACACAGGCACAGCACAGCAGCAGCCAGAACACTGCTGTGCCACCAGCACACCCCAAACACAGCCCCACACAGGCTGCTGTGGAGGAAGGTATTTCCATTCCTGCCACACCTGGAATGGTATTTTATTATGAAATGGAAATTTTCCATTTTACAGCAACTGATCTCATTTTGATGCCACTAGCTCATGTCCTGCTTTCCTGGAACTTACCTCTCTAACTTTAGAATGAACAGGAGAACTTCTGGGAAGATGAATTCCATGATGCATGAAATCCTGAATGCAGTTATATTCAAGTACCTACAATAAAAACACACACATGCTCCTGATAACAGAATAAAACAGTAGTAAGGATTGTAGCTGTGCAGCAACTATATTTTTCCCAAAAACAAGCAAAAGAAAATAGTATCTGCTATTATTTCTTACTTGGCTTCTGCTTGGACCAAATTTTCTGCATGCTGGGGGCCTCAGTCTGCCTCAACTGATTTTCAAAATTTCAGAATATACAATTAATCCAATTGTCAGAAGCTAAAAGCAGAGTATATAAGAATACTTTGATATCTAAAATTTTGCTCTAGCATTGTTGTGATCTGCAATTATGCCTTTAATAATTTCCATGGAAATCCACAAAAACTAGATAAACACTTGAACTATCAACCATACAGACTTGCACATACTGAATAAAAGCTTCAATAATTCAACTAACGGGTATGTTTATTAAAAACAATGTGTATATGCACATTTGTGTGAACCAGTACTTCAGCAGTGGAATTCAAGGTGTTTAACTGCAGCCAAGCTGATCTCAGTGGGAAAATATTCAAAGCATGACATATAGTTACTCTATGACAGAGCTGAAGAGGCCCTTTCCTTAGAGAAATAATTCTTTAAGGCTTGTTAAAGGAATCTGTCTGAGGTAGAAAGTCACGAGTCTTTCCCACAGTGAAATCCACAACTACCCAAATGAAATTCCAAGCACAGTGTTACCTCTGTGAATTCTCCTGACACCTTCTTCCAGGCCCTGAAGTAAACTTCTGAAATGTATTCCATCAAGGATCTGTATTAACATACAGAAAACACCGTCAAGAAAGCATACTAACCATACCTGTGTACAATTCATAAAGGTGAAGCATGAAGTTTTGTATAAGGATCAATATTGTTCTGTGCATCAAACTGGGTTTTAGAAGAAGAAAACTCTTTTTCAAGTCCATACCCATAACTACCAAGTTAACTCTTAATTAATGAACCCAAGCATTATTACATGATACTTGAAATATCTCTTATTGTAGGAGAGTCAAAACATTCACAGGGATACTTTACCATTTATGTCACAAAGAATGCCTTAAGTTCTTTATAGAGATGTACAAGAATGCATTATTCTACCTGAAAGCATTAAAAAGCCTCTGATTTTAATACATAAAATTACCTCTGCATTATTTCACTGAATAATCAAAGAAAAAAAACTCCATATTTTTCATCCATCAGCCAAGTTCTCAGGCTATGATTTATCCTGCAAGTCACTTCTTATTAGAATGTCTTATATAGAAACCTAGCAAATTAAATTAGAGACTACTCACAGGAAAAAATAGAAACACCCTACAAAAGGAGAAATGGACCTGCAAACCTCACACCAGCACTGCAAATAATGCAGTCCAATTTCTATCAAAGTCATTTGCTTGTCAATGGCAAATGAACATTTACTACTCCTGTAATTGTACACCCAGGCACCTCAGAGCTACTATTAAATGAAGTTGCTGAAACAATATAGCAGTTATATTCAGAAGATTTGTGAGTTTCCAGATACTGATATATTTTTTCAATACATTAGGTATTTTTAGAGTGAGACAAACAAGATTTTAGTCAAGCTCTTACTAATTAAGTACTCTAACTGGGGTGCATACCTTGGAAAGAACTGTAATTGGTTTTTAACAGTTCCATGTATCATTTTAATGAAGTTAATATTCCAACTGAACAAAAAACTCAAGAGTCTTCTTCCCTGTGGGGAGGGGAAAAGAGGGAAAAACAAAGCTCAGAAGAATACCCAATTTACGAGCTACCTCAAAAATCAGTACATACAAAGGAAATTACATCTTTAATTTTAAAATGCATAGGTGAAATGGAAAAAACTATTTAAGATTCTTAATCATTAAACAGAATTCAAGCACTACTTTTATTCATACAGTAGAAAAAACACAGAACAAACGAACACATGGATCACATATCTTCCTCCACTCTTTCAATGTCCTTTCTGTTTTGGTGAGCCTTCAAGCAGCATTCCAGAATGAAAACAGACTCTGCAAGCATCACCCTCAAGGCCAGATCAGCGAGCTCTGCCAAGGGCAGTATCATCCCAGGATGACACTGGAATGACGGTGAAGGCATCAATAAAACACCACAACTCTGCCAGTACTGGACACAGAAGCATTTTTATCAAAGCCACAGAGAACAGCTGGGTCACTGAGGAAATTGAATGCTCTGATCAGCAAGGACAATTCCTTTCCTCTTGCCACATGAAAGGTAATATTGCAAACCTTCTGGAGCTGCTTTCATTCATGAAAACAGAAACTATTTTTCCCAAATTAAGTTTTCTTCCACTTTAACAAGTCAGGAACAATGATGACAAATCTGATGAGTGACGGAATTTTGCAATAAAAGGCAGTGAAGGCTGTGGATGAAGGAAATAAGCCAAAGCTTTTCCAGAACCAGCAAGATCAGCCCCAAGGAACTGGAGACTTGTACAGTATCTGTGGAGGCAGCCTCACTCTGACTTAGCTTACAGATGAAAGTAAGACTTCAAAAGGTTTGATCACACATAAGGGTGAGTCGGCCATTTGTAAGGGTCCTTTGTATATGCCAGCTTTCTAGCCAAAAATAAATTAGGAATATTAATAAAGGAAGTGCAGTAGTAGAGAGCATGTTGGCAGAAGTGCAAAAGGTTCACTGAACAAACAGCAGAGGTTCAGAGACACTTCCATTGAGAGTTGGACCAAGAGTTGTGCTCACACCTAAGACCAAACAGAGAAAACAGAATGCCAGTCACACTCAGAGTTGGAATGTCACAAAGTAGGGCAGAGAGATGGAAGTACATAGAAACTGCCCTGTAGTGTAATTGATAGGTGAAATGCCTTTGGCTGAAGAAGTAACTCAGAAGCTCATAAAAATCAAGACCTAAAGGCTAAATACAATGTCAAGATTCTTGTCTACAGGTCTGATGGAATCCTTCCTGTTGACAGCAAGAGTTGTCTCTATCTCCAACTTTGGTGGCCTAATATAAACATAGAGGAGTCCCACTTGGCATGTCACACATCAACATCCCTGACAAAACAAAAGGTCAAGGGAGTTTTGACCTACAACTCTTTCCTCAACAAGGCAAGGATGAGGACAAACTTGAACTCATCTTCTACAACCCCAGCAGCAAGACAGATGATAAAAAGCCAAAAAATAGCTTTTAACCAATTCTTTATAGCCTTAGGTGACAAAAGATTGAGCCTGCTCCTGAAAACGATGATGTCTCTAACTTCATCTGCTGCTTGTGATTAATGGATCTGAAATAATTATTGGTATCAACATTCTCATTATCATGAGAGGTAACCTGGTGATAGGTGAATAAGACTGTGAACTTGTCACCTTTGGGATTAATGCAGTATCAGAGTGTTGGGTGCCTGGTACTGCTGTGCTTGTGGACACAGAGCACCTGACTTTGTTCTGTAACAGAGGTTAGCAAGGAAAGAGTACAAAAGACCCATCTCTAAAACACAGTAACATGCTCTGCAGCTGTTTGACTGGAAACCACATCTGAACATGAATGTTTTCATAAACCATAAACAAAAATTCAGAGGATCACTCCACTAATGCAGCCTAATAATAAGCTTCTGAGAAATATTACTGTATTGAATAGCACAGCCTGGGAAGGCAGAAACACTGAACTCCCTGATCTTGCCATGATGTATAAATGTGCAGATCTCTATCAGTTTAATCTGATTTAGAACTGATGCACTGCATTCCTGACCCTTCCCTTCCTTCAGTCTTGCATATGATGAACCATTCCAGACAGTTAATCTGTCTGAAAATTAATCTTACTAGGAGAAAACAGCTACCTCCTTCAATCAACCCATGACAATGCTGCTTGAACATTACACTGTGGAAAGCAAAAGAGGAATGCTAGCCCGTGGCAACCCCGGATCATTGTAACCTGGAGTTATAGCAGCTTAAGCAGCTATAGTGCTGCACTCTGGGATATGTACTCTAATAAAAATAGGATTACTGCTCTTAGGAACTGTAGGACAAGCCTGCAGGCATTAAAGGGAGTATTAGGCCTGATATACAGAAGTTCAGTTTCACCTCAAAGCAATTCATACATCATGTTGATATTTGCTGTTACTTCAAGCATTTTAGAAGCAATACAGGATTCAAAAAAAAAAAAAAAAAAAAAAAAAGGTCCAGCAGAGATACTGGGGGAGTGCTGGTTGGTTGTTGTTACAAGAAATCTATCATTACTGAAATGAGCCAGAAAGGGAAATTAGAGAACACACATGAGGAGCGTTATCACTGCAGCTGAAGTCCCACAGCATGCAAATCCCAAACAAAAGGAATTGCAACTGAAGTACAATGGCTTCAAAACAACAGGAAAATGCTTTGAACACTTTGAACCTCCTATCTGCAGAGCTAGGAAAATCCAAGTTGGTTACCATTCTGGATAAGCACTGGAAGTTCATACAGTGAAGTTGGATTTCTGCTCACAAACTGAGACATGTGAATTTGGATGTTTAAGTCTCTGAAATGCTAATCGTCTGAAGAGTGATTCATGGGATTAGTTGGTTTAGTCAGTTTAGTTACTGTTTTATGGAGCTGAATTGTTCTGTTGACTCTGTTGACTAGGGTTAACATGGCACACCCTAGCCAATTTTACATGCTCAGATGGTTTTCCAGAAGGCACAAATCTCTGACATGCCAGTGTTTCACATGCCAGCCCCACATGGATATCTGAGGCAATTCAGGTCATTTAATGTAGCAGGGGTCATTCACTTAAACAATCAAATCCTTTCCAGGACCTGTACTGATTATACTCCTGAACAGATGTCTAAATTTATTTCAGACACTTAAGTTAACTGAACCCTATCCTGGGATCTTTCCAGAACAGGTTATGGTTCTCCTTTTACTGTGAACTGTTATCCTCCAGGGTGTCAAGTGACCTGTGTATTGGGCTGGCATGGCAAGGTTGTGGTGGTGGAGGCCTGCAGGGGTGGTTTCTGTGAGAAGCTTCCAGAAGCTTTCCCCATGTCGATAGAGCCAATGCCAGCAGGCTCCAAGGCAGACACACCACTGGCCAAGGCTGAGCCCTTAGGCTAAAGCTGGAGCTGCAGCTTTCAGTCCATCCTTCCAGGCAGAAAGTCAAGAATCCAGAATGAAGGATTTAAACCATTAATGATCAGATGACAGAGCAGAAAGTGCAGTAAGGTGCTCTCTGTATCTACCTAGAAAGAGACAGGCCTATGAAAATGCAAATGTGACAAAATGTCAAGAACCAGAAATCTGTGGGAGAGCAAAGAGAAAAATCTCAGGCAGAGAAGTGAATGTGAAAAAAGTGTGGCCAAATCTGCACGTTCTTGTGGAGCAAAGTGGATAAGTTTTAACATGCCAAGAAAAATATTCATTACCAAGTCTGATTACCACTGCTTTTTTCCCCTCATATTAAAAAAAAGACAAAAAAACCCAAAAAACATAAACAACAAAACCACAACTTTTATACTGAAGGCTGTTTCACTCAGAGTCAAGGTGCAAACTTCCTTTAGAGAAGCCCTGTAGTAGTTAACACGTTATACTAAATGTCTCACATGATGTGGAAGAAAAAAAAAAACACACTACAAAAATTTACTTCTGAAGTCTAGAGAGCAGTCGTATTTTACACATATAATTACCAATTATTTGCTGTGCCTATATTAAGAAGAAATATTAAAATAATACAGTGGGTTCAAATATAACAGAAGAAAAAAAAATATAGAATCAAATATAGCTAATGCATTTTACATACTGTGATCAAGAACACACACAAGTACACACTTTTTCCAGATGACAAAAAATGGCTTAAAATTAAATATACCAAGGACGTAAAATTAATTGTGAACTCTGTCAATAAAGTCTTACCTGTCTTTCCTCTTTCCACCCGCATTTTTCTCTTTTTCCATTCCCACCTCTCACATTACCTTAGTACATCATAATTTTAGTCAAAACCAAGATACCTCAAAATATGATACGTAACAACCCTCCCCCAACTTCGTGGTAGGTATCCAAATCCTGCTCTACCAAACATTCCACCTAACTCCTTTGCTATCTCCATTTTTAAAATGCCATAACCTTATACTGCCACAATCATGCTGCAATCTCAGGGCTCACTTTATGACAGAAGTTCATCTGTTCCACAGGAAAAGGAATATATCTATTTTACACATGCAGGGAGGAGTTAGAACTTCAGAGACAAAGTCAGGTGGTCTGGTCACCTGACCAGTGGCTCGGACACCACTATTCTGGGGCACAGGCACAATCTAAAAACAACAAAACATTTCTCTCAATGAACAGTTGCTGTATGTAGTTAAATAAAAGTAATTCTCATTTTTCTGTAAAGTTGGGTTCTTTTTACGCTACTTTTAGAACACAGTATGGCAATGCAATCTTCTAGACTGAGTAATTTAGAAGGAAAATTATTTTGCTACAGTTACTTGCTTTCACTAAAAGGAAAACTGCTATAAAAGAAAAGAATTACACCAGGGAATGATTTTAAGTATTGAGGGAAATGCACTGGAAGCAAAGCACTTGATTCTTATTGCCTCAGGATAAAAGAAGTGGACTGAAGATTTAGACATCAACTTTCACAGTTTAGAGTCCGGAATAGGATCAAATTTTTCAAATGAAACAGAGAATCAACCATTTCTAGCTTGGAGTCAGAGATGATTTGTCTCATACCTACTGTACAGTAAAAAAGGACAAACTGCAAAACTATTAAAAGTGACCAAAGCTCACTGGCACAAAACCACAGCAAGATAGAAGTTGGCTTACCTCTTCTTTATTAATGTGTTTTACACTCATAAAACACTGAAGCAACAAGTCCTTGACTTCATTACTCTCATCAGAATCATAATCAAAACAAAGTAATGTCTGATGTAGATTCCATACACGAACTAGATTTGCACCCTGACAGGAAAGAAGAATCCCACATCAGATATGCACAGCTTTAATGTAAAACAGCATTGAGAGGATTTTAAATAATGAACTTGAAATGCATTGTTACAGACTGTGGAATTATGAACATACATTTCATCACAGTACTGGGAAAAATATACATAACTGCAGGAATTCTGACTTCCTACAAATGAAGATGTGCTCAAGTACAGAAAAAAAAGTTGCCATTCCATGCAAAATGTTAAAATCACATCATTCCACTTTATCAACTTTATACAGTACGTGCAGGGAAAAACAGAGAAAAGAAATAAGGATACATCCCTTGGGTTGTTTAGTTACACAAAAGAGGTGTATCACAATATTCCAAGTAACTCACACACTTTGAAAAATGAAAGAAAAATTATCTGTAGAAAGTTAAAGAGAAGATGAAGCTTCCCATAAAAGCTGTCTCTATGCGTAGCTGAACATAAAATCCGAGTTGACAAAAAGAGTTAATGCAATAAAAACCTTGGTCATTGGATTGGACAGAATGAAAAGATGAAAAGGAATTTAAAATAAATAAATAAACAAACAAACAAACAAATAAATAAATAAATTCCAGTTCACTTGTGAAACTGATGCCAAAAATCTTTAAAATTTTTTCTAGAGAAGGCAGTGTTTTATTGGAGGGATTATCTTTCTTGAACTATTCAATAATAACCTGAAAGTCAATACAGCCTCAGCATACCGTAGCAGCTTTATTCAGGCTTTTTCTCAGCAGAATGACAAACAGAGTCTTTCCCAGCTGCTCCTTCCCTTCCAGACCCTTCTCCCACCACATCTGACACACACGTTGGATAGCATCCTGTAGAACATTTTCAGATGCAGGTAATGCAGGAAGAATACCTACAAGATTATGAAATAATTACTTAATGTAATGAACCAAGTCATTCCTGTAAAACAGTAGTCTGTTAGCACATTAACTACACATCGGAGTATCAGCTAGCTCCTGTCACATTTACACACCTTCATGGTTTATGTTCACTGCAGCATTTAGGCAACTCTAAGGTTTGGCCCAAGTTTCTGGATCAGTAACAACGGAATATTAAGTTTCCCTTAAAAGTAATATAAATCACAGGATAATCAAAGTTACCTTCCACTGGGTGAACAGCTGGGAGAAAGAAAACTATTTACATTCTAGCCTCTAAATTGTGCAGCTGACTTTTAGGTAAACACTCCCTTAATTTTGTCTCATAAATATGACCTCAAACCAGCACCAACTTCTCTCCTGTGAATTCTGTTTTGCAGGCCAGCTGGATTTCAGTCAGATCAAACAGCCTGTGTAAAATGCTGCATTCTGTACCGAGAAGTACTCACCGTTTAGTATAAAAACGCATTCTACAAGAGCTTTGTAGTTTACATTTTCTTCCACTGCAGGTATGGAAGCAGTAACAACAGATGCCACTCCTTGGATCACTGCTACAGTTTGTTTCTGAAAGAAAGCAATGCTGAGGAAACACTTCTGCAGTTTGTTTTGGACTCACAAAACAATTCAAACCTGAAATAAACCTTAGCAACAGAGAGCAAATCTGAACTGTGATTATGCTTCCATTTTGAAGATAGAGCATACTGGCACTCAAACCCTATCAAGTAAGGAGGCAAAAGAATGGATTTTTAAAGTTCATCTTTTCAAATAGTTTGGAAAGGGTTTTCAGCTCAAGCTAGCAGGTAACTTTGTGACTGTACATTTGCATCCACTCCCACACAATTCTGCAACAAACCCACTCAAACATACATCCATTTCAGAGCCCCTAATTAGCAGGGTCCTGTGTAACTCAGAGATGTGTACATCTGATGACTTCCACTCCAAGTGTGTGAATCCACAGGCCTCTGAATGGATGACTGATTTTTCTACAAGCCTCGTGGCTTCTCTAATGATTTCCCCACTGCATTTCTTTTCTCCCCCCAAAATTAAATAACCTTTTCCCCCAGTATTCTCAAGGCTACACAGATGACAGCACAGGAGGCAGTATATAAGGGTCTGAGCCAGAAAAATTCTATATACTCAAAATTTGTGGAAGGGGCACTCAAATCTAGATTTCATGATCATTATTAAATAAAATGACATCACAAATCAAGTAGTGAATTTCTTATACTACATGCCAGCTACTTAAACTTAACATCTGCAACACTAACATCTGTTTACTGAAATAAGACATAGAAAAATCCCATTCAACTCTACTGAGAAAACTAAGTCACATCTTTCATATTAGAAATTATCAGCACATCTTGTCTTTTACAGTATGGACCAATCACAAGTTCAGCTTAACCCACGCATAAATTAAGTCACTTAAAGAATGGGCAGGAAGGTGATATTTGGAACTGATCTTATTTGACAACCCTTGCATGTTTTCAGATGTTAAGGAAATATTCCATTTTATTTCCCAAAATGAAACATGAAACACTCATCATATTTGCATTTTATAAGATTCTTACCATTGCTGGAACTACATCAACTTCCATGTTGTCATCACTTTTTTCATCTCCAGACCTGTGCCACATTTCCACAGGGTTCTCCATCAAGCTCTCTGTCAACAGCTGTGTCAGTCTCTGCCATAGCACTTCTTTTTGCTTTCTTGGCAATTCTTGAAGTAGCTCATCCAAGTCAAAATGATCAAATGGATTTTTCTATAAATGGTTAGAAGATACCACACAATCCCACATCAGTGAAGTGGCTCACACTTCATCATCATATTTTCTACATTTAATGTGGGGTTTTACATTAATGATTAATTTATATTCCTCTGCAGTTATAGAGACGCAATACATTTTAGAAGTTACATTTTTTAAAAATAGCACACACGAAATTCCTGCTAATTAACTCTTTATCATGAGCCAAAAGTGCTGCTTTTAAGACAAAAGTCTTTAGTCCTTGATAGCAATGAAGACAGTTCCAAACCCTTAGCTAAGAAGCTCAAAACTGCACAGAATTCAAGCCCCTGATAATATCTTTGCTCTCTTAAATATCAATTGATGATGGCAGTTGAAAGAAAACCCTTGGTCAAGGACTGGAAACAGAGCAGTCAGTAGAGCCGTAGGGACAGCACTGATTTGGGATATGATCTGCACACATCAGAGCTCTGCACGCTGCACTGCTTTAAAGCCCCACATCAAACTCAGCTCCTGAGCCTGCTGACCCCACACCTCCTGCTGAAGCCCTGCTGACAGGGAAGCCACCATCAGCCTCCAGCAGAGACTGCACCAAGAGGCTGATCTGAACTATTCCCTAGTAAGAACTTTGCTAGCAGAATTTACCTCAGAGACACAAGGAGTCTGTGAGCATCAAAGAAAGGCAGACAACCGGCTAGGAAATGGAATATGCAGAGAAGATGAGAAGGAAAACGAGGCACAACCAAGAGAAAGAACAGATAACTTCTGAGATGTAATTTGCAGTACTGAAGTGAAGGTTTACTGGATGAAAAACACTTCAAGAAGAAAGAGGGAGAATGTCCATGATCTTGAAATAAATATATTTTTAGTTTGCAGATATACTCAAGGCATCAAAAAGAAAAATTCGAAGGTAAAAACAGAAAAGAATGAAAGAAGCACCAATAAGTATTAGAAAGTTCCCAGAAGGGTACAAGAAGAAAGATCCTGTTAAATATTTATAAGAGAATTTCTATTTTATTCTGTTTTACAACTGAAAACAAATACAATAAACCAAAGACCTCACAGGGAGCTCTGCAGCCCTGTGCTTCAAACAGAACCAAAAGACAGGATACTAAGATTGTACTGTTTTGAACAGGAAGAATGAATTCATAATAAGACCAGAGCTTTTGGATTTTTCTTTGGGATGATATGAAATAGAATTGTTCCAAAACTTATAAGGGGAAAGGATGACAGTGAATGATAATCATATCTGTGATTCCTATTTTTCTTTCTAAGAAGTTATATATTTTCTTGTATTGGAATGGGATTTAGTGGAAAAAATTAGCAGCACCTGTTGAAGATCTCACTGTGAACAGCATCACAACACGACATTTTTAAAATATTACAAAGGAAAAAATTGAAAAGCCCATGAGAAACCCTAAAGGAAAATTAGCAAAGCCCTGGAATTTTAGAAGACACAGACGAATCTAAACATTGAGAATGCAAAAAAGAAAAAATTCAGGGGGGAAGTAAAAGGAGTTGGGGCGTGTCTAGAAAACAGGCACTGAAAGTAGCAGTGATGCTAAAAACAACTTTCAAGAGAGTTTAAAAGGCAAATTCTAAGACTAGAGCACCAATTAAGTAGCAAATATAATACAAAAACTAAGGAAAACAGTGAAGCTTTAATGATGATTTATTTAACCACAGCCTCCTCCAGAAAAAGTCAAGAATTTTTCAAGGGAATCCAAAAAGGAGGATCCTTATACTGATACAAGACATGGTCACACATCCTCCAATGCCGAAGATTTCAAAAGGAAATCAATAAAATAACTCGAGTCCCATGGATAGTCAAAAAGTCATGTGGATATTTGTGTTCCCTTATGCTGCCAAGGCATTAAGACAAGTTTAATCAATATACTCATTGGAGCTGGTGACATAAAGCTTCCAGAGATATTGGCAACAGCTGGAAACTGTTGCAAGAGAACTCCTGTGAATTGGTGATGAAAAATAAGAGGATGAAAAAACCCCAACATTTTTAATCCAAATAGCCCATGGCACATTAAAATAAATTACTGAATGTAGATGGCAGAATCAACACAACAAAATCAATTGAAAAGGAAACACTGCAAGTGAAAACTGAAGTGAAATAGTTTTTTGTTCAAGTGTTTAGATTTAGGGGAAATGGGAAGGAGAATTTAAGCAGAGGCAATTAGGTAATAAAGTTGTCATCTATAACTACATACAGGCACACAAATGAAAGAAATAGCAAATTTCTTGAGGAAAGATTCAAGGATATTTGGGAGACAAACTTTGTAAGCTTATCATACACAACATGACTGTGGGTTTAATAGAGCTGCTGCACTAAATCAGTTCAGGCCTCTGTGCACACAGAGGTCAGCTGATCCTCTTTATCCTGATACAGGTACTACTAAGAAAATACCCATTAGAAAGCTTAAGAAACTACTTAATACCATTTATGGCAGCAAGCAAAAGATGTTTAGAAGAACTCAGGTGTATCTTAATACCAGACAGATTGAAGCTAAGTGGAAAACACCAGATTGCAAAGTATTTTTTCTCATTATTATGCAACATATACAGAATGTGAGAATGAGATTTTAATTGCAGATTTCAGGGGATTCGTTTTTTTGCTCCTCCCTGTTCTCTCTTCATTTAGAGAGAGCAATCTACCCCCTTCTCTAAAGCATTCAGTAAGAAAAAGAACAATTCAAGTAAAATTAAACACTGACCAAAGAACAAGTGGAGAGCCCAAACTATCAAATGAGTGAACAAATACTAGGGAAACACAATTCTGCTACGTTTGCACATTAACTCATATTCATTATATACCAATAAACTCAAAGGTGGAAATTTAAAAATGTAATACTTCAGCAACATCAAATTAGTATTTTTTACTACCACAGTACTAATAATTTATTTTTTAAAAATTGTATGTGGAACAACAAAATATCAAAAAATAAGTTGGTTTATAAATATTCATATTTCAGATTCCACAACTTTTTCAGCCTATATTTCTTCAAGTGCCATTTGAACTCATTTTCTACAGCAATTATGCCCACACATCTGTAAGTACCAGACAGTTCCTATCCCTTTGTCACACGATTTCTTCACCTGTAACAGACTTCTGACTCCAGAAGTGACGTATGTGTACACTGGCTCACTTACAGGATTCTGAGTGTAACGCAGGAAGTCCTCAATTGACTCTTTAGACACAACTTGCAAAAATGCTTCGCGTTTCATCCTGGAATTGATCTTCCCTACTTTATAAACAAAACGTAACAGTTGAGAAGGTACTGAATATCAATACAAGATCATTTTTGTCTCAGCTGTAGTCATGTATCAGTTACATACATAGCATTTATATATTACAGTAGTTACACATGTGCTACATAGTTAAAGTAGTTTTTCCCTCCAACATATTTTAGTTATCTGAATCAGCATTTAGATTCACATCACTAGATTGCAAGGCTTGCTTTCTTTTTAGTTTGTTGGTTTTTTGGGTTTTTTTAATAAATAAGTCTTAAAGCAGAATGAATTTTTAATAGTAGCTTGATTTTTAAAAAGTACAATGCATTCTCCAGCACACAGCCATCACTTAAATAGTGATGACCACTATGTAAGCTGGTCATCATTCCCAACCACAGTATTTATTTGTATCAGAATCACAGAGGGGTAGTAAAACGGTCTCTTTTCTCGACTGTCAAGTGAAAACTATAGGAAATGGGCAAGGCCACCAAGAGCCTTATTTGCTCATATAAACATTCCCTCCATCCTAGGTGTCTCCTGACGCGCTTTTCCAGTTGGGAAAATGACTTCCACAGCATTTAGAGTGTGTGAAACCACATCACAGAACGGGGCGAGAGCCGCTCCTGGGCCCCGTCCCGAGGCACCCGGGGGCTCCCCAGGCCCGGGCAGAGCAGGCAGGGGAAGCCGGACGGGCCGCTTACCTCGGGCTCCCTCAGAGCGGCCGAGCCCTCATGGATCCGCGAGATGCGCTTCCAACACGGCGGCGGCGCCGCCTCAGCGGAGCGGAACGAAGCCGGCGGACAGGCGCGTAGAAGAGCCCGCGGCGCACGGCAGCACCGCCGGAGGAGCCACTCGGGGGAGCCGCTCGGAGGAGACACCGGCGGACAGCCCGGGACACCCGGGGACAGCTCCAGCCCCCGCCCGGCCCCTCCCTCACCGCCACTTTTCGAATCCTCCCGCGGCCGACGTTGAGCGCGCGCCGCGGAACTCCCGTCTCGTCTCGCGAGAGCTCGGCCACCGCCCCCGCCCTTTCCCGCGCGCGGCACCGCTGAGGGCGGGGCGGCGAATGGCGGCGCTGCAAACGCGGGCGGGGCACGGGACAGCGTGAAAAACTTAAAGATCCACAGAGTCAGCTCGGCTGGGGAACGCTTCTGAGGTCATCAAGTCCAACCGAACATCACCAGGTCAACTAGACCATAGCACTGAGTGCCGCGTCCAGTCTTTTCTAAACACCTCCCTTTCCAGTCACCCTTTCTGTGAAGAATTCCTCCTGGTGTTCGACCTGAACCTCGCTTGGCGCACCTTGAGGCTGTGTCCTGTTGTCCTGTCGCTGGCTGCTTGGGAGAAGAACCCGACCCCTACCCGGCTATACCCTCCTTTTAGGGAGCCGTAGGGAGCCATAAGGTCCCTCCGGAGGCTTCACTTCAGGCGGAGCCTCGCCCCGCTTCCCCAGCCGCCGCTTGTGGCGTTTGTGCCCCAGCCGCTTCCCCGGCTCCATCGCTGAGCAGAGCCCGGGCAGCGGGGTTGCGCTGCTCCCGGCAGCTTCGGCCGCGCTCGGAGGCTCCTTCCTTCGCTGCTTTCTAACACTGGCTGGAGACACGGCTTATCCCGCGGGAACAGTCACCCAGAGCTGCCATGGTTCAAACCCAGAGCCCCGCTCACTCTTCCCTTACTGTACCGCCCTGCCAAGTGTTAATGCTTCCAAATGGGAGCGAGACAAGCTCAGTTAAATTCATGCTCATGCTTAAGAAGCAGTATTCTTTCTTCCATGGATATCTGGTAACCCAGACGTAACTTCTTTTACAAAAACATCACGCATTTGATTTCACTGGTGGCTTTTTTCTCGAGTAATGTTATTGTTGCTATTGCTGACAGCTGGGCTTTTACTCACAGTCCTGGTAAACGATATGAATACTTTGCACTCTTCATCCAAAGCAATCAAGAGTTAAACAGCCTATATGCCAAAATGTATAGGAGGCTGTGTAAGACAGAGGATATTCAGAATTTGATAACTAAGAAATTTTTTTTTTTTGTTTAAATATATCAGGAAATTATGTATTCTGTTTCTTCTTTGCAGTGTTTGGAAATAGTCAGATCTTGAATTCTGTAATATTCCCCATTCCATTTGCTTGAACTCTTCTGCAAACCAAAACCAGTCAAAGTGTCTTGTTAAGGGCCTCATTTATGTCTTTCCATTTGGCATTTTCAGTAGCATTTCTCAGTGTTGGCTGTTCAGAAGAGAGAGGTGCATAATTGAAGTAATTTACTTTCAGTCTGTAGAAGCAGTGCAGCATGTGCTGCTTTACTGTGCAAACAAACAGAAAACCAACTATAACTTCTATAGAAGTTCTCACATCTGGTTGGACTCCTCAGGATTATAATCTTAAAAAATAAGATGTAATTCAGATTTTTTTTTAGTATTAAATGTAAAAATTCACTCCTTTTAATGTAGCATTTACATCTTCTGCTGTTTTAATTTTTAACATAGAATCTCCCTAATGACCCTGCCTTTCACAGTTTTAGTTTATATTAAAATTTAAGTTTTTTTCACATCTTCTGCACATTTATTTGATATTAGAATCCGACTTGTTTCAGATCCTGCGGACCTGACTTTATTTCCCAAGTCTGGTATTCAGCTAAGTGCAAGGAGCCTGTGAAACAGTTTGCTTGGAGTAAGTTGCATGAGCAATCAGCATACCTGTAGAATTGTAAAAACAAAGAAAGAAGTATAACACCTTACATTTAGACATTGTGCTAATCTCTGCCTATATTAAAAATTTTCTGCCTAAATTAAAAATCGTTGCCATTTTAGATTCAAACTGATGGATTTATTTATCATGACTCATGTAGACTGAATACTTCATTAATACCTTGATTAGTCTTTAATTAGATGCTACAGTAGTCACCTGGTTACTGTTTATTTAGTTGGGCTTGTATCCATTTAGCAAACAAACTAAAACATATTATAGCTTTTAATTTCTGTTGCATAGCAACCACAGAATGATTTTTTTTTCATCGTATTGAAACTAGAAGTTGACACTGATAACAACAGGCTGAATAACAACAAGTGATTCATTTTAAAGGACCACATAGAGAAACCAGAGAGGCAGAATAATGTTTTCTAGGTTTTTTCAAGAACTGTGCATGAACTGCAAGCCAGTAATAAACCTACAACTCTATTTTCAGTTTCTCTAATATTCTCCCTTTCAAGAGTACCAAATTACATGCCTTTCTTTGACATATCTGTTCATCTGTTCAAAATAATCTATACCCTGTGATAATAATCTAATATTTATTATCATTTTCCTGTCAAGTTACAGCAAAAATGAAAAATGGGCCTTTTGCACATGGTTGCTGAGCAACAGCAAATAAAGATTTGCTTTTGTGCTACTGCTCCATGAACCAGTCTTTATTCTTGTTGGTGGCCTGCATTAGAGATCTAGGTTACAGATGGCTCACACCAGAATATCGTTGTTTGGGCTAGAGCAAGCATTCCATTTCAACCTCTAAGAGTCAACAATATAAACTTAAAAATAAACAAGTAGTTCCCTGAGCGTCAGACGCTTTCTTGACAATATTTTCTGATATTTACAATGTTATTTTGTAGGTAATAGTTTCTTAAGAGATTATTTCACGCGTTACCTACTACCATGTTGGAGTTGTAACTCCTATTTCTTTTTCTTTGAATATGTAATAAAATTTGTTATAGTTAACACAGTATGAACAAAATCTGCTCATCCTCTGAGGCAGGCTGTTAATAATTTACATGTATGCATTTCCCTTGATTTTTTTTTTTTTTTTTTTTTGATCTTCACATACTTTGATAAATAATCTGAACAGCATGGGAGAGAGATGAAGTTTCACACTATTCCACTTCTCCAGAATCTCCCCTTGCCTGAAGGTAATCCTGCCAATCATGCCATCCTTTATTCAGAGGCAACTGTCACTTCTCAAGGCTGGTGTGATTAGACCGTGAAAAGGCTTATTTCCCTTAAATTATTAATATTAACATGAATCAATTTTAGAGTTTAAGAGATTAAGTAGGAAAAAAAAAATCACTGCAGAAGAAAAAAAAAAAAAAAAAAAGTATCTATCCGTGTTAACTCACACAAAAATAAGGAAATAAAATGCGCAGAGGGAATGCAAAAGCTGCTCCGGAGAGCCACTCCCTGGAGTCGCTGCCGAAGTCCTGAAGTGCCGCCCCGCGGGAGCTCCCCGCTACTGCCGGGTCTGCAGGGATCCACAGCCAGCTAAAACACAGCAACTTCATCTTCTTTGCTTTGTTAACGACGCTTCATGGCAAAATAATTAGTTATTATATCATGAAGAGCTGGAGCACCTCTCCCATGGAGACAGGCTGAGAGAGCTGCTGTGTTCAGTCCGGAGAACTGAAGACTGCAGAAACTTTAGAGCATCTTTCAGTACCTAAAGGGTTTACAAGCGAGGAGAGGGAATTTTTGTAAGAACATGGAGAGACGGGACAAGGGGGAATGGCTTTAAACTGAAGGAGGACAGGTTTAGATTAAATACAGGGAAGAAATTCTGTACTGCAAGGTGGTGATGCACTGGCACATGTTGTCCAGAGAAGCTGTGGATACCCCATCCCTGGAAGTGTTCAAGGCAAGGTTGGTTGTGGCTTTAAGCAACCTGGTCTAGTGGAAGGCAGCTCTGCCCATGGCAGGGGTGTTGGAAATAGATGATGTTTAGGGTCTCTTCCAACCCAAACCGTTCCATAATTATTATTTGCTGTATTATTATGCCCTTACTGTTATCACTCGTTCCTTATAAGCAGTGTTACAAGTCACAGTGATTTTTATCTGTTCACTATTAGTACCATGAAAATGGAAGGATTTCTGAAATGTTATAAGAAGCTCACAAAAAGAAATTACAATAACAGTATTTGCATAGCTGAATCCATCCCACTATAAAAAAAAGGGAGTGTAATTTTTTATTACAACTACAGCAAACATTTTCTAGCATAAAGTCATTGTTATCTTTCAGAATATTATGTATCATTGGGTAAATTAATAATACTAGTTTGTCATTTAATTTGTTTCAGATATAAAACACTCCAATTACAAATGCCATGTCTGTATTGCTTTAACCCTATTAAATTACATTCTGATAGAGATTTACTGCTCTTGAAACAAGTGTCCTGTCTCCTTGCAGCTCTCATTCTGTTTTAGTCTTTAAGAGAAAAATTGCTTCTAAGGTACAAAATCACCATTATTATTAATTTTACAAGTGTTCTTAGAGGTTTCATTGTGATAGACATGCATCATTTAGATATGACACCATCTCTGTTCCATCTGTCTAGTACAAAACATGAAAATACCACACAAATATCAGAATGGACATGATTTGCTTATACATATTAGTTTATATATATGTAAACACACACAACAAACTGATTTACACTGCTTGGGCATTATACCAGCATTCACTTGTCTCTCACATCTGTGTTGGCTTTGTCAGCAAGGGTGTTCCCCATGTCCTTGATCCAGACCAGGAGCCTGACCAAAGCCTACTGGGGTTCACTTCAGGCTGCATGTCCTGCTGCCTTCATGCAAAACTGGCAGTAGTGTAGCATCAGCCTGGGGGAAAATGGGGAGCCAGGCACCCGTGAGAGCTTCCATGTCCACTGAATTTAAACATAATTGTCATTTATTCCTGTTCTGGGCATCAAACAGCTTTATCATCACAAGATCTGTGTTTTAGCAAACTTTCTGAACATGTCCTTAAACAAAGGAAAATTGATTCCTTATTTTTCTAGTAGAATTTTATGTCTTCCTTTACCCCATGTTTATTGTACTGCTTCATGATGGATTTCATTGTTAGCTATCCCGAGTTTCTAACCGCATGCTTGAATCAACAAAGCATAGTGATGTTTCAAATGTGCTGGTCAAGGCCATTTTCCATGTCTTAAACTGTAATTTCACTTCTGCCTGCTTCTGATTAATTTCAACTTTTTGCACTTAATCTCATTAAAGTTGTGACAGCATCTCGAGGCAGTTCTAGAATCAAATCTAATTTGGTATCTAAGACATGAAACAGCTGTGGTGAATTGCTGACAGAAGCATGCAGAATTTCTGGTGAACTGAGAACCTTAATCTTCCAGAAGTTTCGTGTTTCCTCACATGATGGACCATTTTAAATTTCCCTGTGCCTCATGACTAAACACCTCTACAAAACCATTTTGGCAAATTGAATCCCCCATTATGAAACTCAATTCTTTTAGGATCTTCAGTGCCTCAGAGGAAAGGGGGAGACCAGAGCATGGTGAGGACCATACCTGTTGTTCACTGCTTTTAAGCCAGGGTGACTTGAGGTTGCACTCCCAGACATGCCTCTCATCCAGACCACTTCCTTACTGCACAAGAAACGCAGTGCGCAGGCAGCAAAAAAGGACGCTGAGAGTAGGGTCTGCACTACCATCTAGTGGGACGTAACAGTACCTTCAGAAATAAACACCGGGCACTAATGATGATACACGGAAAAACTTTAATGTCTCAATGTGAAAAACAAGATAAGCAAAACTGGTTTTATATTTTAAAAAAATATAGAAATTAAGTGGGTTTTTTATGTCTCAAATAATCTGAACTTGAAAAAGCGTATTGAATAAAAAAATAGGGCATTGACAAAGTTGCCTAAAACTGAGATTGAAACTTGTCAGAAAGCTAATCTTAGTACTTTAAACTTTTGATTCCAACTTATTTTACACACAAATTAATTTTTATCAAATAAAACAAAGAATCAGCATTGTTACCAATGCCATTCATGAGTCATAAATATCCATTTCCATTAACCCATTTTTACTCTTTATTCCATTGTCATCACCTGGATAAATAACATGTCTAGAGACAATCCAAGTCCTTTGGATGCTGCTGTCAATTCATCAAATGTATCCAGTGGGACTCTTGAGCTGAAAGTTACAACAGAGCACCCATTCAGTGGCTATCATAGTTACTTGAGCTCAGAGAATTTCATGATTTGTGCAAAACTAGATAAGCTTTCCTATAAATTGTAGGTGGAAACCATTGCAACACAGTAACTTCAACTTAACCTAAGAGATAGCAACAACACTCATGCAAAATACGTCAGGGATTTCAGCCTATCGCTTGAAGTATTTCTCCCATAGGAAGTCTGCATGAAACTGTCTTGCAAAATATTCTGTATTAAATTATTCATCATCGTGATACACTTAGTAAGCTCTAGTCGCCAGGCTCTGAGAGTTTGTAGAATAACACACTAGCTTGCAAATTCAACTAGAATAAAAGAGCAAAAAAACTTTTTTGAAATTTCATGCTGGAAACAACCTCTGTTAAACCTATGCACCCTTTTTGGGTTTAGGGATCCTGTCCCAGTTATCGAGTAAAATTGCTGACCTTCATTCAGTACCTACGATTACTGTTTTGCTAGCATTATCTACAACTCAAGTTCTGTGCACAGATTAATGTATCTTTAATTCCCATCAAATTTTTGCATCCTGACTTGGCAAAGCTTGCAGCTCCCAGCTGTGACTCCTTGTTTCTGCCCAGCTGGAGCAGGTACATGCCCATCCCTGAGAGCTTGGGCTCAGGAAGAAGAATGGCCAGGAAGACCTGCAGTACAGGCCAGGAGTGCACAGAGCTCCAGCACATTTACTGAGCTTACCTTAATGTTTAAAAAAACATACTTGAGAATCATAGAACTGAGGTTGGAAGGGACCTCACCAGGTCATCTAGTGCAACATCCTGCAGAAAGGAGCTACTTTGCTTAAATAATAAATAAAATTGATCATCAAATAGATCCTTACCCCACAGCTGAGTGAATTCAGAGGACACAGCTGGGTGCAGGGACACCACAACTTTCTTCTGTCATTTCTTGCACAGAGGCTGAGGTGCTTGGTGCCCAGCTGAGGGTTGGGTTACCAAGTTCTGCAGGAATGGCCCATGTGTCGCCAGGCCACAAACCACCCTGGGCTGGAACCAGCCCTTCCACTGCCTGGCTGGGAAAGGCTGGAATCGTGCCTAGCTTTGGGCTGTCCTTGGCTATGTTTCTATATGGATCTTAAAGGGAAGAATGATCACTATTAGGCCTTAATTCCTTGCTATAAAGTTTACAGCTGCTAAGGACTCAAAGATTAACGTGAAAGACAGACTGGCCTCACTTTGGTGGTGTCAGAGGAAACAGAGATGCAAGAGACTGCTCAAATTGGATTCCACTGTAGATGACTGGCAAGCAATATTCCCTGCAGACAGTGAGAACAGAGAGTATCACCTCTATCACATGAATATAGATTAGAGAACTTTTCCTCCCAGAGCTGCCATCTACTCTGGCAGCTAAATTTACTGCATAACACTGAAAGAAATACAAGTGAATTTTTGCATTTCTCATAAAATATTATTTCAGAAGGTGCCTGAGAATATTGAGAGCCTGACTGCCTGAGAAATCAGTAGGAAAGCATACAACAGTTGGACACAGAATACACAAAACTACCATTTGGGATTAAATAACCTGATTGCTTTAACAGCCAACTACAACCACAAATGGGTCCAGGACAATCTGCAGGTTTTGGTTCTTCCTACCAAAGGTACCGTCCAACATTCAAAATTTGTTTGGGAGAAAATATAAACAATTAAATTGATTAAAAGAGGTACTTTATAGGAAACAGATTTTGTATTCAGCTCTTAACTGAGAAAATACTGAAAATAGCCACATTGGTAACCTTATTGGCAAACACTGCTCCAAGGTGGAGACTGGATGAACTAAAAGCCCAAACCAGTTTAAACAGCAAATACGAAGAAGAATCCTAGGCTGGGGTGAGCCCATCAAATTAATCCCAAAGCCACGTGCAGGAGCATCTTGCAGAGTTATTTCTGCTCTCTAATAAGATCCGTGAACACACAGGCAGTGCTGATCCAGGTACCACCTGTCTTGCAGGAATGGAAGCTTTGATCTTGACCCAAGTCAGAAAAATGTCAACACCTGATCAAGGCTGGCACTGCCAGGGAGCGTGCAATCCAGAACCACCTTGCCAGGAGGGAGCTTTGGAGACAGCCATGCTTTCCCTTGGCTTTAGGTGCCTTCCCACTGATTAGCAGATGTTTTTTATTCTGCTAAAAAAGAGATGTATCTCCTCAAAGGAAAAAAAACACAAAAAAAAACAACAAACCAAAATGGAACATAATTTCGTAGTTACCAGCATTAAAGATAATCTGGTGGGGCCCATTCTAAATTAGATTAGTAACATGTTGATGAAGTTTTGCAGCTTTTATTTATGACTGATGAAAACTGACTAAATATGAGTTCAGACAAGCTGTGTAGCTGGTTATAGGAAAAGGTATCATAACTAATTACAGAATTGTAACTAATTATAAATTAGTATTTAATGCAAAGAGCATAATTTCTATGGCAGTTTTTCTGGAATGGATAGAGGATACAACACCCCTTTTCTTATTTATGCAGCACATCATATTTTCCATCAGTATTTGCCTTACCAAGCAAATGAAAAGAATGGGAAAGAATGCCACAGGTAGAAATCTGAATCTAAATCTAAGGCAATTAAATATAGTTCTAGGTCCTTTTGAAAGCATAATGAATGACAGGTAATTGGTATGTGCTAGAATCATAACAATTTGTTCAACTGATCAATTTAAGAGGAAAAAAAATCGACACTGAGGTTGAACAAAGGACCTACTAATTCTTGTGTGAATCTATTCCAGAACAGCAAGCACATAAATCCCCATAAAGTAGTATCCTGCATTTCTCACTCCACTTTCTCTCATGAAAGACCCCAAAATCTGCCTACAGACCTTACAGCAAGGCTCCCTAGGTTACAGGAGTCTGGATACAGAACTATTTTAAAAATTCACTTCATTGTACTAACAGTAATAGGGATATGCAAGAGAGGAGAAGGGGTGTAAGTTGTGTAAAGGGAAGAAACACACTGACTTCCATACGAACCATTTATTGAATAAATACATGCATCATAATGTAGAATTACATGAGCAAAAAAGGCAATCTGTACAAAATTGATTACCCTTTGTTCTCATTTTAACTCTCACCATTTGCTGCAGCTCTGATAAAGGATTCAAGACAGAAAATTAAAACTCTTTTAGTCCACTTCCAAGTGATATGCATGCTGATTTGAGTTCGAGTTATACCACTGCTATAGTTAAGAAAGCTGGTTTTCTTGTCAGTGAAGCAGAGTAGTTCTAAAAACAGTTTCAATAGTACAGAACATGTGTTGGTACATACAGGTAACAAAGCTTATTTTTAACCATTTCTTAAACATCTTCATATGTTCATATTTTAAGGCACTGGATAAACAAGAACTACATGAAAAGCTGTCAGTTGATATTGAATAAATGACTGGATAATGAGGTGCAATTTTTGCCCAGAGGCAAAACTGTCCTTCCTACTTCCATATAAACGGAACAACTGGAATTTGGTAATACAAAAGTTGCATCTACTATCCAAAGAATCGATCTCATCTAGGCACTCACAGTCTGATCCAAATTCACTCAGGAGAATGTTTCCGAAGATCTGGCATTCAGAACTGATTATAGACTATGGGAATTCTAGTTGCTGCATTGCAATGACAGTTCAGTCTCTTCATTTCAGATTCCTAAATGGAAAATGGGATCTCTAAATACCAATCCCTAATTTTAGGTAGTGAGCTATTTTGAAAACCTGCCCTATATTCTTTATTCAGTTACTCACTTTGTGCTATCCTTTCACATTTGCCTGAACAAGGTATTATTTTCAACCCTGAAACTTCAAAAGACAGATTTTTTTTATTCAAGTACGGTTTTCTGTCCCCAGACTTCATCTAAGACTTGAAACACTGAATCAGTTTAACACCCTATTTGTTGGCTGCAGATGAAATTCTTGTACAGTCACTGGCCAAGATGTAGAGCAAAAATCCTTCCACCTCAGACTGAACCAAGGCAATTGTGTTGAACTGCCACTCTTAGACCTCATTTATTCAGATTAGCATTTGGTTTCTGCATTTTCATTGCATTAAGAACAATTCTCTTTCCATTCTTACCATTTTCATGGAGAACTAGCAAAGAAAATATGTATTTCATTTTATATGAATAGGTGAGTGAATATATTCATACTCATACATTCCAATATACAGTGTAGCCTTCAAATGGAAATGTTTTCTTACAAAGAAGCTCTATTGCCCAGCCCAGTAACAGCAATTACAGTACAATTTACAATGTAAGATTGTTTGATAAAATTGTCTTGTATAAAACGTGGCAATGAGAAGGCCATCACTTTATAGAGGTGTATGGTGCAGATCACACATATCCATAACAAATGTCCATGTTAAATTGAATTTAGACAAACTTAAAGTTTTACACTTGAAAAAGACAAAAAGCTACATCTATGGTAGGCACTTTGGTACATCTAGTAATGTAGGCAAATTCTACATCTAGAGTTAAGGTTCTGTCAGTAGTCTTACAATAAAGCTAATTTCAGGAGTTTATCATTCTGCTTTAAAATTCTTTCTTGGCTGAGACATCATTCTAGAATCTTAGCTAAATAATACACTTTGTCTAATTGCATACTTCTCCAAGGATGAGGACACTGGCTCTGCGAAAGCCAAGCTGTTCTCTTGGATTCTTAATGCGCATTTTTCTAACAGTCTGAAAAAACTTACCAGAAAAAGAAAAATCAGTTCTCAATACAAAAAAAAATTCCCATAATTCATAAAATTAGAGTTACGAGCTCAGCTGTTGGGGCTGATTCTCTCCCTTCAGATCCTGCCTGCCTGGATCAGTTTGTGCTAATGGTGTCCCAGCTGCCCAGCCCACAGCAATGCTTCAGGAGAACAGCACTGCTCAGAAACCTGCGCGGACTGCTGAAGTGCTTCTTGTTCATGCACCAAACATACTAAGCAGCAACGAAGCCACAGTCAAAGACAGTCAGTTTCATCTCAATTCCCCACTTTCTTACCTACTGATGTTCATTTGGGGATTACAGAAGCTATCACATAACATAGTACTGTATAATAAAAATAACATATGTCTTGTACATATGCCTACTATATGAACTTAACTTGCAAGCTGATTTGTCTACTTATAAATCAGTGAAACATGGTGGTAAGGACAGTTTAAAACGGTTAGAGATCTTTTTTATAATACAGAAAAATCCATGTCCTCATACCTTCAAAAGATCATGTGTATAGTACTCCAGAGTACAGGAATAAATAACAAAATCCAACTGAACCTGTATAATAAAACTGTACTGTTTGTTATGTTTACTCCATTAAATGAAAACTCAGATTTAGAAACTGTGATTTGTGGACCTCATCCTCTATTTATACAATATTTATAGAATTCTCATTTTTATTTATAATATTCTATAGTACGATTTCCCAATAATACATTTATATATAAATATTAAAATGTTAATGTTTTATACACTTTAAGCTAGCCCCACTGGGCCAGAAACACAATAAAGTAAAAATGTTTTTCTGCAGTTTCTTTTTGCAGAGTATCACAAAATGATTAAGACCATTGTGCTGCAAAGACAAAAGAGATTCATCTGAAGAAATGAACATGCATTTAGAAGAAAATATCTGTATCCTTTATCTAATTTTCTTCTGAATTCAAACCAGCATGAAAGAATTATAAAAAAATAGTATATATTTACATGGTACAGTATACCTTGGTGAGATATAAAACAAGGCAGGAAAACAGCAGAACATGTTCTTTTCACTTTCTAATAGGTACAGCCATCATAAAGATCAATTTAAACACAGAAGGTTACTTTACTGTACTATTGCACATTACAGTAACACATAGAACTGTTTAGCAAAATAAAATACAAAGTTTAACAATGAGGAAGGCTATGTCTACATAAAATGACCAAGTGTTATAAAATTATTGGGGATGTGTCTAAGAACTAAATCAGTAAAGCTATAAAAATAATATTGGTACATCTCTGAAAACAACACGTTAAAAATATATAAAGGTTGGCAAAATTATGATGAGGAATTCCTGGTGTCCACGGGCCTAACTTGCACCTTGTGGCCTTGTACCATCTTCTGTCAAATCATACCTGAAAAAGAAAAAAACCGAGGGATTGGTTTTTTACATTTAGCATGTACTGTTAAAACTATTAACACAGTAGTTGTTAGGATGTAGTAGTAGTAGTAGTAGTAGTATTAATAAAGGAAATGTTATACTTACCACTGGGTCCAGCCTTTAGCAAGCTCTTCAGATGCCAGAGGTATTAATAACTGCGGAAAGTGAGATTATCAATCAATGCATTGTGTTTGCCTTTCATTCTATTTCTATTAAAGATCGAATCTGACAATCCTGTAAACTACAGTGTAAGCAATGCCATTGGTAAATGATGTATTTTCCATCCTTTGTCATCACAGCTCTCTGCTATCTGCCTGAAGTTTCGAGTTGCTGGTTTTGACATTAAAATCCACACCCTTCAGTGGTACAGTCCCAGAGCACGTCACAGCATGACAGTGGCAATCAGCAGATGTGTTCCTACTAACAGCCTTCTGGATGAACAGGAAAACTGAGGACACTGTTCACCATCAACTAACCATGATTCTTTCTCTCTCATCCTCTTCACAGAGCTCAAATACGGCAATTTGGAAGGGTGCAGGAATTTACTATTCCTTTTTCATGCTCCAAATCACGTGTGTAGCAAATTGGGTGATTTAATGTGTGCCTATAGAACACTGAAGTTACAAACACAACAGCTGGTGTTGGCATTAGGAATGTCTCCAGTAGCAGCTCTTTCTCATGGATTTTACAAACTGGGAATTTAATTACTTGTATGTTTCCCTAAGAACTCGTTTATCTTTCCAGTTTTGTCTGAACATTTTCTGAAATATTGCCTGGTTTCTACTGGTTCTTTCCTTTCTCTGACAGCTTGACAAGCACATTTCTTTTGTAAATGGGAACTTACCACTCTCTAGAAGGGATTACTGCCTCATCTTTTTAAGTGTGTCTCTGCAGTTTGTTCCTTCCCCTACTGAAGCCTGACATCTAAGACACCTATAATTTTTGAAAGCTTCAATCAACACTAACTCATATGTCAAGAGAGTTTTTGTTTCATATAATAACAAGCTGTATTAACAGAACTTGCTTATTGTCAACTTACTTTGCCAAGCAGCCCTTTATCTTTGGACAAGAATCCACCACTGTTCTTCACTGCTACATCTAGTGTTCTTCTCTGTACCTCAGGCAGGGAAACGCTGAAATCAAACCTGACAGGCAAAGAGATGCTTTAGAGGGAATTCTGTACCAGAAGTGCAAGTTCAGCTCCTACAGCTAAACAGCCCCTCAAATCAAAACCAAACCATCTCCCCGCCCAAATTAAAAGATGAGGACAATGAAGAAAACAATCCCAATGTTTTGCCTAAAATTTTTTTTGAAAACTGTGATCAATACCAACATTGAATGTTTGAGACTTCTGTTACCTTTGGCCTCGAGGCCACCGGTAAAACAAAACAAACACATGAACAGGACAAAAAGAGGCAAAGGTCAAGCACTGACTTTAGAGAAAAGAGAATGTAGAATCCTACTGTACTGACAGCTCAGTATTAGCATTTTCCAGAAGGGAAAGCTTGGTCAGTCTTACTGATCCTTGGTACTTGATAACTAGAGCTCCTTTTCTTTCCTGGTTGGCTAAAGAAAACTACCAAAGATAGCTCGGTGCTAGAGCTAAAACTTAGACAAAGTCAAGACAAGGTTATGCCATAACCTACATCTATTTGTCACTACAGTTCTTAAACAGCTTTATTGCTTTGCAATACATTTTCCTTGGAAAGGCACATTGAAATAAAACTATTACCTGGAATGAACAGGAGAGAACTGCACTACCAAGAAAATCTGCTGGAGCCTCTAACTAATGATTCACAGATTTGCCTTGGACAGAAGGGACTGAAGTGGTGTTTTCCCTGAGTCAATTTGCTGTCTGTAGAGAAAGGTCTTTATTGAAAAGTGATGGGTGGGAGAATAAGGGGCAGACATGTAAGGAAAACTACTATCAAAAAGATGAGTGCAAGGATAAGGATTTTTATGCAATATAATATTGCACAAGCTGGTACAACTTCCAACATATGGGGCCAGGATATAATCTACAAAGAGATTTCCTGACTCTCTGGATGCTAAGAAGTGCCACCAAGTGACTGAGCAATGTGGCCACGCACAGGCACTGGCTGGCAGCATCAGCCAGGCACTCAGCCAGCCAAGCTTTCTGGCAGGAGGGGAAGGGAGATAGCTGCACTGGCCAGCTAAAGGCACTTGTGTGCTCACCACCTGCCAGCAGAGCGAATCCTGCAGCTGAGCTAGCAGCACAAGGGGCATGGAACCTGGTGTAGGAAGGCAGGAAAGACAGAAGTGGCTGCTAACAGCAAAAAGAGCTGTAGTGATAACAGGGAATAGAAGGATAGAAGAGAAAGATATGATCAAGTCTAACGGTGACAACCAGGAACTTCCAACAGCTCACCCTTCAGTAAGCACAGAAATCTTGATTTGACAGCTTTGTAATTACATGATACAAAACTACTACACATAGTTTAGAACGTACATTTGATCAAACACCGGGTTTAATGTCTTCTTTGATACATGTGTTTTTCTTCTTCCCGATCGTCTCTTATCAGGCAATAAATACATTCGCACGTAGGGATCGGATCCTTCTTCGGAAAACGCTATTAGATTTCTGTGAAAGTGAAAACCAAGGAAAAGCACTTAGAAAATCAACGAGACATTGCTGAATGTGTATGTCTATACTACCATCACTTAATTTAGTAGATGAAGCAGTTCCCCTGCACAAAATATGATGTGGAGTGACTTGTGTAAGACCAGATGAACAGTAAGCAGAGAGCAGAGGTGGGAATGCAATGAGTTTTCTAAATTCCAATTTGAAGTTTAGATATGGCTTTTTAGAAATTATGTGAAAAATTCAATCTCTTCCAAACAGCTTTCAGATACTGCTGATAAAAATCTAAATGTCATTTTCATTTAAAATCTGATAGAGGCATAATAGACAAATCTAAAATCACAGCAACATCTTCCACAAAGTTTTTACTGATTCTGAGTACAGCTCTGTATATTTCTGTATTTATGCATACGTTGTTTTAAAAATAACAAAGATTACCCAATCCACTTATGAGTAAGTCAGGATACGACAAACTTTAAAAAGAAATATGCTCAGATGTGAAACTGTGTGTTGTATGCTCACCTGCAGGAATGCACCACCACAATCAGTTTGTTTCTTTGTGAACTGTGACGAATTGTTAGCTGAATCTGCCCTAATGGAGACTGCCCCAGAGTTGTTCCACTGCAGGAAAAAGCAGAACATTATGCTTAGTTAAAATGCACATTAGAAGGAAGACTTAACTGAGCAGTTTTCCCAGAAATCATGTATTATCCATTTAACTTCTCTAGACCGATGTGAAGCAAGAGAACACGTGTAAGCATGTGAACATATCCTCATGAGACTCTTGCAGTTCAGTTCTTTGGCCAACAACTCTTGCTCTCCAAAATCAGCCAGGTATTCTTGTCAGTGTAGAGGTCAGCTGCTTCTTACTACTTCAAAAACCATTATGAGTAAAGAACTTGCCTGCCCTAAAATAAACATCAAAGCAGCATGTAGGAAATTGGAAAGAATAACAGTGCTAACTGCAATGAAAACCTCAGCCATGGGCCACTCTTACCTAAGGCCACAAGCCAATCAGAAGACCAGCTCATTCTTTTCTAAATTCCCTTATCACAGAAATATAGATATTCTTGGGATTAAAATAATGATAACTTAAATCCACTTGCTGTCATAAAAGCTCAAATCACAGTATAAACACAACCATTTTACTTTTCTATAGCTAATGCCACCATGAAAATAAGACTAGAATAAATCTACTCTTCCCAGTCATGTTTAAATAAAAAGCAAGCACCATGCTTCGGAATTTGTGTTTTACAGAATGGCCAACATGTGCAGTTCCCTCATCTCCATGAAACGCTCATCTGAGTTTGTGTGAACTGACTACAAGTATTTTCCACATCACACAGGACAGTATGTGCCATATTTGCCATTTCTCCAGCCACCTGAAGGATACTTTATCCTCAAGGGAGAAGAGTGCCTGTTTTGTGAATACCTACTACACAGTGATTGCTCCATTAAAATTCCCAAGTCATTCACTTCAAAAAAATAGAATGAAGATTTAATTTCAGTGTTTTCTTAGTTAAAATTAAAAAAAAAAAAAAAAATCACGAGCACCTAAAACCATGGGGTCTGCAATAAAGGACCTCATTACCTATAGCTTTACCACTCTTATCAAATGACAAAGAATGACATTTGTGCATTGCATGAGTAGTATCTCAATCTTTGCCACAATTAACAAACTCTAACTCAGTTTTGGACCAGGAGAGAGGCTGACAAAAGACAAGTTAGCATGTGACTATGCAGACAAATGGGGGTCTAGAGCACAAAAGCAGGTGGTGTATTTGTACCAACTGGAGAGAGCCAACACCAGACTCAACTGCAGCCCTTCCACTATTTAAAACAGACCTTTTAGAGAAGACTAAGCCAGACTCCTCACTGCTGTACACAGTAAAATAACAAGAGGCCATAGTGAAGCTGCAGCAAGCTAAATTTCAATAGAAATAAGGAAGAATGTTTTCACAGTGGAGTGGTTAAGCACTGGAGTTTTTGAACAGGTTTACAGTATCTCTATCCTTGGAGACAACCAAAAGTTGTTTGGACAAGGCCCAAGAAACCTGATCTAACTTTGAAGAGGGATTTGCCTTGAGCAGAAGGATGACCAAGCAGAGAGTCTGTCCAACCTCTATGACTCAGTTGATTCTATGAACTCTGACAGAGAAAAAGGAGAATTGGTTCAACCCCTTGCAAATAAAGAAATAAAACCGTTCTACTTAGATTCACAGAGAAATTCCCTGAACAGGGAATGAATAGTTTCCAGTCTCCTATTCAGAGCAGGATGCCTGCTCAGCTGTCTCTACTTGCTAAGTATAGCTTGCCACTGAAGCAAGTTAAAAAAAAAAAATCAAGAATTTAACAAAGTATGGCTGCAGTAATCTTCAGTGACTGTATAGTAGCTGATAACCCATTTAACATTCTTTATAGTCAAATAACCCTCTGAGTTGTTTTAAAAGACAAACTATTTCCAGCTTAATTGACTTAATTAATGCTAACGGATTCAGTGGCGAAACAGGCAACTACTGCCATGAAACTACAAAGTGCAGCTATGAGAAGAAGTGGGACTTTATCCCGCAGACGATCACAATGGTAAGGAACTCCTAACTGCAGCTCCTGTCTGAGACACCAGGAAGAAGCAGAAAACCCCAATGACTGAACAGTAAAAAGCCATTTCCGAAATGTGCGCGAAGCACCGCTGCTGCGGCGCCGTTCTTTGTTAACCGCCTGAGATGCTGCCCGAGCAGCGGTGCGCGCCGTACTTCTCGAGCTGCCGGAGCCTCTGGCGCAGCTCCTGCGTGGCGATGGGCAGGGAGATGTCGGAGGCGATGCTGGGCGTGGGCTCCTTCACCGACAGGTGGCTGGGGGAGTACGAGACGTTGGAGGCGTGAAGACTGGAGGAGCTGCGGCTGAGATCCGTCGGCCGCTGCGGGCTGGCGTTGGGAGGCTGACTTTTATCAGCTGCATCAGTCTTTTTCTCGCTGTCAGTCACTGGGGATGCTGGAACGGGCTTGTTCGGATCAGATGTCGGCGAGACGGGAACCTGAGGCTTGAAAGATGATTTTCTTGCGTCTTTGGAAACAGACGGCCTTTTTACTTGGGCTGAGTGTTGATGATCTGGAGATCTTGCCTGCTTTTCAAGAGAAAGGACCTAGATACAGGAAAATACACATAATATTACTATTTTGTAGTAGAGGAAACAGGAAATTTGTTTCTACAAGAGCTGGTTGGTCACAAGTTGTAAATTTAAGACACCGAAGCAGAACCAAAACCATTCATGCTTACTAACTCCACAATATGAAATGCTTTGCATGACAAAACACATCTCCACCTTCTTCATGGCAACTGCAGTAACCATAAAACAATGTGAAATTCTCCATTCATTAAGAATTATTCTCCTCATTATTCGCTTCCCATATGCTAAACACTTCTGGTGTAAGTGCTATTTACTTTGCAGCTCTAGTCATCTGGAAAAATATTCTGTAATTTTTTCTTCTGCATCACAATTTTTTCTCATTAATTGTTCTTACTTTCTCTTTTATAGGTTGCTTTAATTTATTAATGACACATAAGCAATGAAGTGCTTTAGAAAGAAAGTAACAGAAGTTTGACAGTGTTTGCAAAGAGATATAGTACCTCAGTAAACCAAGTAATTTAGATGGGGAAAGAAGACAAACCAACTTTCAGGTATGCAAGTTTTGTTTTCAAAACTCCAATATGCTTGAAAGCTGGTTTGAATTTTTCCAGTACTAAGCAGGTGCTCTCTTTCCTTACACAGATTATTTTTAAAAACCATTAAAAACTCAGTTGTATTTCTAGATAGAGGCTATTTCACTGATCTGTAGCCCACTGGGTTCAAAAGAGATTTCAAGGAATTCAGATTCCAAACATGATTTCCAAACCTAAAACCACTGGGGACCCCAGTTTTAATTAATGCAGGTGACTATTGTTTCATTTTGAGCACTGTACAGTTTTCAAATGGAAGATATTTAAATTAGAGGCTATCTCTATGTGTACTGATAGCTCTGCACAACCAAGGACACTCAGCAGGTGACATCAAAGGAAATGTACTGGCTTCTTTGAAAGCTGGCAGACCAGCAGTCACCACAGCCCTAAAGATGCTTTCAGATATTCACAATGGGAAAAGTTTGAGTACCCTGAGAGCAATCTTCATGTTTATAGTGCTGTTGGGACCAGAGTTGCTCAGGTGGAACCGCTGATGCATAGTTAAATCTTCACTCTCTAGCAACTGGCTTAGAGGCAACTTGAAATTCCCCAAAGAACACTGGTGTTGTTCATCCCTCACCTGAAGGAACACAGAAATTAAGTCACTTTGTATCATCTGCTTTGTAAGAATTCAAAGAAGGAAATTACGTTTTTATTTAAAAGCAAAAAATGCAAACAATATTGAAAGTAGTTTGTTCTTAAACCGTGTTTCCCTGATTTTAAGATTACTTTACATTGGAGGTAAAAATAAATATTCTCAATGAGTCATTTCTTCAACCTTAACTTCCACAGAAGTTAGAAGAGTAACCACCACATCTACATCTACCAGATCCTAAAAAAACTACATGTTTTCCAAACTGTCTATGTGAAAACGGATTCTCACAGGTATTGGAGGAAGAGTGACTAAGCCAGTCCTCATTTACACTTCAGTCTCTTAGAACTGTGTAAAGGACATTCCAGCAGTGTAAAGGGATACAGTATTTGGATAAAGTGAATTCTTCCTTGGTATGAGAGAGGAAAGATTCCTAGTTCCAAACTGGTATACCACATTTACTTCTGAATATTTTTAATTAGAAAAGACAACCATTAACTTTATTATTCATGTGAGAGACTGGTTATAGACTTCCTTCCTTTTAGTAATAAATGGAAATAAACATTTCATTGCTTGGTTTAAAAAAAATACTTTAAGCATAATTTTAATGATGTTCACATTATGTTCAGTCTCATTTCATAACAGTGTGAATGTTACTACTGCAACATCTTTGAAAAGAAAGGTATCTAAAGAGAGTGAGACACATACCTCAACTTCAAGATCTTGCCTTTTGGGATTGTGTACAAAGAAAGTAAAGTTTTCCTCCCACACTGGTTCATTGGTCTTGTATCTAATCTGAAGTTAAGAAAAAAGGAAGTACACAAATTATAAAACAGTCTGTCTCACAGAGGTGGTGTCAAGAGATGATCACATTTTTCATTTTGGTGTTTTATTTGGTGTGTGCAGAGAAGGACAGCAAGGCTTGGGAAGGGTCTAGAAAACAAGTCTGATGAGGAACAGCTGAGGGAGCTGGGGCTGTTTAGTCTCCAAGAGGCTCAGGGGAACCTTTTTGCTTTCTATGAGGAAGCAGCCTGAAAGGAGGCTGTAGCCAGACGAGGGTCAGCCTCTTCTCCCAGGCAACCAGTGACAGGACAAGAGGACAGTCTTAAACTGTGCCAGGGCAAATTTAGGCCAGACATAAGAAAAAAATTCTTCACAGAAATAGTGATTGGGCACTGGAATGGGCTGCCCAGGGAGGTGGTGGAGTCATTGTCCCTGGAGGTGTTTAAGAAAAGACTGGGTGTGGCACTTGGGGCCATGGTTTAGTTGATAAGGTGGTTTTAGGTCATAGGTGGCAATCCTTGGCTGCTTGTTGCCAGTTTCAGTTCTGGTGGCAACTTAGTGTTGTGCATATGCTCCATGGTTTGGCAGCCAAATGCCAAGCTCACAGACCAACCAAATATGTGAAGACAGAGCCAAGTCTGAAGAGTAGGAACTTACCTTACTTTCCTGGGCCTTGTGTCCAACTGACAGCAAAACAAGTGGGTTGGGATTGCTGTTTATTTTCTTTCCTGACTGGTAAAGAAAAAGCAAAAACTTTGCCTTCAGAATAAAGCAAAACCTCTCCCCTCTGAAACTTAAATGTTTGCATCTTAAAAATACAAATCATATGCATTCTGCTACATGCTTCTCTATTCCCAGTATTTTGTTCAGCAGGCTGGAATGGCAGACTGGCGAGTAGCTGGTGAAGACATTAACACAAAGGCATCCGACTACCTAAATATGCTGAAGCAAAATGCTACCAATAAGCAGAAGTTTTAGACTCATTTCCATTTTCTTTAAATGAAACTGGTAAGATGCAAATTCTTATCTTTTAATGAGCATTACAATCCCCAAAGCTAATGAAGCAGAGTTAAAACTGCAAAATGAATATTGCATGCAGATGGGAGATATGAAGAAAGCACAAACTCAGGAACTTTATATACAGTGCTGCGCAACTATTACATTGGATGTGGTATCCAACACTGATGTTCCCTGCTTTTCAGTTTGGGGAGAAAGAATGTGCACTATAATGTATGTGAGGGATATTTCTACAGTTTACCAAATACTCTTTAATAGAGAATCAACCATCTGCCATATCTGAGCCTTGCTCACCAGCTGTATAGCATTACATCAAACTGTGAAAACAAACATCAGTTTAGAAACAAATTATATATGCAAAGGAACATTCCAACGATATGTTTCTTTCGAGAATTTCCATTTAATCTGACAAAAATTCAATTCAGAAAGAAAATTTAGACATGAAAGTTAATCATCTCAAGCCAGTGTTAATGCAGTTTAAAAACCCTAGAAAATGTAGGATACATGGCTACTTTGAGTTCTACCCTGTAGGAAAATCAGGTATAACAACAGAAAGTTAGTTAAAATCTTCTTAATGCATGTAAGGTCACAATTACAACCAAATGATTGAAATATTTTATGTTTTTAAATTAAGGAAGTGCATGACTTAGATATATTTTTTGATCTGAACTTACATTTTGGACATCATACTTCAATAATAATTCTCAACTTTAATGTGACATACTAGAACCATACTTTCCTTTAGAAATAAAGCTGTTAAGAAAGCACTCCTTTCTTGGATGAATGCTGCCCTTCTTTTTTTTTATGATTTCTAGTAAAAAAAATATTTAGCTCTCTAATAAAACCAAATATAAATGTTTACAGAACAGAAAGAAATCCGTATTACACAGCAACTGATGGTGTTTTAAAATGGTAGGTGACATTATCTTCATTTTTTCTTCGTCCACAAAATAGTGCCTGAAACTTTCTTCATAAAATGATGAAACTACAGGAGTTGACAAAAAGATCCTGGCCTAAATTTCTTTAGCAATCATATAAAAGATGTAAAACCTTCTAAAAACATCTAGCAGGAACAAGATTATTCCAAACCACCATTCAGAGTTGAGTGATAAGACATCACTCAGTGTGTAAAAGATGTCTTAGCTTTCATGTCAGCTTCATTCTTTAGTTACTACTATCAATTAGTTCTCAGCACTTTGCCCCGGTCTTCTCAAGCAGCCTGTACTCCACTAATCTGATCTGGAGTTCAAATCACCACAAAATTTTAACAACATCTTGACATTGGCTTCTTGAAAGCAAATTCAAGTAAAACCGAATTACACTAAGTATGTATCTGGCAACAGAAATCCCATCCAGTGTTGGAAAGTGGAGTGCTGCAGGCATTCGTGCATTTCCAATAACTTTTGTGACCTTAAATGGACAACTATATTAATGTTACCTTTAGGGCTTTCTGAACAGCAGCCTTCTTCAAGCCATCAGGGTTAAATTCTAATGGATTATTCTTTTAAGTCAGGAGAGAATGAACATAGGAAGGGTTAATAAGACATGCAATGAAGCAATTTCACTAGGTTAATTAATTATGACATGACAACATAGGACAAAGCAGGGGGAAAAAATCAACCTAAAAAAAAATAAAAACAAACATCTTTCAAACAAAACAATGAAGAACCACCACAACAAAAAAGTCTGACAAAACTTTTTTTTTCTTCTTCTCCTCTGGATGTTTTTATTCTGCTTCAAAACTAACATACCCAATGTCTGTCTGCTTGTATTTCTTTGATCATGGTGGCTTTTTATCCTAATAAAGATAATTCACAAAATATTTTTATTTAATGCCTGATGCCCTATGAACTGCCTTCTGAATGAACCTTTTTAGAATTTAGTTGAGCGTATTTTCACAACACAGAAGCCTCTCTGAAGATAAGTAATTATGCAAAGGAGTCCTTTTATGGAAGAAATTACAACATCTAATTGATAGGAATTTATATAATTATAAAAGTCGAAGTTCTTTAAGCCTCTTCAGAAAAGTGATGCAAACACTGCATGCTAACTAGAATGAAGGTCTGCTGCTAACTAGAATGAAGGTCAGCTGCTTTACTCACTTGAATGAAGACATTCAAACACCCTAAAAATTTAAACTGGTTTAGCAGTTGAAAACCTCAGACTCCTTTCCATTAAATATGTAAATTTTAGAATTTTATTTTAAGATTAATATATTGTTCTTGAAGGGATACAATCATGTCTAGGAAAATTTGCCACTTTGTTTGCTGCAGTTGTGGATTCCCCATCCCTGGAAATGTTCAAGGCCAGGCTGAATTGGGCTTTTGAGTAACCTGATCTAGGGCAAGGCGCCCCTGCCCATGGCAGAGGGGTTGGAAGGAGATGATCTTTAAGGTCCCTTCCAACCCAAACCTTTCTGTGGTTCCATGATTTATTTCCTAAGGCTGCACTCCCTCTGCCAGCCATGGTTATTGTCTCATCATCATCAGTGCTGGGCTCCAGACCTTAAATTGCTACAGCCAAGATCAGGGCCTTGGTAATGGCTAAGCAGAACAAAAGGATAAGGCCAGATATCTCACAGGCTGCATTCCTCTTTTCTACATAGAGTAGTGTTATCTTTCATTACAATATGACACAGCACAACTGCAAATCTCTTCCTGTAGAAAGATATCTGTTCAAATCTCTTTCTTTCTATTTCCATCTCACATTTATAAGGATGCAATGACTGTCCTCTACAGAGGAGTTACCTGATTTTGTCAGCTGGCATCTGCAACTCACCGAGATACTTTTGAATCTTAAACTACCACTCAACTTACTGGACATTTTATCCTTCCCATTTGCACCTGCATATAAAATACAAATCTTTCCTCTCCTATATTATTATTTCAAAGAATTTTAGAAGTCAAAACCAAACCTATGTGATCATGCATTAAGGCAGGCAACCACTGACCCCTGAATATTGAACATATCTCAGTTCCTCTGGAATCACAGCAGGACAGGCCAAGAGAGACAACAGCTAGGGCAAATATGTTTAAGTCAGGCTTTAGGTTTCAAGGGAAGAAGCTGCACATCCATGAAGATGGTGGCTGAAAGGCTGGGAAGAAGAAGACTCAGAGGAGAAAAGAGAGTGTCCAATATAAAAAGGGAAGGTCTTGCTTTGGGTGACAAAACAATCTTGGTATGGTTCTGAGCGTTTCTGCAGTTGTAGGAAAAGAGGATGGGTTATCCAAGAAATATACTGATAATGGCACAGCGGAATTCCCTAACAGCCCGTGACATCTGCAGTAAATCCTAGTAACAAACCCATAAATTATACAAGTAACAAACTGGTTTGTTACTCAGGCAGCTCCTGATTCAATATGCTTTGGTAAATGACTCAGTACTTCTTCTGAGTCCCTAAGGGCTGCTTGGGGTATCTGTGAGTGCATCCTCACCTGATAACCAGAAGACAGTCACTACCTGTAAGAGCTAATTTTAAATATGGATAATTATATATTATAGGGACACTAAAATTGTTATGAACTACTGATTATCATAAAACTAGTGTTACTTTTGGAAATTAAGCCAACCCTATTCTTACACCTTAACTTCAGCTAAATCAGATTTAGATGGGTAAATGTCTTGGTGTCACAAATCTAGGTTTACAGTGAGGAACAGAGAGCACTCAGGATTTTCCTCTCCCCACAGGAAGCTCCCTTTCTAACACTTCCCCAATAACTCATGTTACAGCTTAGTTACAGACTGAGCTTGCAGGTGTGAATGTTTGTATGACAGCCCACGTTTAAGGATGCCCTGGGAATAAGGGCAGTTCTAGGGCTGCTGAAGCTGGTTTTATCCCTGGGCTACTACAGACCTCTCCTCTCCCCTGGCCTCCAGCCACAACCCTCCTCCTCTTGCCTGCAGCAAGATCAGCATCCAGGAAACTGCAGAGCCAGGCAGTTCAGAGTGCTGCAGAAAGGAATCCAGACCTTTCTTAGAATGGTTCCACTCTGACTCACTAATCGATTCAGGGATTCGGAAAGTTTTGTTCAACTTCTAAATAGATGTTGTTCTATACAGACAACGTGTCCTAATGCACAGATCCTAAGATCCACAAAAACCACTAGTGCTACACCCCTTAATCCAGCATTTTGATCTTTTTTTTAAAAAGTAATAACGTTAAAGATGTATCTGGTATTTGTATAACTAAAAGAAACAGCAACTCCTTAACAATTTTAACACCAGGGTGATGCAACTATAGGTTATAAATTGTCTTTCTAATTTGTTAGTTTTTAACAAGATTTTAGCATGGTTGTAACTGTTTAGATACTTTAAAATTAACCTCTACCAAGAAACTAACAGAAAGGGTTTTGCTAGGCTTTGGAAAGGCGTTTCAAAGTCAAGGATTATGCTGTGGCCAGCCAGTAACAAATTTATCTGCACAATCTCCCAAAGACAAACCCACCTCTCTCTGGCAAAACAATTCTTATCCTGAATAAGATCTCAACCTTTTTGAAGACACCAAGGTTGTACTTCCAGATTTAAGTGTAAGATACTCATAGGCTCATCAGTTTTTAATAATTTTGTAACATTAAATTCAAGCAAAAAATATTACTTGGTAGTTCACCCTCTCCTGGATTCTCCCAACTACAGACTAATTTGAAAAAAAAGAAAAGGAGCTTGGGAATTTGCAAAACAAGGAGCATCATGGAGTGAGATAGAATTTACAAGGGAATTTATAGTTTGGGAAGCACAATGAACTGCACCCATTTTTAATGCAACTTGAACCAGGGTGGAGAGGTTGCAAGTTCTTACAAACATTGAATGTGTCACCTTTTAAAGAAACTATGGGGATGCTGGTTGCAATATTTATTATTTTGATTTCTTTGCAATAAAAGCCAACAGTTAACCAGCACACAGTGTGCTAGTACAGTATGAATTTTATTTCTCAATGAATCAGCAATTTAAGTTAAATGTAAAGAGCTTTTACAATAAACTTATCTTGGGTCTTTATCATAAAAGGCTAATTACTTACCCAATGATATGCTGATCAATCAAATTTAAGTAGCCTTTAAAATGCAATAAAAATAGCACAAAAACAATGCACACTTGTTGAAACCATGCAGGAAAACAAATGGCATGCTCTCATTCCACTAGAGTGAGTGGCTTTAGTAGCACTAATCCACACTCTGGCAGAGAAAAGGTACAATACAAACAACACCAGAGAACTCACAAATAGTGCTCTATAGAGTGAGGTAGTGTTTTCACAAAAGACTAGTCCCGATGCTCTCCTCTCTTTTAAGTATCCACACCCAAAGTTTCCCTCGTAGATACTCTTAGGAAGATGGAAATGGAAGGAGAAAGCAGAGTGATGGGATTGTGGCAGAATGAATGCATAAGCAGCTTTACTACACAGAAAAGTTAAGGAAAATAGTCAAAGGATTCCAGAGAAAACAGCAGGTAACAAAAAATAAATATTTGTCATTACAAACAGTTTCATCCATTAAATGACTTTCTGTAGCACAGCAAGGTGGAATGCTTTTTGAATTTTATTTTTTTATTAATTATTCAAATATATTGACCCACTTTCCAGGCTCACTCTTGGTAGTTCAGATTTATACGGCAGATCCAACTCAAGTCTACTAACTTAGAGACCAGCCTTCTACACCATTTCTATTTCTTTTCCAGATAAACCATTCCAATTTGCCAGAAACTCACAACTATGATGCACCTGTGCAAAAGGAAGGCCTGTACTGGGGCAATTCAACTCTGTAACTGGAACAAAACAAGGCTGAAGGCATGATCTAAAATGTACCAGTGATAAGCATTCACTTAAGGCAATTTTCAAGGTAAAAGTAATTATTCACGTGGAAAACATTTCACTGTAATGTTATAGTTGTGCACAAAAGTCTTCAAATAATTAATAAGGATCAGTGTAATTTTAACCCTTCATTCTCTTTGAATTCTCTCTTCACCATCAATACAAGCAATCCAAGAGATTAATTTGCTATTGCTCTACACAATCCCTACCACTGAACTTGAGCAGAATGTGAGACACCAGCAAATTTCATATTCATTTAGTCTTGTAAATGTTGCTCCATATTAGAATCCCATGGCCATAAAAAAGCTCTATGTTCATGTTCATGTAGAAGCTCTATGACATTGTCTTTCTAGAATGTACAGGAACCTTTTCAGTTCTTCTGCATATAAAAGTCTCCCCATGGTATTTCCCCCCTATTTGACAAAACTGTGAAGCTTTTTGTTCTCTGGTTTTGGAAAATTTGATTTAACGTAGTATCATATAATTCTATTGTAGTAAGCTTGTACATAGAATTTGCAATTGTTCCACATTACTTTCTATTATATTCTTTACAACACTGGAAAGAAAATGACTTGAAGGTAAATATTGAGTCATTTGTTGCAACTGCTTTTCTGGGCTGGTAAAGGAAGAAAGAAGCAGGAGGATTAAACAGGTCCCACACTATGACCATCATTCTCAACCCACTCAGGCAATTCTTGTACTGTAGACAGAATATCAGATGCAGCAATAGGAAATTTGGGATGCTGTTCCCAAAGTTCCTAACTGGTCAGCTTTGTGCAAAGAACTCCCCCTTTCTGTGCCCTAGAGTTTAGAGATCTATTGATTAAATGCACTGAAATTAAAATACCATCTGCAAAATTAGGTAGAACTCAAGACATGCAACCTCCCAAAGGAGGGAGACAGTGTTAGAAAACGTTTGTTTTAAACAAAAAATTTAATTTATGACAAAGCCTCTGAGTATTTGATGGAGAATGTAATACACAGAATCAGAGGGGTATGGAAAAGACTGGAACTGGTATATAAGAGAACTTTACACTATTTATTTTAAATAAGAGGCTTTAGTGTATTTTACCAAACAAATCTGTAGCTGTTTCAGTAAAACTCAGTAGTTGAACAAGAAGATAGATACTTTGGTTCAACTGAATCTTGTACACAAAACAGATGGCAGACAGAATTTTTCTATCTGCTGCAGTACTCTGAAACTGATGCTAAACACACCATAACTCTATTCTGTTCTCCTACTGCTTACTCTGTGGTGTAGTAATTCTAATTTTTTTTCTGCTAAGTTACAGATTTTGCCTGAATTCAATATACAGTGAGGCTAAAAAGGTAATGTGAGGATCTATTCCAAAAGAGTACTTTTAGCTTTTAAAATAGCCTAGAAATACTACTTTCAAATTCTGCTCTATACACCCTGGAACAGACATGAAATCACTAGTCAGTCATGTAAACTGTTTGGGCAACTAAGGCTTCATTTGTTACCACTCTGATTTAACTTAATTTTAACTTAATTTTCCACAGACAAATCTGCAAAATGCATGAAAAAAAATCCAAAGCTTGAAAACTGTATTGTCTGATTAATATTTTAGTCATCACTTCCAGAACCTCTCATCTAATAGCAATGCTGAAAACCAGCAAAACTCAGTTAAGCTTCACGTATCTCTTTATGGGAGGGTTAACTTTATTACTGCTGTCAATTACAACCAGGAACACTGAAATAAACTCCAAAACAAGTTATTTCACAGTCCCACAGGATAAATCCATGGACTGTGAGAACATTATTTATTTCTGTTTTGCACAAGCAAATAAACCATCCTGCAAAAACCAATCTGATAGAAATCTCGTACAAGAATTCTGGCACTGTAACATCAACTGCATAGTATTAATTTCATGATGAGGACTTCAGTACCTTCAAATCTCCAGAAATACCCTAAGCCAAAGCAAGTGAGTTTACCTGATCTCATGGAAGTGGTTTGTTTTTCCCAGTTAGTTCCTTAAAATTCCTCATGCTAATCCCATACGATTTATGGAAAACATCGTGTAATAAAAACATGCAGCCTTTCAAGTCCAGGAAAGGAGCATTTTTTAAAGAAAAACCACACTGATTAAAGAGTAATGCTTTATTAAACATGTATCTGTAATACTATGCTACTAAAAAAGTGGACCTTACATCACCTGTCTTGAAAGAAGAGGAATTATAGAGAAGATGGCACAATGTGTGTTAGTAAAGCAGTGTGTCACACTACCAAGCAAGACATGCTGGGAGCACCCAAGAGAAAAAGGTAACCATGAGAACATAACTTACAGGCAGATTTCTTGCTGAGTCCAAATACAGTATAAGCAATGCAGATGAAAGCCCATCATTAGCTTGGTCTTTATCAGCTCTAATGCTTGTTAGCACCTAAACCAAAAACACACTGTTAAGCCTTTCTGGAAACCAAGTATTAATATTTCTGTCCCATTTCTGGGAAAAAAAACAAAAACAAAAACCTCCCAAAAAGCAAACATTCACAAATTCACAGCGTGAAGCATAAAAAAGGAAGTTTTCAGGACTCATACAGACATTTCAAAACCATTTGCATGGAAAATTGCACCCCATTTCCTACATATTTTTTTTTAGGTTGGACAGATCGTGATATCCTATCCAGCTTTATCTCCCAGGCTAATGAAATGTTAGCAGATATTATCAAACAGTAACATTAAGAGAAAAGAACCACAAAAGCTTTTTAAAATCTCATTTAAACCATTGACACTTATGACTGGTTTGAGATTTCTAAAGACAGACAGCTTGGAATAAAGTTATAGGTTTCTCCAAATTCACAGCAGCTAGAGAACTGGTTACATACTTGACAAATAAACAAAAAAAATCACCCCAAAACAATTTAGATTAGAATGAAAGTAATGTGTTCCTTTAATACCTTGTCTAGATTGTCAGCAGTTGGCATCAATGTGAGCCATTCCAGTTTTAAATGCAACTTTCCTTTGGACACTTCATCCAAAGTAAACCACTGAAAATTAAGCAAAGTAATGTGAAATAATCTGGCAAACAAATATAAGATTGCAATTGGTTCTTCAAGACATTTAGGAAGCACTAAAGTCTACTAAAAATCTCTCAGAGCTCAAGTCCACATAACCTGAAAAGATCTGATCCACTAAAATGTTGTATTTTACATGAAGTATTACAACACAGAATGGTAAAACCACCCAGACAAACCCCTACCATTATAAGATAAAAGCATATTTAAAACACCAAGAAAATTCTTAAAGTTCTATAAAGATGTTCTGGGAAAACAAACCCTGCACAATGTTCCCATAAAATCTCTCTTACGCATACACATCATCTCTTGCAAAAAAAACCTTCTCACCAAATATCTAAGTTACTATTTTTTGCATTTGGATAGGAGTAACCTTAAAACCCCAAGTCCGACAAAGAATGTAATTATTTTTCACATTTCACCAGTTTAGATGTCTCTTAAACCACTGTACTGATCCTCAGGGCATCTATTTGTACAGCACTAAGGTTATTTGTGCACATACAGGAGCTATGCCCAGGGAAACATAATGCAAGAACTACTTGTACAATGTACGGGCCTTTTTAAACCAAACCTTACTGAACCTGCTTACCTCGTCTAGAAGACGCTCCTTTTCAACTTCAATTAAATCAATCATCAAACTAGAAAAATGGAGAAAAAGAAGTAGTATTTTAGCCAAGAAACAAAAGATCTAGCACGAAACTCAAGCACCACCCAGTGCTTGTTGAGTATCCACTGAGATCCAAAGGGCAGAATACCTTTAGCACCTAAGAAAAGGAGGGATTGAAACGGCTGAGCAAAGATGAGTGCAGGAAAACAGAAAAATGCCTAGAGCTCATTTGGGAGCTGTGAGGGCAACTGGCACAACGTAACTCACATATGTATGAGCCAACTCTTAAAACAGAGAGCACATCTAAACTGGAAATAGTACCTGGACATATGCTGTGACCAAATTCATGCCTTGGCAGTGTCTGGGAGATTTCTAGTTCACACAAGCTAAAAATGTAGCAGGGAAAGAATCTGCTAAAAATTAAACAGGGCAGACAACTGCATGCCAGTGCATGAACATTTGTCTGGCTTTTTATTTAATTAGTGCTGATGTACACATTATGTCACTTCCTCCCACCATCACTTCAGTGTAAGACTAGGGAAGTGCAAAGAAGAAGAAGAAGCCTTTGTACTACCTCCTTCTTTATTTTAATGAGAAGTAGGTACTGTTGCTAAAAGTTGGAGTTGGAAAGCTAAGGGAGCTCTACTCTCTATGGGAAGCAACAATGGGAAGTTCCAAAACTCTGCAAGAAATAAAGGTGACAAATTACCAGAGACAGAAGCTGGCTAAAACCCTGAAATGTTTATGGGAAACACCTATGGCCTATGGAGTCAAAGAGTGAGTCATGTTTGTGAAAGCATTACAGCAAATTTTTTTCTTTAATCAAATAGTTAAGATCAGCTCTTAAGAGGAAAATGAACTCGAGACAATCATTTGGAAGCTATGAAGATGAAGACGATACAGAGTTATAAAACTATATTAACTTTGCCTAAAGAAAGAATTAAGACAGTGCTAGCTCATTAGAGAAGCTAGGGCACAATTCTGGGTACCCACAATATTTACCTGGCTTTTTTCAAAAAAGATGTAAACATATAGATGTGTATATACACACCCAAGCACATTTTCATATAAATGTATTTACATACTGAAGTAGTTAGGGAATTATTTACTACCAAGATAATTTATTTATAAATACAATTAGATAGCAGAACAACTGCAATAAAGTAATAGTAATAATTTTTTTTAAATTACAATATTTCATCTCTTTCCAATACCTACAAACATATTCTCCATAACATTTACCTTCCCAGGAAGTCATCTTTATCTGGATCTTCATCAAAGAGCTCAATCTCTAGCTCCTGTCCTGGATGTTCATACACTAACGCCTGCAAGTTCAGGGAGAGGGCACCATCAGTAAAACTGACCAGCTTGGTTAAAGGGCATAGTACCAGTAAAACACTGAGCTGCAGTACCTTCGTATAATAAAATACATCAGTAAGCAAATGCTCTAAAAAAATTGCAATTTAATGAGTAGAGCAATTTTAAGACTTTTCAGATAAAATCTGTCAATGTTGGCTCTAAAAGCCTAAACTACTTTTTCAGAATCACTGATGCTCAGTCTAGACAAAAAAAACAACCAACCAACCAACCAAACAAACCCTATATAAATCAAGGGAGAATTTCTGGTTTGTTGTAGAACTTCGGGCTTCTAGAGGGAGACATCAATAAGCTCCTCAGGGACACCCCCAAAATAACCTCTTTAACAAAAGACAGAGAAGATTTCTTCTTCTGTAAAGAAGAACATACAACAAGGTATTTTTATTAGATATACCTCATAAACTTCATTCCATTTTGGATTGAGATTTTCTTTGATGACCTTGCTTTGGAAAATTTGGTTGCCCACACGGATGATTCCGTAAGGATCTGACTTTCCTTTGACAATCCCTTTTAGGTAAGTATCTTTCCCCTCCAGGTCCTGAGCTTCAATAAAGTGTATCCTTAGAACACCCTGAAAAAAGAAGAGTTTGTCTAGTAATCTGAAAGCTTCCATGACATCACAATTTACACAACAGATGTTTTATAATTTTCATTACCATTTCCTTAACACAAAGCTTATTTTGGACATACTGTAAATAGAAGATGTCAGTGATGATCCACACACTCAACAGACCTAGAACTCAAGAGACTCCTGAAAAGAAAAACTGTCATCAACCATCAGAAACATTCCCGTTTCTGATAGCACACTAACAGTAATTTTCCATGATAATATAAAGCACATGCTATTTCATTTTTATCTATACAGTTAAACTAGATTGTAGCAATCTAGCAATTGTAAAAGTAAGATGTTTGAGATTCCAACAAAACAGATTAAATAAAGAAATCTTTCTTGGTGTTCTTTGAAGCATCAACTTCACAGAAATCGTTTATAAATTAAAGCAGTTATTATCAGTGACTGAATTCACAGCAACTTGTACCAGTGCAGTAACTGAATTTCAAAATTTACACAGATTATCTTCAACAGTTACTGCAGAAGAAACAAAATGCCCAATTATTACTGTTAACAGAAACTTGCTTACCTTTGGTATAGGAAACCGCAGCTGAGCGATCTGCACCTCACTGACGAGGGGGACTGTAATTCTATTTGGAAGGACCAAGTAGTTGGATATTATATCCAATATTATTGTATCTGATAAGCCACTGTTGGAGATAAGAATCCCTAGTTACTTCAAAGAAATATTCCTTTTTCTGCTTAAGAATCGAAATGGAGAAAATATTTGCCTTTCTGTTGGAGTAGAAGACACATCTGGTTTGTAAATTTCAAATAAAGGGTTCTTGCCCAAACAGCCACCAGGTGGAAGCAGATGACACTGAACAGCAGAAACCGCAGGGATGAATATAAAGTTCCCATTTCCCTGCCACAGCCAAATTTCACCCTCCCCCCTGCCTTTTAAAACCGGCTTGGATAGAAGGCTGTTGCGTAAGTTCTTTTGCCTCTAATGCATATAACCAAGCAGATGGCAACTGTTTATTTACTTCTGTATTTCAATAATCATTTCTCTGTCCTTGGAAGTTTGGCTACCCATTCCTGTATTGTTATGAAACCAGTTGTCCTCTTGAGCTGGGAGGACCATCACTTAAACCATAGACACACAGAACACAAGCTCACGGCTGAGTAAAATGTAGCCTAGGGAAGCAAAACAGGTTTTGTTCAGCGAAAAGGGAGTGGCAGTCCAACCACACTGGTAATGAAACATGTAAAACACAACTCCACACCCCTCCGCGGAGAAGAGAACGATTTCCTAAGCTCCAAGGTCACCCAGCTCAGGTCTGAACTGACAACAAATCATTGTCAGACCAACACATGCTGCCTCCACAGGCAAAAGGCAGAACACAGAACTTGAGTACTCAGGACATCTCAGGAGGATACACAAAGGTTCAGACAGGTAATTACAATACTTGAGATACTCTGAACTGCAGAGGTGCATTCTCACTAAAGCTGGTGGAGCTGCAATTTCTCCTCCTAAATACACTCCATGATTCCCTTTTTACAGTCTTGGTGAAATCAAGATGCAGATAATGTTTGATTACTTTGAACATTTTTTGGATGAAGCACTTGTGTGTGAGCACCTTGTGAAGTTTTTCTAAGACTGAATCTGAAGCTGGGAATAGCTCTGACTCAGGAGCTAGAATATAAAAACACAAAAGCTGCAGTGAAATGTGATACATGTTACAGTTCAATTTGGAAAGAAAATGTAGTGGTGAGCAATTAACATTATGCTAGAGATGGGCATCAGAATGAACCCATTAAATACAATCTGGCCTACTAGAAATGCACACTGATTTTCATGCCAGAGATTTGCAACCTAACAGCCTGCATCCTCTTGGCTGCCCACTTCCACTGTAAATCCAGATAACCACAATACATGATGGAACACGGCTGACTTCTTAATGGTACTCAGAACAACAGGAACAGAAGGAGCTCAAGGTTCCATTAAAATCAGTGGATAGGTCTGTGCAGGCCTCTGATTAGAAAGAAGAAACAGTGGATCATGTTAAGATACTTCTCAGAGGAAAAGGCTTTCCTCTCCACTTCTATGAGCTAAGGCACATCTGCCCTAAAGGATCTTCACTCCCCTCCCCTCATGCAGAGCTTATCCTATCACATTTCCAGAGATTTTCCTTCTATGAGAACCTTAGAAATTGACAGTTTCGGTAATTTTTAAGACAAATACTACTAGATAATCATGTTATCTGAAGAGTAGCTTCATTTTGCCATTATTTTAACATGTCTTTCAAACATTTAAGTTTCATTTTGCCAAACGTCTAATTTTCAATTTATGTAAGCTAAACTCTCTGAAATGAGCCAAGAAAATAGAATTGTTTTGTTACAAGCTGACAAAAAAAAAATTGAAGATAAACATCTCAAACAGTCTTAAAATTAAAAGGAAAAGGAAAACCAAACCCAAGCTGAGGTGATGGTAACTATACAAGCAACAATCACACTTTTCAAAACACAAGTCTAATGACAAAACTCTACTATAGAGATCAGGTAAGCTTTCTTTGTTCGTTTTCATCAGTGTTCCTACTTGGCAAGAAGAGAAAGCTCTGCCTTTATGCCCAGTCCCTTAAGAGCAGATGAGTAATGGAGAAAACCAAGTGACCTGGGTCACAGAAGGCAAAGAAGCAGTGGCAGGAAAGCAATGGTATATTGGCATAAATAAACCTACCCTACTCTAGCACAAGGTTCAGAGACTGACTAATGTTCAGATGGAGCTACAGCAAATCTCCTTAAATAAGAGAAAGAAACACAGCCCAAGAACAGTGAGGACTCACAATCCTTTATGCCAGAACCAAACCCCAACTCTGATTCCAAAGGTCAGTCTCACAATTTTATCCAAACATTACTACCTGAATTTCACTAAAACACCTGAGAAGAATGAGGCAGCATTAATGAAGTTTCATGAAGTTTTACACAGAGAAACTGGGCTCTAGAAGGTAGCAGATACCATAACTTTGAACACAGGGAGCTGAAAAAGACAGTGAAGGTTGTATGTAACTCACTAATGAATTCAATGAATACTAAAACAACATGATTCTATCAACCAGTTTAAATCTCATCTAGTATTAGCCAGCTGTGGTGCTCTTGTATGCAAAGTATTCTTCATGAATACAAGGCAAAAATTACAATCTTTTGCATTTTTTGTTACCTAAAGTAAGTGGTCTGATCTATGGAAAACAGAGACAAAACACTGCAAGCAGCAGAGAAAGGTGCATTAATATAAACCCTTATGGTGATGCATCATTAAAAAACAGCTTTCAAAGATCATAAAACTTTAGTCAGTGCTTCTATGTACAATTATTTTTTCAGTTAAAATAAATGAAAGAAGTGTGCAATGTTTGGTATGGTTTAGTAGACTGTCTTCAAAAGATTAATTTCATTGCAGAAAAATAACTGTTAGTTGCCTACTAGTTTGTATTGCTCTCTACTTAGCTCTACTTAATTTTTATCAATTTTTATCAGCTGTGTGTTTTTCCTGTGCTCTCTTTACTCATATTGCACAGGCAGCACATTTCTGACTACACAGTGTGTTTTCACTGTATCTCAAGCAACCCCAACATCTTCCCATCACCCACATCCCCTCCTGAAAGCACTTGCATATTCTCACAGCCTGGCTCCTCCTCACATGGAGATTTTAATTCCACTTCTCCACAAGCTGCACTAATGATAGGATATGAATTACTTGTGTGTCCTTCTCCTTGTGGAGTCATATAGGAAAAGCAATAAAAATTGTTAACAGCTGAGAGGGAAGCTTCCAGCAGCTAATGCTGAAATTCAATTAGTAGAAGACATTTGCAAACAGAGCACAAATAAGCAGTTTAATGTGCAGCCAACAGCTGTAGGACTAAAAAGGTACCCGTGGTGGCAGCAATCTCTTGTTCATCATTGTTTATAACAACTACAATATGTCAAGTTGTCAGACCAAAATACACAACTTATCTATACAGATAAGAAAAACAAATACAGCACTAAAGAAACCTCTTGGCACTGCAGAGCATGAGTCACCTCAGTTACAGTTACTATAGAAACTATACCACGTCTAGATGGCACTGCTTTGTGCATATGTGGCCAAGTTTGGTTGCTCTGGAAACCATAAACTTGAGATATTTGGCGAGACTTTGTTTACATCTGAGGTTTTGTGTTTGCAGTCAGGCAAATATGTAGCAGGATGTGAGTCTCAGGAGCCTAGTAAAGTTAAGTACTAAATGTAAATTTAGTCATGTTATATCAAAAGAGAGAATTATTACTCAGAAGCTGTATTTTGGAAGACATTTTCTCACTCATCAAGAAAACCTCTATCCTCAGAGACAGTCCTAAGCAGGCTTGAAACATGAGCAATTCTTGCAGCCATTAACCTACTTAATGCAAGTTCTAATTCCAAACTGTTCAGCTGGGATTCCATGCAATGGCTACACGTGTCTAAGGAAAGCAAAACTCACTTCAGTCATGCAATTGATTACCAAGGGATTCATTTAATACCTAAATTCAAACTCCTGTTTTGAAGCAATAAAAATAATTCTGGAGTCAGCCAACTCTTGAGAGTAAGGCTCTAATAAACGGGGAAGTCACAAAATCCAAGTGTGTATCAGATCCTCCATTATCTCCTTGGACATTGTCTCCGTATCAAAAAGCCCCACGGTAACTATTAAAACCTGATAAATATTAATATATTCACAGATTTAACTTTATCAGGTTTGTAATGATTCAAAGCAGCCTGATTTGCACCTCTATTGATGCTTTTTAATTTGGGATTTTATCATGTGGTATTAGGAAAAGCTCTGAATTAGCTAAGCTGTTTTACAGCTATATACAGTCAATATTTTTGCTACTCCACTTGATCTTCACATAATAAACTGAAAGCTTTAAAAGTAAGCCCTTGAAGATATTAGAAACTTTATTTAATTTGAATAGTCTTAAGGTATTTCTAACTACCTTTACACAAGGAAATAGAGATGGATAGAGATGGACTGGCATAGAAAGCCAAGAACCAAGATGTCATGAACCCACTGGCATAAAAGGAAAGCTCTTTGTCCTTCTGCTGTCACAGGAGATGGCAGGTAGGGAATTCACATGATTCTGGAAATCTGGAAAGGCTGAGAACACTAAAAGAAGTACATTATAAATTATATTTTCAAAGTATTTTTAACAAGACCTACTAGATATACTTTTGTCATAACTTTGACTTGTGGTGAAATCACTACCTTCTGCAAATTGAGCAATTTCATATAATTCTACATTAAAAGAGAACTGCTCAGAGTCATCTAAGCTAGAAACTATTCAACTGATGGTCTTGAGATTTTCTGGGCTTTACTAGAGTGCAAACATATCAAACACTGCTTTAAGTTTACTCACTTCAGTCCTGGAACATCCAGAAGATTGGTCAGTCCAGTCCAGTTAATTTCCAAAAGCTGTGAATTACAGAGAAAAGAGGGAGGGGAGGGAAAAAGGACAGAAAAAAAAAAAAAAGAGAAGCAGCTTAGAATTCGTAACTCTGAAGAAATAAACACAATAGTTATGGATTCTGATCAGTGGAGAACTAACCAGTTTCCAGGATTTTCTTAAATACACAAACAAAACAACCCTCTTCCATTCTTAAGAATTTTTAGACACATTTTTTAAAAGTTATAAAAATTTTCACCATTCTCTTATTCACCCTTCCACCATTCATATAAGTACACACCCCAATATACACGAATACACAGGATCTACTCTGTACAACCCATATAGAAAAATGAAACACGGTCCTATTCCCTGGAGAAATATTTCTGGAGTCACCATAGACCTGTTATAGATGAACAGTCGTTAACAGGAATTCGCAAACTATAATAAACTGACAAAGAATCCCATGTGAGACCAGGAAAACAAGAGATCTAGAAGACATAACTGAAAGAAAGAATGAATAATTGGGATTAAGAAGGTGGCAGGAAGATGTGGTAACAGCTAATGTGATAACATAAGAGGCTATTTTTTAAGGCACAAGTTTGTTCTATCACTGATAAAGAAAGGTATCAACAGAATTAAATATCAAAGTAAAAAATATCCTTAGAAATAATTAAAAGGCACAACTCATTGCTAGATAATGCATACTTTCTTCACTGAAAATCTTTGCAGGAAATTATGCCTTATAAAGGTACTTTTTCTGTTTCAGGATTGCTGGCATTAAAAACTTATTTAAAATACTCTTTTTGAATCTATAATATTCTAATCTAGATAACAAAACCAACAGACCCAAGTTCCCTTAGTTCTCTCTTCACTGAATGATTTCTATTAACTTCACAGAAGTTAACAGAATATTTAAGCAACAAACAAATCCAAATCCACCCAGTTACCACCAAGTTTCCAAATCCAACTCACCCAATCTAAGTATAACTGCATGAGAAAAGGATTTTGATATTCCTCAGTTAAGAAACTAATTGTGGTGGTTCAGCTACATGCTAAAAGGAAACAATAAATCTCTTAAAAGAACAAATGTATATTTTCACAGATAGGAATCATTACCCTACCTTCACTTTCTTTTTTAAAAATAGCACAAGCCATTCTTTTACAAAGGATCTATTAATAGTTTAATTAGTGATTTCCTTTGAGAATACTTCCAGTAAAGATAACACATAATAGATTTACTCGTCTAGGGAGCATTGTTACTTAATAGCCTTCTCTAATGGTGGCAAATATTTTAACAACAATGTTACCTATGAACAATATTACCAGGCCTAACTGTAACAAACAATTAAGCAGGGAAAAAAAAAAATCCTTTCAATGAAAAAAATAAAATGTAATAACCAGATATTCCAGAACAGAAGGCAAGATATATCACAGCATGTATTGCAACAAACTATGTGAGCTAGCACCATGCCCTTACCACAGCCAGGGCTCAGGCTATCCTGGGAGTCATGAGGATGAGGAAGGGACTGGAGCATGATGTCATGAGAGATGCCCAGTACCTTCATTATTTTTGTGGCCCTTCACTGGATTTATTCCAGCAAGTCCCTGTCTCTGCTGTACTGGGGAACCCTCCACTGCACTCCAGATGTGCTGCACCAGTGCTGTGGAGAAAGGAACAATCTCCCTCAGCCAGCTGGCAACGCTTCTCCTAATGCAGCTCAGGATGCTGTTTGCCTTCTTTGCCACAAGTGCACACCTCTGACTTCTCTCCCTCTTTCTGTCCAACTCAACAGCCTGTATCTTTTTCAGCAAAGCTGCTTTCCAGCCATCAGCCCCCAGCCTGTCCTGGTTACTCCTTTCAAGGCACGAGACTTTACATTTCCATTAGCTGAACTTCTTAAGATTCCTTTTGGCACATTTCTCCAGCTTAGCAGTACAACTATTGGGTGTATCAAGCACTCCTTCCAGTTTTAAGCCAGCAAACTTGCTGAGAGCACACTCTGTCCCACCATCCAGGACAGCCCTGAATTTGTGTTGGTTCCAGTATTTACCCCAGGGTAAACCACTACTGACTGTCCTCCAGCTAAACTTCATGTTGCTGACCACAACTCACTGAGCCTGAAGAGTTTAGCCACTTTTCAACCAAGCTGTCCATATATCTTCTCTGTACTTAGCAATTTACCTAGGAGGATGTTGCAGAAGACAGTGTCAAAAGCTTTACTGAAGTCAGGCTAAGCTGTATCCATAGTTCTTCCCTCATCCACCGTGCCAGCCTTCTGATCACAGAGGGTTACTGGCTTGGTTAACCATGATTTCCTGTTCCTGACTCCCTTCTGCCTACTACCAATCACTTTCTTGTCTCTTCAACCTTACCAGCAGGACCGAGATCACCATTTGAGCCCCTGTGCCCCTGAACTGCCTTCAGAGCCATGCTGGAGTCACATTTCATGCTTTCCAGGTCTCCCCTGGAAGCGGTATTGATCTCCACACAGAAGAGCAGCAGTGGGTAATAGTCTGAGGCCAGACAAGCTGTAACAGTTGACAACATGCTGCATCTGAGGTCCAGGCCATCACAAACTTCGTGAGGAAACAGGTCAGGATGGCACACGGGCACAGGAGTCTCAGTAGTGACCACTTCCCCCCTTCTCCTGGTGCTTCAGCACAGTCCAGGCTCCGCTGGCTTGGATGCTCCCAAACCCTCCTCTGCTATATTGGCCCAAATCTGTTCCACGGCTGCAAATCTGCAGATGGGGTAGGTAGGAGTCATCTTCCTTGTGGCAGAAAATTTCCATCTTTCTCTGTCATGGAATAATTCCACCCAGTAGTTTCTCCAGAAAGTCAGAGTTCCTGTTTCAGATGTCCCCTCTCAACAGAGTTACACTCTGTGAGAGAAACTAAATTCAGACTAAGCCATCTACCTGATCATATAAATTTCTTATGCATGAAACCAGGCTATAAGAATCTAGAGTGAAAAAATTCTTGAGCAGTTCTACAGAGATCGCTGACCTTCTTGACTGATTCCTTCTTTAGGTGAAAGCACAAAGCTGTCACTGGCTGCAGGACCACTTTGTGAATGTCTTTTTTAAGGTACCTCATTTACAACTAGTTTTGCCCGCTTTCTATTAGAGTACTAGCAGGATTATTTTAGTGAGAAAAGGTTAATGCTCACCTATTTATGGAATACTAGCAAGGCTAAATGGCAGTAATACCTCTGAGAAGAGAGTAAGTCCTTAGCTACAACCCATACTGTATATGGAACAGTCTTTTAATATTTTTTTAAGGTGCTGTAATTTCTTTTCTTACACAATTATCAACTTAAAGCTTCATTTCCAAATGTAAGAAAATCCTTGCTGAAAATAATTTGTTATAAAATGGATTCTTTTACATTGGTATGTAAGCTTTAGTCGTACAGTTCTACAAAACCAAACTATGAGCTAGAACACAGAACATTTACATTCAGGAAAACCAAGATAATTTCAGGACAATCTTTTCTGAAAGTTAATTGTGCAAATTATTAGTGTATGTTCTCAAATCTCCTCTACATCTTAAATCTGAAAAAAAAAAGAAGTTGTTAAGAAATAACTAATTGAACCAGGAGGAAGTCCAACTTAGTGTGAATAATTTCAGTTTGATACTACTTCCTCAATCATGCAAACCCACAGATGTTTAAGTAATATAGCAAACAAGTAGCTTGGTAGTAGCTGATAAGACTAACCACAATTTGAGTACTCAGACTAATTCTCTTATTCTAATCACAGGTTTTGTCTGTACATTATGAGACACCTTAAAATCTATGCAGTCTACCAAGCTTCTAGAAGAAGTAATTTTATACTGTTTTAAGACAAAGAACCCAGTTTATTATACGATTTATTTTTTCTTGATTCATAGGCAAAATAGAAGCAAATGGACACCATAAATACTTTCCAAAAGTGATCCCTATCCTGATGTCTTCATGTCTGCATCCTGTATTTAACAGTTTTATATAATGATGTTTTCAGATTATTAAATAGCAAATGACAAAATACTTGCATTTCCTTTTGTTTTGGTTTTTTTCAGTGTATTGCATGCAGCAATTAACACAGCAAATCCTGTGCTGCATCCTAAACAGACTTCACTGAATAAATGCATTGAGCAACGCAATGCATGTTGAAATTCAACATTGAGAAACAGCTCCTGCACTGGACTGAAACGTTTATAACAGCAGTCTCTGTATTAACTGCCACAGCCCAAAAGAAAACCAAGAACAACCTAAGAGATGCCACTGAGAAGTGACACTTTCCATTGATGTGACTAAAAAACATTTCAAAAGGTTGCAACACAGCATATGAAACACAAACAGGGCCTATGGTACAACCTCACTGTCAATATTTTGATTATTACACACCTCTGCTGAAAAACAAGCCTACCCGTTCATTCCATCATCAGTCCTTACAGCATGAAGCATGGAAAAACAATTACACAAGAAACCTGAGATTTGTGCTACTAAAACTGGTCATTTAGACAAGAAATACAACTAATACATATAATATCAGAAACTCTCTTCATCCACTTAATGTACGGGAATAAAGACAAAGACCAATTTCAGAAATGTTAAAAACAAATCATCTTCCATTTGAAGCTGAAGCTCAGAAATTAAAAAACATTATTACAGCTAAGCACTTTACAGGATTATTAGAAAAGCTTTGCAAATAAATCTTAAGCCATTAAATGTTTTGGAAGGAATATGAGTTTTCAACCTCCTGGCATAATCAAGCTTTCACTGTTTCGGCTTTGAAGGGAAGTTCTCCTTGCAGATAAAGTTTCTTGCATTTGCCCATCACAGAGCTTTGTTTCCAGTTGTACCAGAAGCACCCAGCAGTGAGCCACACTCTAATCTTAGACTGGAGGTATTACTGAGAAATGTGTTTGTTTTCTTCTCTTATGGCTTTTTTTGGTGTTCTATCTCACCCTGCCATAACCCCAAGTTCCTTTCAATAAAGTTGTTTCAAGTGTGCACTTAGTTTCCAAACATAATCAGATCAGCAACAGGTACACTGTTTGCAACTTAAGAAGAATTTTCCAAAAGGCAACTCAAAAAAAAAGAAAAAAATCCTTACACCTGCAGAAGTGTAGAAATAATACCGACAGCAGATAGACACACAGCAGAGTGAGAAGAAAGGAGGCAAAGAATTTCTTCATAGGCAGGAGGGAGCCCCCCAGCCACAGTTCAGCAAAGTAACAAGGGGTTTTCGTTCTCTATTTTGGGCACTGATGTGCCATCTCAATTTGCTGGAGAAGAACAGGATGCCGTAAGGTGTGGTTCTGACAGAAGTTACAGCAATGTTGCCATCACAACTATCTGAAGAGTCCTATGGAGAAAAAGGGGGCAACCAAAGGACTGCCAGCTGATGAATCTTTTATGAAGCAATCTAACAACTTTCCATATTTAAAAAACAGCTTAACAATTTAATTTCATTTCACCACTTTAAGCAATGCATAATTCTCTTAGTTTAGCTAAATTCAGAGAATGCCAGCTGGTTCTCTGCAGCAGAACTAACAGGGCACTGGAAAAACTGCGTGCAGGATTTGTCACTAAATGAAATTCTTCCAGAAGCCAGAAACGATGGTGTCTTTCCACAACACACTGCAACTGAGAGAGGTGATGTGCCTTGCAGACTCTACCAACCAGCTCACTGAAAAAGGCAAGATTCCAGACACCAGTTACACTTTCCAAAGAAGCCGTCTTGTGTGTCTTGTTACTCAAACCTCTTATAATTCCTCCTCTGCTCAGAGAAGTGAAAACAAATTTTGTTATCTCCTTGAAAACCAAGAAATTCACATCTTACCAAAGCTCTGTACTGAGAACCAATGCACATACACTGGAAGAGGTTAAAAAATAAAATTTAAAAAAAAAAATTAAAAAAACCTTGAGCCAGTAAGACAAGACAGGCTAAAAACTAACTATACTCATTGAGTCTTCTCAAAACGCTAGAAACCCTTACAAAGAGAAAAATACATGCTGGAATGTAGAATACACAGGGCCAATAAATAAAGTTCACAGAAGTACAAAAAGCAGCCTCTAAACACTGCCAACCTTGTGGCTTGATTTGGCTGCCATAAGCAGTACTAATTCTCAGAAGAGAAGCCACAGAGTGTTTTCAAATCCTGGGTAACAACTTCCTGCTAAATGAGTTATGGAAGTGTAAGACTTTTGTAGGAAAACTTAGGCTCTACTACAGGCCAAGAGGATACAATTCCATGGGATAAGGTGTAATTCTTCTGGAATGTATTACAAGGAGGGGACTAACATGCCCTCTACTGTTACTCGTGAATGGCAGTACAGAGACGTGGGACAATTTGTTTGTTAGTACAGCAAAGCCCATCACCACCCACAATACTGAAGTGCTGGCATCGTTGTAATAATTTAACATGTAACATTATCCAGTGTACCTCCCAGGAAATATATAATAAACTCAACCTCTCAAACAATACTACAGAGAGTAGGTGCTGTAGTATTCCCACTTGCTGCTATAGGAAACACGGCATATCTTCTGCCCAGAAATGGTGTTTAGAAGTTTTTCAGTTTTAACTCTGGGAAAATTTAAATGAGACAACTGCTAGAGAGGTAAGATGTACACGTGAGGGGGTAGAAGACACAGTAGGCAAGCGAGCTGAAGAGACCAGAAGAGGGATTACAGTTGACTTTGCACAAATCCAGTGCACCTGCTGTTCTCCATGGTGCCAGCTACTCACAGCTTCATTCAAGCCAATTCCCTCCACCTTCTCTACTCCTTCCTACCCTTCTACCAGTCTGCATTTTGGTTCACACCCTCACACCAGTCTTGATGCTGTCCTGACTTTAGTGAGCTGGCTCAGGCAACTAAAATACATCTGAAGGACAGGAAACTGGGCACTTCTTATGGTGTTTAATATCCTGCCAGCTCACGCCCCTTAGCCAGCTTCCTCCAGCAGCAGAAGTTTCAGCACTGGAGAGAGACAACAATATTGAATGGGAGGGCACAGGGAGAAAAGAATAAGGTACTGTGGAAACATCAGCTGTGATAGCCCTTAAAACATCCCGTAAGCTACCAAAATCTAAAATCACTGAGAAAAAAATGTACGTTATAGCAAATTATAAGTATGCTGAGTAGCAGTGCAAATCATTCACTTCATAAGCAACAAGACTAATTCTTAACAAATATTATTCTAACAGTAGCTGTACATCAGCATTTATCCAGCTGTTCCACAAACCTGACAGTGCCATATGTTCTAGAGGCGTTCTATACATTCTACATAACCACTTTGTTTATTTCCAGCCATTTCACTGGGACTCATTATGGCTGCAAGCACTTTTTTTTAGGTCTAATTTTCATCAGGACTTATAACTTTGAAAGTGCCATCTAGGCAATTTTCCAAAGGCAGACAATATAAAATGAAATTAAACCTATATAAAAATTAATCAAAACAAAAGGACAGAACCAATCTGTAAAGTGAGTAGAAGGAGAGTAATACTCAAGTCAGCAAGAGGAAGGCAAAACTGTGAATCTGAAAATGAGAGCTTTGGAAGAGCTGCCCATTTTTCCTGGAAGACATCCTGTTTTCCAGCCATTGTTCTTTTTAGAACAATAGTATTTTTATGTGTTTGTCTTATTGGGAGGGTTTTGGCTTTTCTTAAGAGAGAACGGTCGAGTTAGGATACACCCTCAATTCTGAGTGTACCACTGAACAAGCTTTTGAAAATTACCCATTTACAGTAAACCACACAAGCTTCTATAACTGAATCACAAATCAAAATAACTATGCACTGATTTCTGCTAAAAGTAAAACGATAACTAAAACTTTGAGAATCAATTATCTGGTAAATATACATAACCTTAATATAGTGAGAAACAGGCAAATAACCTCACAAATCCTGACTGTTGATCCAGTGCTACCTTCTCTCTAGCACTGACACTCAGAGATTTAAAAGACTATTTCAAACATTAGAATGCACATACTTCCCTCCCTTGAAATGTCCTACATATTTGGGCTTATCTTATAAGCTGATGAAACTTTTAGCACCTTCTTCACCATAACACCAACCAAATACAGTATATAGATAATTTCATAAGATTTAAGAACTCTCAAAAGATCAAAAACTTTATGTATTACTCAGAAATATGAGAGTGGTAAACTCATAGGCCATGTTGCCTTATATAGTCATTAAGTCCAGCAAACAGATGATACAGAGCAAGAGGAATTGTTGCCAGTTACTTTAGACTGGAAAATATGAGAACAAAATCTAATGCTAGCTGCCAGCTAATTCCTCTTCTCTTCTAACAAAAATATTTAAAAAAAAGCTTTCTTTGGCTGCGGCCACTCGCTCTCTAGTAAGAGAACAAAATTTGATTCTTGCTATAATAAGCATTATTTTACATTTTTCTACAGAAGTTAGAAAAATAAACACTGAGAAAACACACTGCGGTGAGGAGAGAAGTCTGCTTGGAAAAAGCTGAAAAGCCATGGATAACTCAAAGTTATGGACTATCTTAGGGGTTTTTTTAACCATTCACACTTAAGTTCGCTCAGACCTTGACCACTACCTTAGTTTTTAAATTAAAGGAGGGTGGAAAACACTTTTAATGTTTTTGTAACTGAATACTTTTGGGGAGGGCTTGACTTCTTCTTCTCCACTCTACTTCCCATCCTTTTTTTGTCCCACTAAGAGTCAGGGGTTAGGACAAAAGACAAAATTACTATGAACAAAGTATTTCCTAAAGTTCAGGAACTTTGACCAGTCCAGAAACTGACCCCAAAGGAGAGGTTTTTCACTTGATATGTTTTCAGTTTCTTCTCTCAAGTGCAAGCTGTCCTGGTTAAGCACTTTGCAGATGCATCACACTTAGAAAAGAGTGGGCACGGGTACAAGAGTTAAAATCTACTGGAGAAGGCTCTGGGAGTACTAGAAGGGGAATGTTTGGATACCTCCTTCCAGAGCAGGATGCTGGCAAGCAGAGCGGAGCCAGGAACTGCTTCTAAGGATTCCTGCTGATCTCTCCCTCCCCACCACCACCAGCTTTCCTACCTCTCCCCCAGAAGGCACCAAACAGAAGCATCTGCAGGAGGTACCCCAGGGCAGCAATCAAGGCCATGGCTCTAGCACAGTGTGTGTCAGACTGGCTTCTGCAGAAGGATTGTACCCAAACCACATCTAGACAATGGAGAAACATTATTCCTGTGGGAAAAAAAAAAAAGGCAACGCCTCCATCCAGACAGCTCCACTTTTCTCGCTGCTCCTCTAAACCAGAGTGTTTGCATTTAACTTGTTTACTGGATAGTCCCTGGAATGAGCTGGGGACTGTACTGAGTATGGGAATTGTTTAGGAGAGGATTAAACAGCAAAATTATATCAGAGAGTATGCTAACAATTACATAGTGCAAACCAGCAGAAGACAGCATTCAATCCTTTTCCATGCCATGCTTACTTTGTTAGGATAAACATGGAGATTAACGGTTGTGCTACAGGCACTGCTCAGCCAGAGATTAAAAATGAGGTGAAATTTAAGCAGACATCTCCTAGTGTTTAGGCTCACTTCAAAATCTGTGGAAATCCAAATTTGGTTCATGCCAATGTACTTCCTCAACTATTTCCAAATAAGAGCAACGGTGCTTTTTATCACTTTTGCATGAACTAATTCTCTTTTACAAAAACACTGACTAAACCAGGCACAAAATATTTCCAAATTCTTGCATATTTTACTAAGATTTAAGTCTCCATTCCTTCTACCCAAGCACACATGGTTTCTCTAGACAGATGAAACAAGCCACATAAATAATACGTGATGGAAGCTTTTTCGTGGTTGAAAATACATACATAAATACATAAAATCAAAAACCAAACCATACAAAAACACCTAAAACCAAACCTATCTTTTCAACATGGTAGCAAAAATTTATCATTGAACATTTGTTCAAAAGAACAGTATCAAAAGAATGTGATTCTTTGAAGAAAATAACAACAATGTTGAAGAATTCACTTCTCACCCCCCCAAGCCTAGATCAACTTTTCACACTTTTCAGAGTTTCAGGCTGCTGATGAAACCAAGATGATCAACTGGAGATGCTTCAAAGTGTCGAATGCTGTGCACTTATAATTTGTGACCTGCCACTCTGAAACTGTTAAATCTTGACATAAGTTTCAATGATTAATTAGAACATATCCAAGGAAAGCTTCCAACGGAAAATATACTTTCTAGTAAGAGATGGAAACAATTCATTTCTTTAAAGAAGTCTGTGGAGCATAAGAATTTCCACATTGTTCACATTTTCTGTTAAGCTCTTACTTATTAAAAGCAGTACCAAACTTCAAATTGCTGAAACTGCCTCACAGACACATACACAACATCAAAGGATTTTCCACCAGCTAAGTGCAATGTGTATTATGTTATCCTTTATACTTTTTTTATAAAAAAAGATTTGTTGAAGTGTTGTAACTAAAACTGAAAGCATTTGAGGGCTGTCCTCTTGTTTACCCATGCCATTTTGGCTGTATCACCGAGGTGAGTCTTGCTGCCTCACCTTTGCTTCACTGTTAT